>NC_043972.1:54029779-54359779 GCF_902148855.1 Sphaeramia orbicularis
ACCGAGTAGACAATGCTCCCATCATGCCGGATAGATGATATTAATTTTATACATAATAATGCATGAACTAAATCATACATGGTGCCCTCATGTCTAATTTCTTCCCTTTATCATTAAAATAGAAAAATCTGTCAAAAGATTATCCTAAAGAGATTATAGTCAGGATTCGAACCAGATACCTTACTCTACCCATATCACCAAAAGCTAAAGAAACACATTTTAAGACTTTAAATGACATCTATCCTGTTATCAGTTTGAGACAAAGACTCAGCATCAATAAAAACAACTGTGTTTTTTGTGACTCTGACACTTTAGAACAACTTGTTTTTAAAATGCACTTATACCAAAGTGTTTTGGGAAGCATTTCAACACTGGATATCTGAAAAGGACACTCCATCGCCCAAGCTGGAATACAAAGACATTAAGTATGGAGTTATAATACAAAACACAAAACAGGAAATGATCTATAACACCTTCATTATTATTGTCAAACAGTTTCTCCACAGATGCAGATTCATGAAGAGCCACCCACTGTTCTTAGTTTATATGAATGAGATAAGGAACTTTAAAAACACTGAAATGTGTCAAAACCAAACAAGCCTTGGCTGTTTATAACAATCTGAATGTACTGAGTTATGATTGGACCTCTGACTTTTATTTTAGTTACTTATTTTATATACATACATACATACATATGTATATATATATATGTATGTATATGTATATATGTATGTATATGTATATATGTATGTATGTGTATATATATGTATATATATATATATGTATGTATGTGTGTGTATATATATATATATATATATATATATATATATATATATATATATATATATATATATATATATACACATACACACACACATACACACACATATATGTGAATATATATGTATATGTATATATGTATATGTATATATTCCCACTCACTCCCCCTCACTCCTGATTAATAAAGTTGTAGAAAAATAAACCCTATCAGTGAGTTCTCTCAGCTCCATAGTGCTAACCTGCTGCCTCTGTTTCTCTTCCATTCCATCATGTAAATCCACCAGAAAACAATACGGGCTTCTACGCAGACTTCGTTCTATCCATGTAATAATAATTATTATTATGTACATGAATGGTTGGAACCAAAAATGCAATATATCGCCTTTCCACCAGTCGCAGCTAGACGTACTTGCATTCTCTATCCTGGTCGGAACGGGGAAGTCTCGCGATGTTTCCAGCTCTGATGACGTTTACGAACTGCGACGGAGAGTCCAACAGACCAGATAAGAGGGGTCGAATGGCGTCAGAGCCGACAGGTTGTGTGGAAATGAAGTTTCTCCGTGACCCTCTATCGATAGAAGGAGGTCTGAATAGGAGCCCGTATTGTTTTGATGGAATGGAGCGAATGTTGAGTTTGAGCAGTTGGAGACAGAGGAGTTGAACATCGATCGCACCATTAGTCCGGAGATAGCCCCAGGCAGCAGACCCCCAACCAGGTGAAGGAGAGTCCCACGGCAGAGTGAAGTGTTCCACAGTCCGACTGGATAGAACAGCACAGGAGAAAACTGTGGAGGGAGGGAGGGAGGGAGGGAGGGAGGGGGAGTGAGTGGGAAACCGGCAACGGAGAAGAGAAACGGAGGCAGCAGGTTAGAACTATGGAGCTGAGAGAACTCACTGATAGGATTTATTTTTCTACAACTTTATTAATCACATTCTGGGATAACATTCAAAAGATTTACATAGAAAAATACTATTTTCCAGACTGAGCATTTACAGCACATTTCTGTAGAACAGTATACATATAAAAAAATAAAATAAGTAACTAAAATAAAAGCCAGAGGTCTAATCATAACTCAGTACATTCAGATTGTTATAAACAGTCAAGGCTTGTTTGGTTTTGACACATTTCAGTGTTTTTAAAGTTTCTTATCTCATTCATATAAACTAAGAACAGTGGGTGGCTCTTCATGAATCTGCATCTGTGGAGAAACTCTTTGACAATAATAATGAAGGTGTTATAGATCATTTCCTGTTTTGTGTTTTGTATTATAACTCCATACTTAATGTCTTGGTATTCAGCTTGGGTGACTGAATGTCTTTTTCAGATATCCAGTGTTGAAATGCTTCCCAAAACACTCTGGTATAAGTGCATTTTAAAAACTAGTTGTTCTAAAGTGTCAGTGTCATAGTCACAAAAAACATAGTTGTTTTTATCGATGTTGAATCTTTGTCTCAGAAAGTCATTACAAGGATAGATATTATTTAAGGTTTTAAAATGTGTTTCTTTAGCTTTTGGTGATATGGGTAGAGTAAGGTATCTGGTTCGAATCCTGGCGATAATCTCTTTAGGATAATCTTTGGACAGATTTTTTTATTTTAATGATAAAGGGAAGTAGAGCTGAAATGATTAATCAGTTAGGTGCTTGAAGCAAATGCAAAAATTCATGATTTGATTAATCGACTCGAATTGAGTGAAGGGAAATATTCTATTGCAGTTTTCCTGAATTGAAGCTTCTTTGTGCTTCACAATAAGCATCTGTGTGAAACACAACAGTGGAACCAATGTTTAACAGCAGAGAAATGAAGGAAACAAAGCTTTGATTCAGGAGAATTGTGGTTGAATAATTTTTTTTGGATCACTTTGAGTCGATTAATCGTTTCAGCTCTCAAGAGAAGAGACTGAATGTGAGGGCACCATGTATGATTTAGTTAGTGCATTTTATCTATGAAATTAATATCCTCTATCAGACGTGAAGGGAGCACTGTCTGCTCGGTGCAGCCAAACCATGGGAGCTTGCTGACAGCTGAGGAGCAGGCGGCTAAAAGGCAGAAACAGCCAAGACAACCAGAGAGACAGCTGGCAGACAGACACTGAACCATCCTTCATCAGGGAGCTGGACATCAGCAAGAATGACGGGGAAGACACTCCTACCATCAACAGAGAGAAAGGCAGGTTGGAGTCGGTGTTGATGGTGGAACTTAGCAGGTCCACAGCATTTCCACAGGAAACAGGTAGAGGCAGTTGGGTAGTCTAGCTGCACGGTTAAAGGATCTTACTGGAACATCAAAAGATAGTTGAAAGATAAAAGATAAATCATAAAGCGGTCGCTCAGTAGTCAAAACATTTTGGTTTTGGTTAGGAGAAGTGGCAAACAGAGAGCACCAGCACAGAGGTTCGATTAGAGATTTTGGTGCTACGATTATTGTCAGAGAAATAATCTTGGTTTTTCGATTACTAGTATTATTTTGCACAAATTCCTTTCACAACAGTACTTATTAGGGCTGTCACTTTATTTGAACTTCGTACATTCGTTCGCACATGAGATGAAAGGTTCGAATTCGAACTGTAATTACCTGTTTGAATGTGGGCTGTCGTCTCTACAGGCGCATCGGACTACTTTATGCAGTTTGCCTTGTGATCAAACAGAGCATGTTTTCTTGTATCAGTTCACAAGTTCAACCTCCCGAAGCTTGTCTGACACTCTGAACTGGAAAACAATGGCCTTACTCCACAAAAGCTATGCAGCCAGATTGTTGTGAATGGGTTGCGATATGGTAGCCTGAAGATGCGTAGATGACTGTAGCGAACACAAACTCTATGGAAACAAAAGTGAGCTCACATTGAAAATATATTAGGACATAGGATGTTGTCATTGCTGTGGTGGCTGTGTCCACCCTGCCTTTATATTTGAATTGTGTACATCATCCAGTTTATATCAGGTTACTAACAAATAAAATGCATATGACAAACAAAACCTAAAATGAGGCTTACAGAACCTGGTATTCCAAGGCAGTCTACCATCCAAGTACTAACCAGGGCCCAACTCTACTTAGCCTCCAAGGTCAGATGAGATTGGGTGTGTTCAGGGTGGTATGGCCATAAGCATCAGCTAATCACACAAAAACACCTTTTATACATTCAACAACACATCGACTTCATTTACAAGTATCACTTGTGCCTGCATTGAGACCAGCGGAAAATGAAGAGAAATTTGAGGTTTTAGATTTCGGATGGTTCGTAGGTCTTTAAACATTATGCTGCTGTATTTAACAAGAAAGTAGTTTGGTGAAAGTTTTTTGCTCTAAATTCTTCTTAAAACTCACCTTCATCCAACGTCCTTGTATGTGTTGAAGAAAGATTGGGGTCATTGTGAGGGTGTCGCTGAATGTATAAAGTATGTTTTTGTGTGATTGTAACTTATAGCCATACTACCCTGACCATGTCTGACCTTGGATAGTAAACAGGATCGGGCCTGGTTAGTAATTGGCTGGGAAGCTGCCTGGGAATACCAGGTGCTGTAAGGTTTTACACCTCTGTTTACCACCAGCTTGTGTTTTCCACTTTGTTAACGTGGAGAATAGATCTTGCGTGTCCTTTAAATGCCTGTAGATATGTTTATCTTTCTAAGTTGCTTTTCTCCAGTTTTATTCACGGATCTAACGTGCATTTCCATTCTTTTTTAATAACGTTTTTTCAACATAGGACATTGTGTTTTTTGTGGTGGCTGTGTCCACCCTGCCTTTACATTTGAATTGTGAACATCATCCAGTTTATATCAGTTTACCATCATATAAAATGCATTTGACAAACAAACCCAAGAAAAAGAAGCTTACAGCACCTGGTATTCCAAGACAGTCTCCCACTCAAGAACTGACCAGGCCCAACCCTATTTGACTTCCAAGGTGAGAGGAGATTGGGTGTTTTCAGGGTGGCATGGCCATAAGTATTAGGAAATCACACAAAAACACCCTTATACATTTGTATTTGTATTTGTATTTATTTAGCACAATAAAAACAGTGCAGGGAGGGAACGAAGCCCAAAGGGCTTGTACAGAGTTCCACTCCCATCATCTACTATAATTAAAAAATAGAATGTACAAACATAAGAAAACAATAATTAAACAACAAGTAACAATATAGAAAATACTGAAAAAGTCAGGACAGGAGATGTTTTTTCAGTGAGTTTTTGAAAGATGCAAATGACAATATAGACTTTAGAGACAGGTCTAGATTGTTCCACAATTTAGGACCTCTAAATAAAATATTAAATTGATGACCAGATGTTCGACAGAAGGGTAAATGAAGATTGTCGCTATGTCTAGTTGAGCATAAATGTAAATCGGATGAAAAACTAAAAAAAATTATGAAAAGTGTCCGGAAGATCTTGCTTATTATTGATAAACTTGTGCACAAATAAACATGAGTGATAAACACTGAGTTCATGAATGGGTAGTATTGAATATTTCCTAAAAATTGGTGCAGATGGTTCGTATCTACTAGACAGTGAGATTGTTCTCAGGAATCTCTTCTGGATTATCAAGAGTTTGCTAAAATAAGTTGGATAAGTTCCTGACCAGACAATATTGCAGTAATTCATATATTGAAACAGAAAACTATAATACAAAGTCAAGTGAGCAGAGTGATGAATCAGGGGACAAACTTTTCTCAGTATACCAAGCATCTTCATTGATCTTTTGCATACATGATTGATATGGCTATTCCAATTAAGACCTTCATCCAGAACAACACCCAAAAATGTGGTGTGAGGTACTTGACGGATTTCAGTTCCGAGATATTCCAAGATAGTCTACCATCTAAGTACTAACCAGGTCTAACCCTATATGGTTTCCAAGAGCACATGAGATTGGGCGTGTTCAGGGTGATATGGCCATAAGTGTCAGTAAATCACACAAAAACACCCTTTATACAGTCAACAACACATTGACTTCATTTACAAGTATCACTTGTGCCTGCATTGAGACCAGCGGAAAATGAAGAGAAATTCGAGATTTTAGATTTTGGATGGTTCGCAGGTCTTTAAACATATGATGCTTTATTTAACAAGAAAGTAGTTTGGTGAAAGTTTTTTGCTCTAAATTCTTCTTAAAACTCATCTTCATCCAATGTTCTTGTATGTGTCGAAGAAAGAGCAGGGTCATTGTGACGGTGTTGCTGAAAGTATAAAGTGTGTTGTTGTGTTTCTGCTTGGTAGTTATGGCCATACCACCCTGAACATGTTTGATTTTGGAAGCTAAACTGGTTTGGGTTTGGTCAGTACTTGGGTGGTTGACTTCCTATGAATACCAGGCGCTGTAAGGTTTTACACTTCTGTTTACCACCAGCTTGTGTTTTCTATTTTGTTAATGTGGAGAATAGATCTTGCGTGTCCTTTAAATGCCTGTAAATATGTTTACCTTTCCAAGCTGCTTTTCTCCAGTTTTATTCACGGATCTAACGTGCATTTCCGTCCTTTTTTAGTCACTTTTTTTTTTTCAACATAATAATAATGGATTCGATTTCTATAGCGCTTTTTTGGCCACTCAAAGGGCTTTACATTATTGACCCAAATACTCATTCACTCTCACATTCCCCCTCTGGTGGTGGTAAACTACATCTGTATCCACAGCTGCCCTGGGGCAGACTGACAGAAGTGTGGCTGCCAATTCGCACCTATAGCCCCTCCGACCACCACCAAACATTCATACACATTCATACACCAGTGTGAGTGGCACTGGAGGCAAGGAGGGTGAAGTGTCTTGCCCAAGGACACAACAGACTGACTAGGACAGAGCGGGATTCGAACAGCCAACCCTTCAGTTATTGGACGACCTGCTCTACCTTCTGATGGTTTCCCCAGCGTCTTTGAGTTTCCAAAAAGCGCTATACAAGTGTATCATTATTATTATTATTATTATTATTATTATTATTATTATTATTATTATTATTATTATTATTATTATTATTGTCAGGACAATTCAGAAATACGTCCAAAAAGCTGATAGAGACAGAATGGTCATCTTGTTCCTTCTCTGCCATTTTCACTCATGGAATGTTGAATGCAGCACTTGTTTAACATTGCTTTCATTCCTTGTGGGAAGCACATATTAGTGTGTCTTTGGTTCCATTCTTAATCTGCTGTACTTTATGAGACAGTTTTTAGCAGCCTTGATGGTTAATGAACCGTGATGTCCAAAATCGTGATTAATCATAACACCATGACATTATTACAACCCTATGCCAGCGTCCTCTCCCACCAGTGCAGACCAGATCAACAAAACAAATTAGTGGATGAACCCACCGTCTTAAAGGTAAAGAGGGTGTCTCCACTTGGACCGAGGCAGGATTCCACAATAGAGGAGCTGGATAGCTGAAGGCTCTAGCTCCCGTCCTACTTTTAGAGATTCTAGGAACCCCCACCGAGCCTGCATGTTGACAGTGCAGTGCTCTACAGTCGCAGAAAAAATTATTAGACCATCAAAGTCATCAAAAACAATGGATACGCAATCAAGTACTAACGCCTGTGTGTATCATGTGACTAAAATAGACAGAAAAGAAAACATGAAATGCCTAAAAGCACTGTTTTTGGCATTACAATGCCATAGCTATCTATGTCAGAACTGAAGTGATTTTGGTTATTATCAAGAAAACCATGGAAAATGACTAGACATCAGCTCTGAAATGTAACTCTTATGAGCTATTTTTGTTGTTATCATTATATTTGTCTCAACAAATGTACCTTTAGTTGTATCAGGCATTGAAATGAACAAGAAATTGAAGAAACAAGGGTGGGATAATAATCTATTCCACAACTGTAGGTGGACTGGATGGAACTAAGAGCTCTTTCAGATCAGTAGGTAGTAGAAGGTTAGAACCCACTGAATAACTGACACTTTCAGAATGAACAGATGGAATACATGAAGTCCACATTATGGGGAATATAACTTTTTCTTTGAGACATTCTTTTAAAAAATGTGAAAAATACTGGAAAACTAGAAATGGTTCCTGAATCAGAGTTTACAGTAATTGCTGGTTTACATTCCTTTTTCCAACTGTTAAGTGTATAATTTGGATCTGGTGAACTGTCAAGATGGCCCCATTTTTGTCATATTTTAGTCTATCTATTTTGCTGTATTATTGTATCTCCATGTCGTTAAAATGGAAAAATGTCCAAGAAAAAGACAGTTGGAAAAAAAAAAACAAAAGAAATGTTGAGTGGTGGTTGTTTGATGTGTTCAGTACGGTGGCCCTGAAGGGCAAACCACAACGACAAATCATAAAGCACGCAAGAAAAAGAAAGGCACACAGGACAGAAAACTCACACAAGAAAAAGAACATCATGCAAACAAGAAAAAGGTCCTACTGCATAAGTATGCCCTGCATCAAAATAATCCCTGATAATTTCTTCGGCTGTAGCCATATTTAAATATTAACTTTAGGTTTTCCCACCTGTCAGAAAGACAGTCCAATCAGCATCCAGATCCTGGTGACAGCAGGTACCTACCTTTTCCAGTAGGGCCTTGTTCTTGTTTGTGTGATTTTCTTTTTCTTGTGTGTGTTTTTTTCTTTTGTGCCTTTCTTATTCTTGTGTACTTTGCGATTTGTCATTGTGGTTTGCCCTTCAGGGTCACTGTAGTTCAGGGCGCGGCGACAAGAAAAAACAAACTGTTATAACTCAACAATTTTTTGTTCAGTCAGCTCAAGTAAGATAAGATAAGATTAGACTTTATTTATCCCATCGGGAAATTTCACAGTTAATAGCAGCAACATACAACAAGCAATTACAGAGAAAAAAGACAGGTAGAAAAACCACAAATGAAATGAGTGAAAATGAAAATATAAAGAGGAAAATAAGAAATATGGTATATTGCGTGTGTGTGTGTGTATGTATATATATATATATATATATATATATATATATATATATATATATATATATATATACATGTGAAGATTTTTTTTTACTTAAAAATTAAATATTATTTACATATTTATATAATCATGGCTTCACATGTATGATAAGAGTCACACCAGAGGTTACGCTAGACATTTTTATTGTCTGTCATTTTGACGGACAGGATCGTAAAAATGCCATCATAACACATTATTATCCGTCATTTCAAATTTAATTTTTAATGATAGTGACACATATTTAGTAGTATTTAATGTTCTAAAACTTCTCTGATGTTAACAGTTATATACAGAGCAGTGGTGTAGTGGTCCCTGGAGAAGTGGGTATACTTATACTTTGCCTTTTTTTAAAAAAAGAAAAAAAAAGTAGCCCAGAAAACACCTTGTTTTAGAAACAGTGACATGTCAGACTACTCTTGTTTACCCAAAAATCCATCAGCAGTATTTGCTCACTATTATATAATTATCATGACTTGATCAAGAGCGGTTTGTAGGTTTTACTGGTCACACAAGCAGCTGCATGAATGTAAATGTATTCAACATGAGGTGAACATAGGATAATGTTAGCCTTTCATTTCATTAGCCTTTCATAACATTAGCCTACTCCACAGTTTATGTATTCCATTAAAGTAGGTTTTCTCGATATGTGTCACTCACTTGAAAGATGTTTATTCTGCCTTTCTCGTTCACATTTCCAATAATCGCACATCTTTCAATGAGACGTGCAGTGACTTGTCAATCAACTGGGGTGACACCTGAGGTTTCCAATCAGGTTCCAGAGGTGGCCAACACTAGTTAGCAATATTTTCCTCGCATGACCGGCCCTACGCTGCTTCTGATTGGCTCATCAGTCCTCATGCTTAAAGTTAACCAGTCTAATCAGTGAAGGCAGCAAGTAGCCAATTAAAGGCAGAGTAGGGAGGGTCATGACTTCACCATCCGAGGGGAAAAAGTGGGTGATTTGGCTTCAGATGCTACTGAATGATGCGCATTAGGGGGGATTTAGAAGAGGGTATACGCAATGACTGAAAAATAAGTAGGTATATGCCGCGTACTGGTGTATACCCTGGACTACACCACTGATACAGAGCGATCTTACGTGCATTTTTTCTTCTTTTGTTTTTTCAACAGTGACAGTGGCCATTGTGCAAAAACGGTAAAATATGAACAATGCAGTTTTAAAGAACTGGATGAATACATTTAACAAATAAATCATTTACAAGAAATCAACAACACTGAACTCAGTTGATCTGCTGTACAGCCTATCATGAACTCAAACCTTCCTCCTGGTCCTCAGGGACTTAAACTGAGTGCTTTCTTGTTCGTAATTAAACCCATCAAGGGATATCGCTGCAGAGGTGATTGTCATTAGGTTTTGCACTTTGGCCTCAGACAGATGACTTCTCATGGCTGTTTTGATTTAGTTCTGAAAGTTGAAACCCCTCTCCGCTGCCACACTGGAGAGTGGAATTATCAGCGCCACTTCATTTACATTTAAATTTACATTTATGCATTTGGCAGACGCTTTTTTCCAAATCGACTTACAGGGGAAAACCAAAATAAAAGAATTAAATACAAGAATAGATTAAAGACATAAGGCAGCTGTACAATTAAAAACAGTGTCATACAGAAGAATACAAAAGCAAAATGATAGACTAAAATACAAGAATAGATTAAAAAGACATAAAAACAGCTGTACAATTAAAACAGTGAAATAAAAATACCAAGTAAAACAACAGAATAAACACAATAATACATTTAAAATGGAATGTTTGAAAGTTCTAGGAAAGGAGGTGCTCTCTGAAGAGCTGGGTCTTCAGGACCTTCTTGAAGATAGGAGGGACGCCCCTGGTCTCGTAGTGAAAGGTAGATCGTTCCACCAACGTGGAACGACCCATTGATAAGAGCTTGGATTGTCTTGTGCAAGGTCTCGGGACTACCAGACAACATTCCCTAGACGAGCGGAGTGGTCGTGGGGTAACATAAGCTTTTAAGCTTTTATCTTTTACTTCAGTCAGACTTTTAAAGTAGGGGAACATTTCTCCCAGAGAAACGATCAGAAGTTGGCGAGACCCTCTGAACGTGGGATTCCCAGATCCTCTGAGCACTCTATTCACTATGAGGAAATCCCACAGCGTGCGCTCCTTCTACACCAGTGGCTCAGCTGCAGCTGTCTGTGTGCTGTAGTGGTCACAGATGTGCTCCAAGGCCTCCATTCCGTAGCTTTTCAATGCACTGTCAGCAGCTGGATAGCCAGATGCGTTGAGCACAGTGTCAAGGTCAGTAATGATGCCCACTTGCTCCAAGGGGAATTTTTTTTTTTTTGATAGATATAGTCACCTCCGCAATGTACTCAAAAAGGTCTTTCTGCCTGCGTGAGAGTGATGCCACAGAATTTGTCATCTTGTAAAGTTCTGTAGGGTTATATATAGGGGTGTGTATTGGCAAAAATCAGGCGATACGATACAAATCACAATACTACAATCACGATAAGAAATATCACGATATATCATGACGCTGTTAAAAAGGCAATTTTTTGTTTGCTTCTTTTTTTAAAATGATTATTTCCTGGAAGAATGGAATTACACCAGAAATCTGCACAAATACTAAACACATGTTTATTTGATCACAACAGGATCTAATGCTATATCACAAAATTTTCATATGTTAAAACTTAAATGATGTTTTATAGACATTACAGTTTAAGATCCTGTTCAAATGTTCATATTCTATTAGTTCGGAACTAACATCATAACATTATTTTTGTGCAATCCCAACAAAGGAACTAACATTATTTAATAAAACAGTGTTAAATAATAATAAATACAATATAAAGAAAAAAGAAAAACAAAAAAAAAAAATGAACCTCCACAAAATCTGCATCTGAATAAATACCTAAAAATATCGATACAGTATTGTGAAATGAAATATTGCAATATATTGCAGAACCGATATTTTCTTACACCCCAAGTTTTATACAGGTGCTGTAGGGTTATATAGAGGTGCTGTAGGGTTATATACAGGTGCTGTAGGATGTTGTTATAGACTCTTTGATGCCTTGACAAGAGAGAGACAGACCAGTGATCCCGTGAACGGGTTCTGTTCACAGTGTTGTGTGAAAACTTTCTTTGGTAGATTACCCTCAGTATTTTAATCTGTCAAAATGATGACCAGCCTTCAGAATCATCTATCATCTTTTTTTAAAAAATCCATCAATGACGGAATATTTTCAGTTAACGCGACCTCTGAGTCACACCCTGAACATAATGACATGACAATATTGAATCTGACTCCTAGTGCCACCTATTAGTACCAATAAATGTTTTGGTGTTTTGATTTGCATGTTGAACATCTGCATCTCAAATTTGGTCAGAAAAGCCTTAACAAGTTGATGATTCAATCCATTCAAGTTGGTGACCTTACATGATCTCATGATCATGGCAACATGACGAGTTCTGAGGTTTCGTCATGAAACAAATTGTTTCATGAACTCATTAGTACAGTGTTGGATCTGCATCAATTTTCACTTGTAGAATAAGAGTATTGAGTTTTCTCACATATTCAGGCCCTCAAAACTTCCTACAAAACTATAAACTAATAATAACTAGAAGCACTCGGAGAGCGCAGACCTCCGCCAAGGCTGATCAGTGACCCCCCCCGTGGGCCCCCCCACCCCCGATCACCACCAAAATTTAATCATTTCTTCCTTATCCCATTTCCAACAAACCCTGAAAATTTCATCAAAATCTGTCCATAACTTTTTGAGTTATGTTGCACACTAACGGACAGACAAACAAACAAACAAACAAACAAATAAACCCTGGCAAAAACATAACCTCCTTGGCGGAGGTAATAATAAAAACATTTCATATACAATAGGGCCTTTGCAGCTAATTCTCAACACTTGGGCCCTAATAATAAATTGAATTGATCTTACTTTACTTTCAATGACCAAACTAAACAAGTTTTTACAGTGTTTTGTGATTCTTTAACTATTTATAGAATCTGCCAACACCAGAGAGAACCTGACATTTTTCAAGCATCTTTCAATATCTCTGTTATTTTCTGGTCTCATACAGGAAACACATCTCTTAAGGAGAAACCATCAAATATTGGTTGTCTTCAAAATGCCCTGGTAATTACCTAACTAGTTAATTTTGTCTATCCGCTTAATCTGATCCTGAAGAGATGTGTTTGTTCTGTTCCATTCCATTGCATTTCAGTGACCACCTCTTCTTTGTCTTTGTGTTTTGATGTAGAAAGAAGCCAAAGGTGGATTTTAAGAGAAACCTAAAAGTTGTATCTGGCGAAGATCACCTGATTCCAGCCAACATGGATAGAAGACCCACCTGTGACCAGTGTGGGAAGACTTTCACTGACATGAGTAGCTTTAAGAGACACCTACGTATCCACAGTGGAGAAAGACCACATGAATGTGACCAGTGTGGGAAGACTTTCATAAGAATGAATGACCTTAAGAGACACCTACGCAGCCACAGCGGAGAAAGACCATATGAGTGTGACCAGTGTGGGAAGACTTTTACTGACGTGAGTATCCTAAAGAGACACCTACGCATCCACAGTGGGGAAAGACCATGTGAGTGTGACCAGTGTGGGAAGACTTTCACCCGCATGAATGACCTTAAGAGACACCTACGTGTCCACAGTGGAGAAAGACCATATGAGTGTGACCAGTGTGGGAAGACTTTCACCCTCATGGGTAACCTTAAGAAACACCTACACTTCCACAGTGGAGAAAGACCATATGAGTGTGACCAGTGTGGGAAGACTTTCACCCTCATGGATAACCTTAAGAAACACCTAAACGTCCACAGAGGAGAAAGACCATATGAGTGTGATGAGTGTGGGAAGAGTTTCACCCAGCTGTTTACCCTTAAAAGACACCAACGCATCCACAGAGGAGAAAAACCATATGAGTGTGATCAGTGTGGAAAGACTTTCACTCAAATGAATCACCTTAAGATACATCTACGCATTCACAGAGGAGAAAGACCATATGCGTGTGACCAGTGTGGGAAGAGTTTCACCCACATGAATAACCTTAAGACACACCTACGCATTCACAGCGGAGAAAGTACATATGACTGTGACCAGTGTGGGAGGACTTTCACTCAAATGAATAGGCTTAAAACACACCTACGCACCCACAGCGGAGAAAAACCATATGGTTGTTACCAGTGTGGGAAGACTTTCACCCATATGAATAGCCTTAAGACACACCTACGCATCCACAGCGGAGAAAGACCTTATCACTGTGAACAGTGTGGGAAAACTTTCACACAAATGAGTGGGCTTAAGACACACCTACGTATCCACAAAGGAGAAAGACCATTTGACTGTGACCAGTGTGGGAAGACTTTCAAACAACTGTCTGCCCTTAAGACACACCTACGCATCCATAGCAGAGACAGACCATAAAAGTGTGATCAGTTTGGGAAGGCTTTCACCAGCCAGAGTGGGCTTAAAACCCACCTGTGCATCCAGAGGAGAAAGACCATTAAACTGTGTCCAGTGTGGGAAGGCTTTCACAGCTTTGTCTGCATTATTTTCTCACTGTCAAGTTCTCCACAAGAACTTGATGTCCCCCGGTGATAAGTGCACGAAAATACTCTGGTCGTCCAACTTTTACAGGCGTTACCAACGGACCCATACTGGACAGAAACCCTACCAGTGCACATTTTGTGACACACACAGGTTCACAATTTACCAAACAAGAATATGTCAAAAAATTTCCACAAAGGACAAAAACTGAACAAATGTACAAAAAGTAAGGCTCTAGAGACTAGTAGAAACAATCAGTGTCATAACACACTAAAACAGGTTGAGCATTGCAGATGTGAAAAAAGATTCTTGTCATCCTCCGCTCTCTCCTATCATCAGGACAGATGTGAATCATCAATGTCTGGACCAAAAAGTATCTCAGCATCAGATGACAAGAAGAAACACAGCGTCTGAATCAGCAGCACCGACTTCTTTTGACTAGAACATCAAACTTAAAAACCTCCAGATCAGGCTCCATAGAGTCCAGATGTGAAGACAAACTCCAGACTGAAAGCTGTGTTTTATTGTCCTCAGAGTAAAGAAGTGTGTTCTAATGCACCACCTTCACAAAACAGTGACGTTACAGAACCTCAACCTGCCACAATGTGTAAAGTTCAGCTAGTGTAGTTCAACAAGGACGTGGTTTCAATGGGGATACTACTTCTATTGACTTTGTGGACTTTTAATCAGTCACTTGTTGTGATTCTGTTGCTGGTTGTGGTTCACACCTGTTCATTGTTCACTAATGAAACCAGCTACTCCTGCAACTATTTTCCACAGTTCTGTGCAATTTAAGTTCATCCCCCGAAATGTTCTACTCCTTTTTTTTTTTTTTTACCACCAACTGTGCATGTGTGAATTAACTGTTGCATAACCTGAAGAATACCATTGGTTGAAGGTGTCAGAGTCCTGAATTTATGTGGTTTTTACATCAGTCATAAACAACATGATGAACATCATACGGATGAGACAGAATGACTGATGAGCTGGTAGTGGTTTAGTCCCAAACTGAGGCCAATAACATGAAGGAGATCACATTCCAGTTGAGGAGGAAGTTCACCACCATCAAAGCAGACATGACAGCATGCAACATGTCAGTGCTCCCTCTAGTGGTCCAATCTGGTACTGGTCCGGTCCAGTGTTTTCCTTCACATCAAATTGGTATCACATTTTTATGCTGGTCTAACCCTGACCTGCAGAATGTGTTTGATTTAATTGAAAATTTGTTGAACTGCTGATGAATGTGTGATAAAGAAGAACCACTTGATATAAAGTTCAGGACATCAATGGAACCAATACAAACATTGTGGGAAAAATAGGTTGACGTTTAAATTATGGAATTTAAACTAAAAAGAATACTTTAATATTGTGTGTTTTTCACAGTACCACCATCTGTCCAGTGTCACATGTAAAGTTTTGATAAGCCTTAAGTGTGTGTGTATGTGTGTGTCTTTGTTTCCTGAGATTGAGCAATTTCTGGTAAAGCAGAGTGTGTGTGCAGGTCAGCTTGACCTGAGGATGGGAACGGAAATCAAAGTCATTAATCTGGTAACATCATATTTGGCAAAGGAGGTCTGTCATGCACACAAAAAGTGCAACACCATTCCTTTTATGGTAGAAAGGATGTGCAAATTTTGTGTAATGTTTCTATATAAAACCCCTGTTGAATAAAGAATCAGAGAGACTCCCTGAGACCATCCCAAAGTCATTGTTTCTTCATTTTTGCAACAACAATATTTTGTCATGTAATGTTGTTCTATGTTCTACTTTATCGGCTTGTTTTATTTTAATTATAAAGTGGACCTGAAACGCGAGACGAAAGTATTTACCATAATCACCCTTTAACGGTATCCACAGATTATTTGTTCAGTTACTTCTAAATGTAACTTTTTCCAGTTATCAGTTCAGGTTCTGTTACTGTCACGTCTGTATCAGTGAAATATGACTTTGTCTTGATTTGATGTGTTATCATGTGTATCACTGGGTGTTTAAGTGTTATTAAAACATAGACTCACGTTTAGTTTCTTGCATTGTTTGACTGTTTTCCAACAGGTTATGGTGATGAAGGAGTTACTCTTACTGGAGTGACTGGGCTCTGATGACATTGATGCGGGGCTAACCCAAACCCACTACCTGCCTGGCACCTGGCTCATCCTGCTACCCCCAGGCCCCACCCCTCTCCAATGACAGACAGCAAACCAGCACAAAAGTTTGATTGACAGCTAGTTAACCATTTCACATTGGAAGGGGGGCAGGACACTTGTAATTTTGATTGGGTGGAAATTTAGACCTGTTCTACCTAGTGATGAATCAACATTGACCCTTTGGTGAGTAACTGCAAAGGGCCTCGTGAGACACCGGTAGCACACGAGCCACGTGTTGGGAGACACCTGGACTAGTTCTATTTTTACAACGGGCCAGTGGGCGACTCACGTGGTCCCCGCCGGTGACCTGGTGCCCATGAGCACCGTGTTGATGACCTCTGGTTTAGCTGGATGAAAAATACAGTGGACAAATTTCACAGTATACTCTAAAAGTCTCTGCATGGTTTACATTTAACCATCTTTGCCTCATTATAATCACATGATTTTTAATAGCACATTTTCACACTTATTTATGCACATTTCCTTAATTATAATTTTGATAATATGTTGTCTAACATATTGTACAAACTGCTGTTTTAATTCTGTCTTAATAGAGTGTTTTAATATGTATATTTGGTCTACATATTCAGAGCTACATATGTTTGTATATTTAGAACTTTATTTATATACACTGCCTGGCCAAAAAAAAAAAAAAAAGTCACACATGCAAGATTTGACTGCACCACCTTTAGTTTTGATTACAGGAGACACTCAGTGACATGTTTTCTCTTTCTGTGTATTTTTGTACATTATTTAATTTTTTTGTAAATGGTCTCATTACTTGCTATCTGTATGGCTTATTCCATTAAAATAAATAAATACACACACACACATACTACTATATGCTCACAACGGTATGGTACCAAAGTGTGTTCCAACACTACTTTTATGCAGACAGAGGGGGTTGTAAGTAATTAAGAAACGTTGGGACACCTGTAGGAATTGGTAGCACCAACTTTCGAGACTTGATCAACCTCCATTGGTGCAGAACTGCTATAAGTTGTTAACCCATTTCTTGTTCACCTTTTTGTATAATTCTGAAATGTACGTTATTTTTCAGTTTGGTTTAACCTTACCTTTTTTTTTTTTTTTTTTTTTTTTTTTTTTTTACGTCTGGCAGTTCATTGGCCTTGAACCGCTTGAATTTCAATACAAAACTGGAAAAACTGGGGTGTTCTAAAACTTTTGACTGGTAGCGTATATATATAAAGAAAGTTTGCATAAACCAAGAAAAAAAAAACCCTTTGGTCTGTCGGTCTTTCCGTTGCAGCTCATAAGCGTCATCAGAGCATAGCTGCTGTAAGGAGTTGTACCACCAGAAACATCACAAAACTGCCCTGGAAGGGTAATGGAGGAGTGGGTTCCAGCCTGCTTCCACCACTTCAGAGGATCTCTGCTAAATTCAAAATAAAAATGGAGTTTTTCAAGGCACAGTCCCTAACCAAGAAAGCCTGTCTGATACATGATCATATTCTGGAGAAGGATATTGATTTGCTGTGCCTTACTGAGACCTGCACCAACCTGGGGATGTCTCCTTAAATGAAGCGTGTCCTGGATACGGCTACCTGCAGAGGGAAGACAGCACTGGCTTGAGGGGTGCTCTAGCAGTTATTTAACATGATGTCCTGAAGCTTACACGTTTGTCTCTACCTAATGTGTCATCATTTGAATTCCTACCATTTTCATCCAAACCTTCTCAGATCAACATCCTTCTTATCTACCGCCCACCTAAACCACACCCAGCCTTCATCACAGACAGACATGATCTCCTCACCCTACTCTGGTCTTCATCCTCCAACATTACCATACTTGGTGACCTGAACATCCACATGGATAATCCCTCCTCCCCCATGGCTGCCGACTTCATTCAAACACTGGACTGCCTCAACCTCTTCCAGCATGTTGACACCCCCCACTCACTCTAGGGGGCACACCTTGGACCTGGGGCACATTGCACAAAACTAGGATGAGGGATTAAGCCAGGATATGTTGGTTATTCTGGCTCAATTTATTCGTGATCCAATTGGACAAAAACGGGACAGTGGAAAGCAGGATATGTTATGACATAAGTTACCATGGAGATTTATTCTGTGGAGCTAGCCTGCTCCAGACCAGGCTAAGTTCCAGGATCTATTTAATCTCATCCCTTATCTCAGTCAGCAGTCACCACAAATGGAAACCAATAGTTATTCCACACAATGGAATCACAGTAACTAGACCCACTGTCATTATTTAAACATTTGTGATCATGAATTTCAATAATTTTAGATAAATGATTTTAGATGATTTTGCAATCATTAGATAATTGACAGTTTCCCATAGACTACATATACCATCTAAATATAAATACACAAAGAGTAACATGATGTTCCTTTATTGAATAAGGATCAATCAAAGCAAGTAAACTCACTGAAGTCACACAATGACTCTACAAGATAGAAAACACAGAATCAAAGCATATGATAGAACAGAAGAATAATGCTGCGTTTTAGTCCACTCGTAACTCATGTTTTTCCAACCTTCTACCGGTGAAAATGCACTGGAATGGCAGTCAAACCTGTGACTTCCCACCCATGAACTCGTACTAGATCGATGTACTCCCAGTTCCGAGTTCTGACGTCATGTAGCAATGGCAGCCCCCATGGACGCAGTGTTTATGCGAATTGTTTATTAAAACAAGGTACTGCTCTGACATTATTTATCTGCAAATGTTCTGCTTAATCAGCAGCTGTTCTAGTGTTAGCTAGTTTTCAGTCCATGGAGTGCAAGAATAAATTAATACCAAATACATATCCAAATATACAAATGACATAACATAAAAGGTAGAACAGCTTCTCTTGCCTTATGCACTGTTTTTCCCTCCTCTGTTTCCCTCAAATAACCAAGGAGCAAACACCTTTGGCGATAGAAATGATTATAAATGAGCATAACGTACAGTCCACCATGCTGGTTTGTTTACATCTAGCTACCACACTTCCTTGCGCTCATGCAGTTTGGCGTGACTTGCCTGGAACGTTACAAAGTCGTGAGTCGTGGTTTGAAGTTGTGACTTACGGGCTCAAAATATGGCCTGGAATGCAGCATTAATACACAATCAAAGGTCTGTATAGAATATAGCCCACATGTCTGCACACTGAAATAAATGCAGGACAAATCCATATACAATGAATGAACAGACAAATGAGTGGATGCAGTAGCATACCTGCAACACAGTACACACAGTATACACACAGTATACACACAGTATATAACACAACATCATAAGAGGCAAAATCAATTTAAATTGAATAAAAAAGCCAATTCCTCTGCCACTGCGGGACATATTTAACTTAAATCATGCATGTTAACTAAAATAATTGAACACATATGGGTCCCTGACCAGCTGACCACTGTGGTCATCAGGGAAGATGGCAGGATTGTCCCAGTCCATGGGTCTGATTTACTAAAGGTTTGCGTGTGTAAAAACATGTGCAAACTTGACTGTGCTGCAAAAACACATTGAAGCTTATCTACTAACAGGGTGCATCGAGATTTGCACCTCTCAAATGGGCAAAATAGCTCATGCAACCCATTTAGCATGTTTGCCCTGATGAATATTCAATATGGGTGTTTCTGCCAGAACGCGCAAAATTATTGGGAGGAGTAAATGTAAATATTTATTTAGCGCATGCAATGTCATTTACCAAACCTGAAACTGATTGCGGTGGCTGATTTTGCATCTATATTTAGCACGTCTGAAAGGCAGGTTTTAACTTCACGCAAAACTGGCTGCAGTTGTGGTGAGGAGTCGCATGGGCACAATGCAGAAAACCAGTCTGTTCTGATCAAATCAACATTTTTGGAATGATGGAAGAAAAAATAATAATAATTTGAGACATATGACCCCCACTTTATAGGCCTGCCCCTCACACCCAGTTCCACCAGTGGCACATCACATTAGGCCAGGACCAACTACTGAGAGATGTCTCTCTCGCGCGCGCGCTGCGCACAACACTGCACAACACTGCAAAACGCAAAACACACACACACACACACACACACACACACACACACACACACACACAAACAAACAGTGATGTCCACGGTGTTGTGACTGGGCTCCTGGACCTTCTATATAAGCACTGATGTGGAGGGTTTTCTCTCATGCCAAAGGACTTAAAAGTTTTCATTCACTATACAGAGTGACATAAAGAGAGAAAGTATTTATTTCACTAATAACACACTTCACCACCGATAAACTACAACAGAGAAATGCCCATTCACCCCTCTGTGTGGAAAAAGAGCAACTTCATATTTATGAGTGCTGGCATATCCCAGAGCAGTTTTTACAGCGCACTGTCTCCATGAGGACAACCAGTAGCGCACACAAAATCCTGATTTAAATAGGGCGGTCTCTGACACTTTGCGCCTGTTGTCATTTGTGCAGGCAATCTTAGTTGATCACCCCTGACACGCAAATCAATAGCACGCGCATATTTTAGCGGGAGCAAGCACATTTGCGCCCGTTATTTGCGATCTTAGTAAATCAGGCCCCATGTGTGATGCACTCTAGAGCGGGTCCCAGTCCTTCCTCAGGCCACATTGTGGAGGACAGCACAGGCCACATTGATGCCACATGACTTCAAAGGGCTGACCCTTAAGTGGTGAAGACAGTGAAAGCGTTCCTTCAGGAGGTCAAAGGTCATTTGGATCCTGGCCCTTGTCCTGTTATGGACATGACTGTAGGCCTGCTGTGGTTCCTGGGGGTCTGTGTATGGTGTCAGGAGAAAAGGCTGGCAGGTAGACCCCCTGTCCCCCAGAAACACACCAGACAATTCACCTGTCAATACAAAACCTCATCATGACAACATTAGAAATACAGTTACATTCTGGATACGGATCTGATTTAGAAAGTGGTTCTTAACAGAAGTTTTGTGGCTCACCTTGTGATAGGCGCTGATATATTTCCCAAATGGGCCTGGTCAAGCGGCAACGGATCCAAAAAAATTGCTCTTCAAATGAGTATACTGTTTCAACTAAATAACCTAAAGTAACAAAAAACATATTTTGATACATATTTATCAGTACTTTGATATGGCAAGAATAATGATTTATTTAAATTATGTTTTTGTGGCTTAAAAAAAAAAAAAAAAAAAAAAAGCAGAATAAGCATGGTAACAGATCAAATAAACTAGGCTTGTGCTAGCCTATTGCCACATCGCCATTGGCAATGCATTTTCCTGGTTGGCGAAGTTGTTTTCAACCCGTGTAGCCACAGTGGCGAAGGTATTTTACCACTTATGGCAGCGTGACATTCACAGTTAAGTGCAGCAGGTACGCTGTGGAGAAGCAATGTCAGCTTGTGGAGATTTTTCAAAAAGAAATGACGGTGATAAAAGTAATGCTGACTGCAAGTAACATTAAAGACACAGACAGATACGGACAGAGTGTTCTGTCCATCCTCTGCATACATTCCATCTGTTTTCGAGGTGCTGGCGGATGCGTACACAGATGGAGAATACCACTGGGCATACGGAGCGGTGCAGACCGCCGCCAGCGGAAGTGAAAACGAAACTTCTGGCTCATTTCTCTTTTCCCTACCTGCTGAAGCTTCGCTTTTAAACCTTACCAGTGAAAACGCTGCAATATTAGTATCACAGGAGTGTTGTGTCCATGTTTGTTATTACTGACTTTCTTCTTCTCAAAAAACTTTACTCTTCTTCGTGGTATTTGTCCAGTATGGTTAATTAAGAGTGGCGCCCCCTGGTGGATTAATTGAGAAACGCTCATTCCACTGGTAAATTTATTACCTCCGCCAAGGAGGTTATGTTTTTGCCAGGGTTTGTTTGTTTGTCTGTCTGTCTGTCTGTCTGTCTGTTTGTCTGTCCGTTAGTGTGCAACATAACTCAAAAAGTTATGGACAGATTTGGATGAAATTTTCAGGGTTTGTTGGAAATGGGATGAGGAAGAAATGATTAAATTTTGGTGGTGATTGGGGGTGGGGGGGCCCACGGGGGGGGCACTGATCGTTAGTGTGCAACATAACTCAAAAAGTTATGGACAGATTTGGATGAAATTTTCAGGGTTTGTTGGAAATGGGATAAGGAAGAAATGATTACATTTTGGTGGTGATCGGGGGTGGGGGGGCCACTGATCAGCCTTGGCGGAGGTCTGCGCTCTCCGAGTGCTTCTAGTTTTATATTGAATCTCATGTACATCAGTGGTCAGAATAATTGTATTTATAGGTCTATCATTTATTGTTTTGCTATACATTAGATTAGAAATAAAAATAGTTTAAATGAAAATGTTGACTTAAGTTAATTTTTTTTGTATGAAACTGAAGCCAGATTGAACATATTACATGAGCTCAAAATGCACCAGAATGCAGGAAAAAGACTTCATTTTTCCCAAAATTTCCTGGGGGAGCTATGCTCATCACCGCAATCCACTACGTGCCCCGCTGCAGGGATCCAGACTGGCTGTGGCTTTTTGTGGCTATGCTCATTTCTACTAATGTGGCCACAGTGGCTGTATCTTTCATTTTCCTAGCACAAGCACAGATAAAAGATCTTTTTTTTAAATTTTTTTTTATTTTTTATTTTTTTACTTAAGCAAATGGATAAAAGGCCCTATTCCCAAAAAAACTTCACATAAAATACACTAAAATATGTTAACTAATATGTGTTTCTATGACACCACTTGCTGATGTAGCAAAAATGTGCTATAATTAAAATTTCATTAGGGGCAAAAGAAAGTAACGAATCAAATTGCCCACTGAGTAACAGATCAAAACCGACTATAGCAGTGTTGTTCAATCTTGGGGTCGGGACCCCACATGTGGTCACCTGGAATTCAAATGGGGTTGATTGAAATTTCAAGTAATTGATAAAAAAAAAAAACAACAACAACTTAAGAAGTCTGTGATGTTACGATGGGGTCAGGTGATAAAAAAGGTGTGAACCACTGAACTATTGACCCTTTGCACCGACGTCACAGTTATCACATGACTAGGGGTGCAGCGCCATGGTAGACAGCAAAAGCAACACAACAAACAAACGAATGAGCAACAGATTATGGCTACCAGCAATGAAAATAAAGTTTTGGAGTTGTCCTGCAAAGTGGCTCACCTTACCAGACGGCACAAACAACGCTATTTGGAAAAGGTAGCGATAGCAGGGCTAGCTACCGACCCATACCTCCTCCCTCCTGATGTGTTTACGGAGCTAGCAAAATCCTCCAGTCTACCGGAGTTTAAAGCACACGATCTGTACCATTCTGTTATAAATGGAGTGTCCCCATACACAGGTGCTGATCTAAAAGCAGACAAAAGTCTGGATGCTACCAATTCTTAGTCTCTGGTTAGATTACTGAGTCGCTGTACTGCGCTCACGGCAGAGGAATGTATCTCATAATGGTAAAGGAAAGATACAGCTAATGTTAGCTAGCTAGCTGTGTATGTTTTTAACATGTTTACCCCAGCATGCCATCCAAACTCAAATAGACTGTAACCAAATGCAGCTCTAATTAACTAACATTGTGTAATAATGTTAGTGGCTGTCGTAAGTAGCCTAAAGTATTAGCTCTGTTGTTGAAGTGTCTGCCTTTCTACTATCTACACACAGTAACAGTTACAGTTCCACCACTAGAACATATGGAACAGCACAATGACAATAACAGTAGGACATAAAACATAGTGTAGCTGGTACAAAGGCAGCCACTACAACAACAGAGCTAATATTGAAGGCTACTTATGACAGCCACTGGAACAGAGTGGCTTATAGTAGTTGACCCACTAGCCACCTAGCTAGCATTTGGTGGCGCTAATATGCTATCGATACAGACCCTGCTCTATCTGTAATATCAGGTCCATCATATCCAGGCTCTGTCTGTAACCCAGCTGAAACCATGGGTGCCTGTGAAGGATGGAACTGTTGTGTGTGACCACTGTATGTGTAAAGCAGAGTTAAAAAACAAACATAAACAAGAACGTTCAGATCAAATTTAATATTAGCCGGTTTGCTGTCCAGTGTGCAGTCAGGCACTTCTGCCGTCCGTCATGGTGCTCGTTTGTGGCATGAACAGAGCATAACATAACGTGCAAAGGGTGAATAGTCTCAAAAGTACAGAGTATTTTGTTAGAAGAAAAAAAATCAGGTAAGTTTCCAATTACAACTTTATTATATACAACATAGCTAATACAAGAAAAAGGCCAAATTGAGTACCTTAATTTTATTCTTTTCTCATTGCTAACAAGAGTTTGTCCACTCTGCTGGAACTTCAATCAAACTGATCATCTCCTCAGGAGGGAACTCAAACACTCAGTCGATCAGATAAAGTCAGACACAGAAGCCTCCACCCAATTCACAACCTCATTTGGTAGGAGTGTGAGGAAGCCACAACTCTGCATAGCAGGAGAATCAAACCACTACTTCCAATAGGTACCTATAGGCCATGAAATTACATTGGCATTCTTGTGAGGACCTTTTGAAGGAAACTGGATTTAAAAAATTGTAGATAATTCACTGGAACCAAAATTTCTGTTGGACATGTGCCCAATGTTTGTTACATTTACCTAATAATTTCTAAAAAGGGAATAAATTTGAGTAATTCTGACGCACCCTGTTCTTCATCAATACATAAGTTGATGTTAATTCATATTTGTGTACGCTTGGTAAGCTTAAATGTTATGGAACCATGTGCTCAGAATGGCTTATTATAATATTTAGTGCAAGTAAGATAGCTGTCGGTAATGGATCAAAGAAAAAAACATGCAAAGATCACATAGTTATCTGTAATTTATAAACATTTTGTAAAAAGTACCTTAAAGTAGGTATAAATATCTTTACTTTCTGTAATTTTCATTATCCAGTTCCAAGTAAAACCACCAAAAAAACAAAAAAAACCCCAAAAAACACTAAATTCTTGGTAAAAGATCAAATGCCTAAAATCTCCACGTCCCAAACTTTACATGCCATAAAAATTAAATTTTGTAAAAAGTAGTATAAAAATCTCACCATAGTATGTTGGATACACATAATAAAAGTAAAATTTGGAAAAAAGAAAGGTGGTCTGCAATACTTTGCTTTCTCTCATTTTATAACTGTGGCGGTGTTGCCTTTCTTGAACTTAAACTGCAGAGAACAATTGTGGAAAATTGTTACAGGAGTAGTTGGTTTCATTTGTGAACAATGAACAGGTGAGAACCCCAACCAGCAACAGAATGACAACAACAAGTGACTGATCAAATGTCCACAAAGTCAATAAGTAGCAGTATGTTCAGTTTGTGTCCTTTGTGGAAAGTTTTGGCACATTCTTCTTTGGTACATTGTGAACCTGTGATAAAAGATCTGTCACAAAATATGCACAGGTAAGGCTTCTGTCCAGTATGAGTCTGTTGGTGACACTTGTAAAAGTTGGACGACCAGAGGATCTTCGTGCACTTATCACATGGGTACATCAAGTTCTTGTGGTGAACGTGACAGTGAGAACATCATGCAAATAAGGCTCTGAAAGCCTTCCCACACTGGTCACAGTGTTATGCTTTTTCTCCTCTGTGGGTGCATACAGGGGTTGGACAAAATAATGGAAACACCTTCACCTCAAGATGATAATGCCCCAATCCATACAGCTAGAATTGTTAAAGAATGGCATGAGGAACATTCTAATGAAGTTGAGCATCTCGTATGGCCGGCACAGTCCCCAGACCTCAACATTATTGAGCATTTATGGTCAGTTTTAGAGATTCAAGTAAGACGTCGATTTCCACCGCCATTGTCTCTAAAAGAGTTGGAGGGTATTCTAACTGAAGAATGGCTTAAAATTCCTTTGGAAACAATTCACAAGTTGTATGAATCAATACCTCGGAGAATTGAGGCTGTAACTGCCGCAAAAGGCGGACCTACACCATATTAAATTATATTTTGTTGATTTTTTTAAGGTGTTTCCATTATTTTGTCCAACCCCTGTAGGTGTGCCTTATATCTGGACTCTATGAAGCCAGATCTGGAGGTTTTTAAGTTTGATGTTCTTGTCAGAAGAAGTTGGTGAAGCTGGTTCAGACACTGTGTTTCTTCTTGTCATCTGATGCTGAGGTACTGTTGGGTCCAGATGATGATTCACATCTGTGTTGATGGTAGGAGAGAGCAGAGTGTGGCAAGAATCTTTGTTCACAGTGGTAACACTCAAACTGTTTCGGTGTGTTTCTCCTCTGTGGATGCGTAGGTGTGCCTTAAGCCCATTCGTATGGGTGTAAGTTTTCCCACACTGGTAACAATGATATGGTCTTTCTTCACTGTGAACACGTAGGTGTGCCTGAAGCCCATTGAGTTTGGTGAATGTTTTCCCACACTGTTCACAGTAATGTGGTCTTTGTCCACTGTGGACACGTATGTGTATGTTAAAGCCACTCATCTGGGTGAACATTTTCCCACACTGTTCACAGTGATATGGTCTTTCTCCACTGTGGATGTGTAGGTGTCTCTTTAGGTTACCCATCTGGGTGAAAGTCTTCCCACACTGTTCACAGTCATATGGTCTTTCTCCCTTGTGGATGCGTAAGTGTGACTTTAGGATAGACATGTGGGTGAAAGTCTTCCCACACTGTTCACAGTCATATGGTCTTTCTCCACTGTGGATGAGTAGGTGTGACTTAAGGACAGACATCTGAGTGAAAGTCTTCCCACACTGGTCACAATCATATGGTCTTTGTCCACTGTGGGTATGTATGTGCGTCTTAAGGCTACTCAGGTGGGTGAAAGTCTTCTCACACTGGTCACACACATATGGTCTTTCTCCACTGTGGATGCGTAAATGTGACTTGAGGACAAACATCTGGGCAAAAGTCTTCCCACACTGTTCACAGTGATATGGTCTTTCTCCACTGTGGATACGTAGGTGTGTCTTAAGGTTACTCATCTGGGTGAAAGTCTTCCCACACTGTTCACAGTCATATGGTCTTTTTCCACTATGGATGAGTCGGTGTGAGTTAAGGACAGACATTTGGGTGAAAGTCTTCCCACACTGTTCACAGTTATATGGTCTTTCACCACTGTGGATACGTAGGTGTGCCTTAAGTGACTGCATGTGGGTGAAAGTCTTCCCACACTTTTTACAGTGATATGGTCTTTCTCCACTGTGGATGCGTAGGTGTCTCTTAAGGGTAGATGCATCAGTAAAAGTGTTCCCACACTGGTCACACTCATATAGTCTTTCTCCACTGTGGATGCGTAGATGTGTCTTTAGGTGATGTATGTGGGTGAAAGTCTTCCCACACTGTTCACAGTCATATGGTCTTTCTCCACTGTGGATACGTAGGTGTGCCTTAAGCGCTTGCATGTGGGTGAAAGTCTTCCCACACTGTTTACAGTCATATGGTCTTTCTCCACTGTGGATGCGTAGGTGTTTCCTAAGGGTAGATGCTTCAGTGAATGTCTTCCCACACTGTTCACAGTTATATGGTCTTTCACCACTGTGGATACGTAGGTGTGCCTTAGGCGATTGCATGTGGGTGAAAGTCTTCCCACACTGTTTACAGTCATATGGTCTTTCTCCACTGTGGATGCGTAGGTGTTTCCTAAGGGTAGATGCTTCAGTGAAAGTCTTCCCACACTGTTCACAGTTATATGGTCTTTCACCACTGTGGATACGTAGGTGTGCCTTAAGCGATTGCATGTGGGTGAAAGTTTTCCCACACTGGTCACACTCATATGGTCTTTCTCCACTGTGGCTGCGTAGGTGTGTCTTCAAGTGATGCATGTGGGTGTAAGTCTTCCCACACTGGTCACAAGTGAATTCTCCACCCATATTTGCTGGAATCAGGTGATCTTCGCCTGATGCAATTTTTTTAGGTTTCACTTAAAATCCACCTTCAGCTTCTTTCTACATCAAATCAAAGAGAAAGAAGAAGAGGTGGTCACTGAAATGCAATGGAATGCAACAGAAGAAACACATCTCTTCAGGACCAGATTAAGCAGATAGACAAAATTAACTAGTTAGGTCATCAACAGGACATCTTCAAAACAACCAATATTTGATGGGTTCTCCTTAAGAGATGCGTTTCCTATATGAAACCAGAAAAAGCAAATGATAACAGAGAAACTGATGATGAAAATATCAGGTTCTCTCCAGTTTTGGCAGATTCTTTAAATAGTTACAGAATCACAAAACTCTGCAAAAACTTGTTTAGTTTGGTCATTGAAAGTAAAGTCAGACCAATTCAAAGTATTATTAGGGCCCAAGGGCTGAGAATTGGCTGCAAAGGCCCTATTGTTTGCAAAATGTTTTCAATTATTATTATTATTATTATTATTATTATTATTATTATGTTGATGACTTGTGTGACATCACAAATCTCTATGGTGTCCAAACCCCTGTTGCTAATGTAAACAGCAGTGGCTGGAGTCCAGGAACTGGTCACCTTTATCACACACACATCCTACTTTGCTGACTTCCCAAAGCCGGCTGAAAGAGATCTGATCTGTCAGAACTCAAAGAGAGTTCTAAGAGTTAAAGGAGCTGTATGGAAGAATTATGATCTAAGGAATCAGAAAAGGGCCCTGAATTCACCAAAAATTAAGGAATCATGTTGATTTCAAATACTGAGAATGTTCACATTTGAAAACCAAAGTGTCAGCCCACAACTAATGTTTCTGTTGTCAGGTTGTGTTTTGGTCTGATGCTCCGCCCATCACCGATCTCCCAATCACAAAGTCAGTAGTGTTTGTTCACCCAAGTTGCCAGTTCCCACTGAGCTGCAACTAGGAACATTTCTGACCCCAAATGTCTGACTGTTGGATTTTTTAAGTATTTTAAGTACTCTTTTATCTATTTATTTATTTCTTTTGTATTCTATGCATTGTCTTTTTTATCCTCTGATGTACAGTGTCCTTGGGTATTCTGAAAGGCGCTTAGAAATCAAATTTATTATTATTATTACATTTATAACAGTTTAATGCCAGGTGGAAGTCTGACAAGGAAAGTTCAGGTCTCAATGAAAAAGAGGAGGTACGAGGCTGAAGTGAGAGCGAGTAGCTAGCAAGCATGAAGGTTTTAGCAATAAAGCTAACATTACTGTATCCGGGTAACGTTAGCATTTAATTAGCTATGTTAAAATAAGTACCATATGATTAGTTGATAACGCAACTGACGACACACACACATCATTTGGCTTTAAAGTTACATATAGACAGGTAATGTTATATAAGCTAATGTTTAGCGCTAGTACTAGCTAGCTAAAGTTAGCTACTAACACTAGCCGGGAGCAGGTCTTTTCAGACCCTGGACGTTTGGAGCATGAGATGGTTTGCACCTGGCCTGGATGTTTCGAACCCTGGGATAAAGATGTTTCGGACCAGACTTGGCGAAGTGATATACATGTAAGTACAAGAAAATATGTAGATATGTGGATTTTTTAGGACCGATGCCAATACCAATTTTCTTTTAGATCAGCCTTATCTGATAACCAATACAGGCTGCTGATTGTCGTGAGATGATATTGGTTTTGCTCCCTCAATTTACGTAATAAAAATGACACAATAATAACAAATGTTACAAGTCTCAATTTAAAAAAAAAAAAGAAACACTGAACTTCAAACAACATTTAACAAATAGTAAAAAGAGGAAGAAAGGTGAGGTAGAACAAGTAATGTTGCATATAGTAGCATTTGACAGCTTTATCTTTGTTAAACTTTATCAAACATACATTCAAATAAAAAGCAAAACTAAAAGAGTTCAGTGCTCTTAATTCTTCAATGGGGGGGGGCTTAATATCAAATACCACATTAGCCCTGATTTTCTAATGCTACAAAATGTTCTAAGCACTCCTTTGTAATTTTTTTGAACTTTTCATCCAAAACCCCCCCCCAAAAAATTACTTTTTTAACTCTGAAAATCGCAACTTTCACAGCTTCTCCACTCTTTTGTCCAGTGCAGTGTATATGTTCATGATGGACCATTTAATGTTTTTGTAAGTTCCATATTGTATCATAAGAGTACTTTGTACTATGAAAAGTCCAATGTCAAGGTCATGTTGTAGGTTAAAGGTCACCAAAATGCCTAGTTTTTTCAAAAATTCATACCATTCCGACATTTTATCAAATCTGTCCTCAGTTCTCTTCCCTGGTTTCCTGGTGGGATCCCCCAAGGCCTTTGGCCCTTTCAAAGCCACATTAGAGACTCAATATTGCAACATGTACATTCCATTTGAATTTGCCACCATTAGTGTGGCGGGAAACACTAGCACACATTTTGGCGGGAATCACTAACACTTCATTCATTCATTTCCTGAACCCACTTTATCCTCACTAGGGTCAGGGGGTCACTTGGAGCCTATCCCAGCTACTTACGCGCGAAGGTGGGGTAGACCCTGGACATTTCGCCAGTTCATTGCAGGGCTGAACATATAGTGACAAACAGTCACTGTCACATTCACACCTATGGGTGATTTAGATTAACCCATTAACCTATCAGTGCATGTGTTTGGATGGGAGGAAAACGGAGTATCCGGAGAGAACCCACACAGACACAGGGAGAACATGCAAACTCCACACAGAAAGGTCCCAGCCCCATCGACTGGTGTTGGAATCGAACCCAGGACCTTCTGTCTGTGAGGCACCAATGCTATCCACTGCACCACTGTGTTGTCCGCAACAGAACATACACATGCAAATTGCAAAGTCATGTGAAACTACCATTTGTTACCTTTGACATGTCTAATAGGATAATACACTGAGTAAATAGTTATGTTTAATGTGTCTTACTGAATGGAAGTTGTTTGTGGTCAATAGATGTGTTATGAGGAGAGAACCTGAGCCAAACATTTGGAAGAACCCACATTAACAGCTTAATTCCATCAAATATGCATTTTTGACCATTTAGGTGACCTTTGACCTATAATTTGACCTTGACACTACACCTTTTATAGTGCAAAGCACTCTTAAGACATGACATGTCTCACAAAAAAACATTTAAGGGCCCAGCATGAGCAGATTGTTACATTGTACTTTATCAAAAGTGAAGAAGGTTTGAAAGTTGCCAAAAAAAAAACAAACACATTTTCAGGGTTGAAAGAGTAATTTTCAGGGTGGGGGGTGGGGTTTTGGATGAAAATTTAAAAAAACAAAAAATTACACAGGGGTGCTTAGAACATCTTGTAGCATCAGAAAATAAGGGCTAAAGTTGAATCTGAAAATTTTCCTTAAATAACCCCCCCCATCTTCAAGTAATTTCTGTAAAAATAAATATTGAACCATAAATAAAATTTTTACAGTATTGCACACAGTAGCAACAAGCAAGCAGCATAATATAGTGCACAGTGTCCTATACTGAATTTTAAAAGGAACCATTTCCCACTGAGTCATTTAATGCTTAGGCCTAAGTTTTAGTGCACTTCCATAATCTCTTGTAGTGCAAATGGCCTTCCTAAGATAAGGAAAGAGTCAACAGCAATACAAAACCAAAAACAACTGAAAATGAACTGTGCAGAATATGCACATTGCCCCACTTCCAATACTACTGACCTAATTCTTAATCTTCCCAGTTTAGGAGCTGCGGGTTATAATGGAGGAAACTCAGACACTCTGCATATTCCCCTGTCAGCCTGTACCTCTGCAGAAGAAGCCATTTATTTCACTAATAACACACTTGATCTGGAGCTGGGGGGGGGGGGGGGGGGGGGGGGGGGGGGGGGGGTAGCGGTCCACATGATTGTGATGACGTAGCAACGAGCTAGGGCTGGGCCATAAAATGATATGTATCACGATATAACTTTTCCTCAATAGAAATATGAGACATGCTCGATACAATTTCAACAGAATTCATTCGTTAATGTTTAGACAGACATAAGAACAGCCAATCAGAATTAAGCAGCACTGCACCGAACCAATCACACTAGAGCCACGTCAAGTGAGGTCGACGCCCACAGCACAGGTGTAAGAGCAGCTGCAGCACACACACTAATGTTTGGGCTGAAGAGGGAGTTAATGAGTGTTCCCTCCCCAGCCATAATGTCCATGTGGGCCCCAGAAGGGTTCCATTTGGGCTGCATAGAAGGGTCCCATGTGGGTTTGTCCACAGTTTCCATGGTGACCCCACATGTGTTTGACCAGATCAGAATCAGAATCAGATACCTGAGTCTCTTTATTGTCATTGTACCAAGTACAACAAAACTGAGGTAAAGCTCTAAGGTTCAGTGTAAGAATTTACAGACAGACAACAAATATCAGTAAAACAACAACAAATATCAGTAAAACAACAACAAATACCAGTAAAACAACAACAAATACCAGTAAAAGGCACTGTTATTTACATTAAAAAATAAAAACTATCGCAAACTAAGATATTTGTAAAATAGAATTTAAGTTGTACAAATAACATGAGAAGTAGTGCAAATGACATGAAAGATAAATATTGTGGGATAAATAGTGTGAAGAATAAATAATGACATATTCAGATCTCTGATTCTGATTCTGACATGGGCAAACACACGTGGGGCCACCATGGAAATGCTGGCTGGGTCAGGACAAAATTTGAATGAGAACTTTTGGTTTGGGGCTTTCAATAAACTATGGAGATACATGCAGTCTATGTGAAGAATGCACAAACTCATCACGGTAAAGCTGGCAAGAGATTCACAGATTCGCATTTTGCGGCTCAATAATCATTGAGACACAAATGACGGCTGTATGCAGCTTTGGTAACACACAGAAGAAACTACAACCCTGTTTACATCCAAACAAACAGTCTGTAATGATCAGTAGATGGCATTACCTCGAATGTGGAGTCAATTAGTGAGCAAAGGTTTAGGGACCGTTTGCAAAGTGCAAATTGGAAAATTTCTACATATTTCAAATTAATAATTTTGCTTCTACTCAGTGAAATGGCACCAGATTTATCTGACACACCCATGAACCCCTTCTGCACAAGGGAGCAGGTTTGATTTTGACGTTGGAGGGGACACAAAAGTGCTCCAAGGTAGCACTCCTGAAAGTTGACGGGGTTTTTTTTTACCTTTGCAATCATAATTTCATGTCATGTTGAGCTGATCAAACAAGTAAACAATCATAGTCACAAAAACAATTCAGTAACTGACATGTTTGTAATGCATATCTGAAGATCTAAAGACAATACAAGGATTTAATGCATTCAAGCAAAGTTATTTTCATGACTAACATATCCATCATTATTTAACCTCACCTGTGAATTTACAGCCTCTCCTTCTCTATCCCCTCGTCTATCTCCTCCTGCCTCTCTACTGTCTGTCACCTGAAATAAATATATTGATGCATGACATATGAGCAAATTAGGGATACAATGATCATACAGTTTGATGGTATTGTTATTGCCTGAGCAAAAAAGGCTTTTACTTTCTATTATTACATGTAATTTATTCCCCAAAAATATGGATAAAAATCACATCTAGAATCACATTCAGAACCTGAGATTTTGCCGTTTTTCCCCACAAATTTTCTTTATTTGTGTTTTTTATACAGTTGCTCTCTTCTATAGAAATACATGACAATAATAAGTAAAATAACTTTAAAAAGTGTATCTGTGTGGTATTAAATATTGTCTTTTATTCAATATCTGTATTGTTGAGCCTCTACAGTTCTATACCCTTGAAGTAACTTACACTTTGACTCCTAAAGAAGTGTCTTACGTCCAGTTTTCTTTTCTTTGACATCCTTCAAAGCCTAATTACCAAGCACACATGCATGGGCGCATGTGGAGAACAAATGCCATACATATTGACAACTTACATTAGCGGTCCAACTAGCAGGTTCCTTTTACAAGTAGATGGAGTGACAGCGGGGACGGCCAATTGCATGTACGTTAGCAAAACCAAAGAGCCAATCGGAGAGCAATATTTACGTTAGAGACAGGACTTCTAGCAGAGACCGACTGTTAACCCTTTGTGTGCCATAATCATTGACTAAACACTACAGACAGTGGTTGTATTGATAGTGAGTACACAGTAGTGGCTGGATATTGGTAGGGACGTGTCCCTAGCCATCCCTGCCCAATTCTATGCCCCTGCTTCTGCACACACTACACCACTGAGATTGGACAAATATCAAACACAGATTAGACTAAATATAATATGAGCTGCATCTCTGTATTTAAATGGGCCTATATAGTCTGTCAACAGATTATGTATTGTTGGCTTGTTAACCCTTGTGCCTCCCTCAAAATAATACCTCTGATCACCCTTATGGACAAAAATGTCCACACACCAAAAACTACTATAAAAAAACATACGTCAAGATTTTTTTGGTTAGAAGAAATGGGCATTTCTGACTTTGCGTCAGTACCTGACACAATGGAGCGAGATTTCACCCCCCCCCCCATTTTTCTGTGGACACCAGTGTGACCGACATACTTTATATACTGTGGCTTGGATCAGGAGCCTGGAGGATGTTTTCAACTTCTGTCTCGCTGACCAGATAGTCCAGATGACTGTGGACTTGTCACACTGCCACAATCATATGATGTCATGTAAGGTCACCAACTTAAATGGACCGAATCAACTCGTTAAGGCTTTCCTCACCAAAATTGAGATGCGTATGTTCAACATGCATATCAAACGCCTAAACATTTAATGGGTGGCACTAGGAGTCAGATTCAATATTGTCATGTCATTATGTTCAGAGTGTGACTCTTATCATACATGTGAAGCCATGATGATGTAAATATGTAAATAATAGAACTGCAACCGATGAATCGACCCAAAGAGATCCAAAAAAAATCATTCAATCACGATTCTCCTGAATCAGAGCTTTGTTTCCTTCATTTCTCTGCGGTTAAAACATTGGTTCCACCGTTGTGTTTCACACAGATGCTTATTGTGACGCACAAAGAAGCTTCAGTTCACGAAAACTGCAATATATCTCCCTCAATTTGAGTTGATTAATCGAATCGGGACTTTTTGCATTGACTTCAAGCACCTACTTGATAAATCAGTTGTAGCTCTAGTAAATAATATTTATTTTTTTAATTCGAATTATTTATATGAATATTTATATGAATACCAAATTTCTTATTTTTCTCTTTATATTTGCATTTTCACTCAGTTTTTCTACCTGTCTTTTTCACTGAAATTGCTTGTTATATGTTGCTGCTGTTAACTGTTAAATTTCCCCCACGGTGGGATAAATAAAATCTAATCTCACCTTATTTTATGCTTGGTGCTGATTGGATACAAAATTGTTCAATTATAACAGTTTGTTTTTTCTTGCCTGCTACTCAGCTGTCAGCTAGATCCCACGGTCCGGCTGCAACGAGCAGACAGCGCTCCCATCACTTCTTATAGAGGATATAAATCTTATAGACAAAAATGCACTAGCTAAATTATACATGGTGCCCTCACATCCAGTCTCTTCCCTTTATGATTAATAAGGAAAAATCTGTCAAAAGATTATTTTACAGAGATTATAGTCAGGATTAGAACCAGACATCTTACTCTACCCATACCACCAAATGCTAAAGAAACACATTTTAAAACTTTAAGTGGTATCTATCCTTGTAATGAGTTTCTGGAAGAAAGACTCAACATCGATAAAAACAACTGTGTTTTTCTCGTCTGCCGGACTCTGTCACAGCTCATAATCGTCATCAGAACACAGCTGCTGTCCAGAGTTGTACAGAGCCCTCTATATAACCAGAGTTGCGACACTTCCATAAACTCCCGTTGTAAAAATGACGGACGAAATCTGGCCCTACCTCCGGGTTCTGGAGGGGCTCATGTTCCTACATAGAGTGGAACGCCGTCGGAACACATTCATCTCCATTGCAACTGATCTCGTAGTAATTCCAGCGCTAAATTAATAAGATATCGTCATCTTTCAAATTATCGAGTGTATTTCTCGTATTAGTGGACAGTTATGTTGTTTTCTTTGGTCTGTGTTAGCGTTTGTAGAAGTGTATATCTTAAACTGTTTTGTTCGATTTTCAGCTGCAGTCCCATAGTTTGCTGGCTTGACTTGGCCAGCTGTTGAGATGTAACCACTATAACCACAAATTATGGAGCTTTAAAGATAAGGTAACGTTAGTATAAAGGTTATCAGTGGGTTTTATTTTAGTTGTTTTGCTGAACCTGGTGGTGTTTGGTTCAGTTTGTCAGCTGAGGTCATATGCTAATTAGAAGTGTTGCTGTAGAGCTGAGCTCTGACAATAAAAGTTCATTAAAGTTACTGTTCATGAGTTAAAGGAGGTGAAACGAATGTAACTTGGCGTTCGTAAGATCCGACTCACCCTATAAGAATTCTGATGAGTTTTGAGTTTGCTAATGTTTAGTTTTTAATGAGTTTAGCATCCGTGCTAACGATAGTATGCTGTTAGCTGCTATGCTATCCGCTGGTGAATGCCTTACTGTGTGTGTTATCAGAGCAGAGCTTGACAGACACACACACACACACACACACACACACACACACACACACACACACACACACACACACACACACTGTTCACGGCTAACCGCTGTTTTCTCCTTGTACGTCAGTCCTACGAGTACAGTACAGTTGCACAACTTGTAAAGTTAGCACCAGTCACGGAAGTAGCCTACTCAAGCTAACACGAACCCCCCCCCCCAAATGTAAGTTTTCATAGTAATAAAGTCAGTCCTTTCAGTGGTCAACCCCACTGCTCAAAAGCACAACTGACACAACAATACATACAGTAGTGACACAACGGTTGTGTGTAGTGATGTTACCTGAGACACTGACGCTTCGAAACACACTTCAAACTCGATAGTTAACTTATGGTGAAGCAGTGGGCCGGAGTTTGTTGTTCTGCTTCTTCTTCTTTTGTTTTTCGGCGGGTGGCACCTAGCGTTAAGGTGCATTACTGCCCCTACTGTGATGGAGTGTGGACCAGAGTTGACTGCGCTCTCTCTCTCTCTCTCTCTCTCTCTCTCTCTCTCTCTCTCTCTCACTATATATATATATATATATATATATATATATATATATATATATATATATATATATATATATATATATATATATATATATATATATATATATATGTATGTATGTATGTATGTATGTATATCGTTATAACACAAAACTATTGCACTATATGATGTTGATTCAAGGACCAGGGTTCCGGTCTTGTGTGAGGTGTTACTGTTTGGAAGTCCACCACCCAAAGCACAGACTGAAAACCTTCCAAATGAGTTTGTCTTTGCACTTTTCTCAATAGCTCAGTCTGATAAGATCCTTGGAAGTTCACAAATGGACCTGGGCTCAAATTTCAACCAGCTCCAAATATTCGAAAGCAGAGACTGAAAAGCTTCCAAATAACAGGACTGACTGACTTGATTCATCCCAAAGTGCTTCAGCAGCAGGACACACAGAAGAAAAATAGAAACAGAAGAGCAAACACATTAGACAAAATCAAATGGAATTATAAAACAAACCTGATTAAAACAGACCTGGAGAATTCGACTATAAGATGCAAAAATCAAATGCAATGGTGAGTCTGATTCAGTTGGTTGGTTCCCTTAACTAGTTCTTTGTGTCTCTTGTGGCTGAAACTCATCCTTTTACAGTTGTTCTGACACAATGCATTTAATACAGTTTCCCTCTTAGATTCTATCCTTCTGTCTGTAAGAACATATTCTTATTTTACTTGGTGCACAGGAAAAATTACAGAGCATTTTTTTTCCAGAGTCAAAAGTAATTTCCTCAAAAAGAATGACTTTTGCTCTATATTGAGTAAATTTGGCTCTAATTTGAGTTTGGAGAGCTCTACCCAAAGAGTAACGTTTATTCTTTTTAGAGAGGGACCAAATATTATCTGAGTAGAGTAACATTTTCTTCAATTTGAGTAAATTTTACTCAGGCAAATTTCCTGTGTAGTAATTTATGCCTTGCTTATTATATTTGTTGTGCTCTGTAATCTGTAATCTTAGAAAAGGTTCATTTGTATGGCCTTTGTTGCATTGTATATACTGTTTGTAGATTGGTTTTATATGTATTACACAGTACTTCAGATACAGTCAAACTAATGCACAGTAGAATGTATATAGTACTTTCTGATTTAGATTTAGCAGGTCTATATTGAAGTCTTCACAAATACTTCTTTCCAGTTTAAAATAGTAAATAGTTCCCCAGTGCTATTGTTAAAAGTTGCAGTCTTGGATCCTGATGTTCTATAAATGCAATTATAATGATGTTTTTCTTTCTTTCCATAGAAATTTCAACCATTATGCATTCCACCACTTCATCAACATGAGCCGTCATTCTTTCCACTTTATCATTTATTTTCTTATGTATGTACAGTGTCACTCCACCTCCTTTTTTATTGATTCTGTCTAAATGAAGGAATTCTTATCCATGTAATTCAAAGTCTCCACTCTTTTCAGGGCTTATCCAGGTCTCTGATATTGCAATGACACTGAAGGGCCTATTAGATAGGTCTTTGATATTCTTGTATAATTTGAAAGTTTGCATAGTAACTTCTACTATTAAAGTGAACCACTCTTTAGCTGTTTTCTACTTTTATTTTCGTATTAAATTCGTCATCTGTGCAATACTTGCAGTCATTTGTCAGTTCGTTGAAGAAATTATTGTCTGGGTCAATGTTCCTTTCATATTGTTGTCATCATACAGCAATAATCATGCACATGGCAAAAACCAGACAATTACCAGAAAAAAAAAAAAAAAATAAATAATAATAATAATAATAATAATATATATAGGGAGGGAGGTTATCAATTAAGAGGAGAACAACTTCAAAATCAAAATCAGAACAACCTTAAAAAGTTTTTGTTTATATATTTCTGGTGTAAAGTTATGGAACAATCTAAGTGAGGAACTCAAGCTAAGTCCAAATATTAACCAGTTTAAGAAAATGTACAAAAATATTTTGTGTAGCAGTTATAATTAATAATTATCATTACTGACTATTGTCCGTTACTCACTGATATGGCATAGGGATTAGAGGCAGAGAAACCTATGTGAATGCATGTGTAAGTATGTAACAGTATATATATGAATTTGTACATGTAAGTATATGTGCATGGGCATGCATATGTGCATATATGCATATGTATGTATAGGGAGGTGTGTGTGTATATACAGGGTGGGGAAGCAAAATTTACAATGAACATTTAGTTGTTTTTTCTCAGCAGGCACTACGTCAATTGTTTTGAAACCAAACATATATTGATGTCATAATCATACCTAACACTATTATCCATACCTTTTCAGAAACTTTTGCCCATATGAGTAATCAGGAAAGCAAACATCAAAGAGTGTGTGATTTGCTGAATGCACTTGTCACACCAAAGGAGATTTCAAAAATAGTTAGAGTGTCCATAAAGACTGTTTATAATGTAAAGAAGAGAATGACTATGAGCAAAACTATTACGAGAAAGTCTGGAGGATACTATTAAAGAAGAATGGGAGAAGTTGTCACCTGAATATTTGAGGAACACTTGCGCTGTAATGGGACTAGTACAAAGGCTGAACCCAAATGCAAGACCAGAACACAGATGACCAATTGAGAGTGTTTATTAAACACAATCACGGTAGTAAAAACACAGCACAAAATAGTTAACACGTCTGTGAATGCGTGTGACACAGGACTCTTCGTCCGGGCTGTGAGCGGAGAATATGGATGGTCAGCACGGCTGAGCCGGAGGATTCCCGTCAACACCCCGACTAGGGCAAAACAGAGGATAGTCAAAAAACAAGCCAGGTCATACACAGGAGGGCAATTCAAGAGGCAACGGGACATGAGGGAAAGGCTACTCACGGTCAAGGTCCAGGCGAGGGTCGAAACACAAGGTAACACATTGGAGGCTGAGGTAGTCAGGGAATAGGCAGAATCAGAAGTCGATGTACGAACCAGGTCAGAACCAGACGAGCAGGCAGACAAGGAACAGGCAGGATCGGTGGTCGGAAGGCAAAACGGGTCAAAACGGGCAGACAGACTGACAGGTATCCAAAAACGCTGGTAAGTGAGCACACAAAGGTAGAACACAAACTGGCAAAGGAACAGGGGAAAACACAGGGTTTAAATACACAAGAGGGCGGGAAGACAATTGGACACAGGTGGAGATAATCAGGGAGGAGTCAGGTAATCAGGAGCAGGTGAAACAATCAAGGAGGGGAAGTAAAAACACCAGACATGACACAAGAGGGAAACTTCACAAAATAAAACAGGAAATGACAGACAAAACAGAAAAGACAGACACAGTCTGGGAGCAGACATGACAGCGCAAGTTTCAGGAAGCGTGTGAAGGCAGTAATTGAGAAAGAAAGAGGATACATACAGTAGAATAAAAACATTTTCTATTATGTAAATTTTCTTGTAGCAAATAAATTCTCATGACTTTCAATAAACTAATTGGTCATACAGTGTCTTTCAATCCCTGCCTCAAAATATTGTAAATTTTGCTTCCCCACCCTGTATGTGTGTGTGTGTGGATGTGTATATGTATGCATGTGTACATGTATGTATGTATATATAGATAAATGTGTATGTATGTGTATATGTACATATTGCTGGTTTAGACAAAGGGGTGAGAGCTAATAGGCTATGCTTCGTCTCACTCCTTTCCGAATATGACTTTTTTTTTCTTTCATCATCATCACTACTTTATGCTTCCTTGAATTTTAATTTTTATATTATGTTGTGCAAAGAAGTCAGTTAGTAGCAATCAGGAAGCTTGCATCATTTCCATATTCAAAATAAATCAATAAAAAATTAAATAAATCTGTGTTCGTCTTCTGTGTGGCTTGTAATGTGTAAACTATCAATCATACTGGTCATACAATGTACTGGTTGTTATATTCAGACCCTCACATCATCCTCCATACATTCTTTACCAAGCATCATCCGCAATACTTCATAGTTTGAACATAAACTAACATAAACTGACCTCAAAGGTATCACTGATATTTTTCTAGCACTGTCATCTTTCTGATGACTAGAACTTTTGCCCATCCCTAACCTCTGGAGTCCCATTCAGTTTGACCGATACCTTACAGTCTGATGTCCATGTTGACGATATTTTTTCTGCTTCCTCAATAGTTGTGCCTGTCTTGCAATATTCGCATTTGTCTTGATTAGGTTTCATTGGCAAAAATATTGGTTCCTTTTAGCTTTCTTCCATTTTAGCAGCTCTTTTTGTGGATGGTAATGGCAGGTTTTTTATTTGTATTTTTTTCTTGGAAGAGTGCAATACCCTTCTATATCCTTGCTCTCCGCTTTTATCCCCCTGCCATCCAAGACAGTCATCATTTGTTTCTCTAAGGACAAAAGCTGCTGCTCAGGTGGGTCCTCATTCTCTTCTGCTGTAACCCTTGCATAGGACCTGTTCAAAAACAGTAAAACAATCCAAGAAATTTTAAATAATAGAGTCTATGTTTTAATAAGACTTAAAGAACAGCCAGTGATGCACATGATAGATTCAATCAGGACAAAGTCATATTTCACTGATACAGACGTGACAAGAACATAACCTGTTCTAACAACTGGCAAAAGCCACATTAAGAAGTAACTGAACAAATGATGTATGAATGCTGTTAAAAGGTGGATGGTGAATATTTTGTTTCCTGTTTAAGGTTTGCTTTATAATTAGAATAAAACAAGGTGATAAAATAGAACATAGAACAACATAATGTGGATATTCAGGCTGGACTTCAAGATCCACTCTAGGGCCAGCTGGAGACTAAGCCTGGTCCTGCCTAAGGCAAGGCAAGGCAAGGCAAGACAAGGCAAGGCAAGGCAAGACAAGGCAGGTTTATTTCTATAGCACATTTCATGTACAAGGCAATTCAAAGTGCTTTATATAAAACATTAAAAGCATTACAGCAGAAAAAATGAAACGTATAGGCATGAGAAAAACAAACAACCCTCCCCAACAAAATCAGATAAATAGATAAAACAGATAAAGCAGGTAACTTTAAGCTTAAAAGAATAAAACTCTATTCAAATGCAGCTTAGAACAGGTGGATCTTTAACCTGGATTGAAATAAACGGAGTGTTTCAGCTGATCTGAGGCTTTCTGGGAGTTTGTTCCAGACATGTGGAGCACAGAAGCTGAATGCAGCTTCTCCATGTCTGGTTCTGACTCTGGGAACTGACAAAAGACCGGATCCAGATGACCTGAAGGGGTCTGGTGGGTTCATACTGGGTCAGGAGGTCACTGATGGATTTAGGTCCTAAACCATTCAGAGCTTTATAGACCAGCAACAGAACTGTAAAATCTATCCTATGACAAATAGACAGACAGTGTAAGGACGTCAGAGTTGGACTAATATGGCCTGCTTTTGTGGTCCGCCTAAGCCTCAACACCTTACTCTTTATTCTCTAAGCCTCTTCTTCTGAAACTTTCTGAATATACAAATCTTCTAAGGCAAACGTAGACTCAGGTGAGCACTTAGACAAGACAGCTTTCAGTGGTGAACTGATCATCTTACTTGCCCATGTACGATATAGTTCATATGTGCTGTATCTAATGAAGTCAAATGTTCAGCTGATTGCTTAAAAAAAAAAAAAAAAAAAAAAAAAAAACAGGCTATCCCTATGTTATTGTGACATTTCTGTGTAAATTTCATCACATCACAGCGGCTATGGCATTTTTCCTTCAAAACAATACTACTGCTCTGATTCTTTCTCTTAAAAGATTAACACAATTGATTCATAATAACATCATGTGGCTTGGTGTATAACAGCCTTACAGAAACAGCACTCTCATGCAATTTTAAGAGAATAAGGAAAAAAAGACACCACAATAACATGATAAAATATTTTTAACAGTTCCACTGATGTCCTGAGATTTCTGATATATCAAGTGGTTCTTCAGTCATCAGCAGTTCAACACATTTCAATCAAATCAAGTACATTCTACAGGTCAGGATCAGACCAGTGTAAAAAGGCTGAAACCAGTTTGGCGTTCATGAAAACACTGGACCCGACCAGTACCAGATTGGACCACTAGATAGCACACTGACTCATTGTGACGTCGACTGACAGTCTGTCATGTGTCCTTTGGTGGTGGTGAACTTTCTGGTGAACAGACTTCCTCCTTGACTTTAATGTGATCTCCATGTTGTTGGCCTCAGTTTGGAACGAAACTGCTGATGACTCATCAGTCATTCTGTCTCAACCATATGATGTTCACCTTGTTGTTTATGACTGATGAAAACTCACATGGATTTAGGACTCTGACACCTTCAACACATGGTATCCTTCAGGTTGAGCACCAGTTAATTCACACATGCACAGTAGGTGGTGAAGAAAGAGTTGAACATTTTGGAGGATGAACTTTTTTCAAAAATTTTTTATTTTTATTTATTTATTTATTTATTTATTTAGAATATTTTTGAGGATGAACTTAAACTGCACAGAACAACTGTGGAAAATAGTTCCAGAAGTAGCTGGTTTTGTTTATGAACAATGAACAGGTGTGAACCCCAACCAGCAACAGAATCACAACAAGTGACTGATTTAAATGTCCACAAAGTAATTAGAAGTAGTATCCGAATAGAAACCAGGTCCTTGCTGACCTCCGTTAGTTGAACTTTACACGTTGTGGCAGGTTGAAGTTCTGTAACGTCACTGTTGTGTCAAGGTGGTGCATTAGAACACTTATTTACTCTGAGGTCAACAAAACATTGCTTTCAGTCTGGTGTTTGTCTTCACATCTGGATCCTGTGAAGCCTGACTGGGAGGTTTTTAAGTCTGATGTTCTTGTCAGAAGAAGTTGGTGCTGCTGGTTCAGACACACTGCATTTCTTCTCATCTGATGATGAGGTACTGTTTGGTCCAGACGTTGATAATTCACATCTGTGCTGATGATGGGAGAGAGCAGAGGATGATCAGAATCTTTTTGCAAATCGATAACTCTCAAACTGTTTTGGTTTGTTATGACACTGAATTTCTAGAGTTTTACTTTTTGTACAACTCTTCAGTTCTTATCTTTGTGGAAATGTTTGACACATTCGTGTTTGGTACATTGTGAAGCTGTGACAAAAGATCTGTCACAGAATCTGCACTACCTGGAATTCTCTCCAATATGGGTCTGTTGGTGACGCTTGCAAGAGGAAGATGACCAGAACATCTTCGTGCCACCTTCAAATCACAGGGATACATCTTTGTGCGGTGAACACGGCGGTGGGAATGTAAAGCAGACAAGGATCTGAAAGTCTTCCCACACCGATGACAGTTATATGGTCTTTCTCCAGTGTGGATGCGTTGGTGCGCTTTTAAGTGACTTGCTAATTTGAAAGCCTTTCCGCATCGGTCACAGGGATATGGTCTTTCTCCAGTGTGGATGCGTTCGTGCATTTTTAGGTGACATGCTAATTTGAAAGCCTTTCCACACCGGTCACAGGGATATGGTCTTTCTCCAGTGTGGATGCGTTGGTGGATTTTAAGCCCACTCATTGCGGTGTAAGTCTTCCCACACTGGTCACACTTAAACGGTCTTTCTCCAGTGTGGATGCGTTGGTGAATTTTTATGCCATCTGCTGTGGTGAAAGTCTTCCCACACCGGTCACAGTAATATGGCCTTTCTCCAGTGTGGATCCGTTGGTGCGTTTTCAAGTGACTTGCTAAGGTGAAAGTCTTTCCACACTGGTCACAGTTATATGGTCTTTCTCCAGTGTGGATCCGTTGGTGCATTTTAAGCCCACTCATTCTGTTAAAAGTCTTCCCACACTGATCACAGTCATATGGTCTTTCTCCAGTGTGGATGCGTTGGTGAATTTTAAAATAACTCTTTCTGGTGAAAGTCTTACCACACTGGTCACAGTTATATGGTCTCTCTCCAGTGTGGATGAGTTGATGGATTTTCAAATAATTCTTTCTGGTGAAAGTCGTTCCACACTGGTCACAGTCATATAGACTTTCTCCTCTGTGGATGTGTTGGTGCCTATTCAAGTCACTTGCTGTGATGAAAGCCTTCCCACACTGGTCACAGTCATATGCTCTTTCTCCACTATGGGTGTGTTGGTGCCTTTTTAAGTCACTTGCTCTGGTGAAAGCCTTTCCACATTGGTCACAGTCATATGGTCTTTCTCCAGTGTGGCTGTATTGATGCGTTTTTAAGTCTCTTACTCTGATGAAAGCCTTTTTACACTGGTCACAACCATATGGTCTTTCTCCAGTGTGGGTGCGTAGGTGGATTCTAAGGTAACTTAAATTAATGAAAGCCTTTCCACACTGAAAACATACAAATGGTTTCTCCCCAGTGTGCAGTCGTTGGTGAATTTTTAAGTTACGTGCTGTGGTGTAAGTCTTCCCACACTGGTCACAGTCATATGCTCTTTCCCCAGTGTGGATGAGTTGGTGCCTTTTTAAGTCACTTGCTTTTTTGAAAGCCTTTCCACACTGGTTACAGCCATATGGTCTTTCTCCAGTGTGGACGTGTTGATGCCTTCTTAAGTCACTTGCTGTGGTGAAAGCCTTTCCACACTGGTCACAGTCATATGGTCTTTCTCCAGTGTGAATGCGTTGGTGCCTTCTTAAGTCACTTGGTCTGGTGAAAACCTTTCCACACTGGTCACAGGTGGGTCTTCCATCCATGTTTCCTGGAATCAGGTGATCCTAGTCTTCCTCTAGATATGACTTTCAGGTTTAAGTTCAAATCCACCCTTGGCTTCTTTCTACATGAAAACACACAGAAACAGAAGAGATGGTCACTAAAATGCCACAGAACATAACAGATAAACACACCTCTTTGGAACCAGATTAAGCATCCATCCACCCACCCACCCACCCACCCATCATCTTCCACTTCTTCCGGGGCCGGGTCGCGGGGGTAACAGTCTAAGCAGGGATGCCCAGACTTCCCTCTCCCCAGACACCTCCTCCAGCTCTTCTGGGGGGACCCTGAGGTGTTCCCAGGCCAGCCGAGAGACATAGTCTCTCCAACGTATCCTGGGTCTTACCCGAGGTCTCCTCCCAGTGGGACATGCCCGGAACACCTCCCCAGGGAGGCGTCCAGGAGGCATCCGGACGCCAGATTAAGCAGACAGACTAAAATAACTAGTTAGGTAATCGATGAGACATTTTCAAGACAACCAATATTTGATGGTTTCTCCTTAAGAGATGTGTATGAGACCAGAAAATAACAAATAACAGAAATATTGAAAGATGTTGCAAATGTCAGGATCTCACCAGTGTTGGCACATTCTTTAAATAGATACAAAAATCACAAAACACTGCAAATAACAGTTTGCTTTGTTCACTGGAACTAAATTAGATGAATTAAATGCATTATTAGGCTCCAAGTGCTGAGAACTGCCAGCAAAGGCCCTAATGTATCTGGAATGTTTTCTATTATCAGGGACCGAGCCTGGAAGGTAAGTCCGACTTACTTGATGAGATATTCCGTCAATTGCTTCCCAACACTTCCCCGCCAATGACGAGATTTTCCGTCAATCCATGTTTTCACTGTTATACTGTAGTTGAAGCTGTTGCTGATCATGTGAATTACTTTCCTTAGTTCAAAAACAAACAATTAAGCTGCTCTTCCAGAAAAATGAAGGACCGGGTGTAAAATTTTCGCACTGGAATCATGGTATCCCATGCCAACGCATACAGCGCCAGTCACTCTGAATGAGGAAATGCCAACTCTGCAGGAATCATGCACAGTTTCAAAAGCCTTAAAGATGATTATCGAGACAGAGTCCGAGAATTCAGTATATGATGAACCTTCAGAAGAACCTTTTCGAGATAACAACAGAGAAATAGAAGGTGAGGGAGACAGACACGGGAGACACGGAGCAGCACAGGTCTGACACGGAGGATGAGGAAGAGGAAGAGGGGCCCCACCCCCTTCCTCGTGTGTATATATACATATATATATGGGATGAAAACATTTAATCGACTAATGATTTATTGTCAATAAGAATTTGCTTGATAAAATTATTAATTGTCAGTTAATTGCCCTTGTCCACCTGTCCACACCTGTCCGAAGGCTGCTGATTTGTCCATGCTGCGACACCGCAGCTGGGATAGCTTGTCATCAAACCGGATCATGGCATTGATGAGTTACAATGTCTGTATGGACATATACGCTACTGGTAGCTTACTTTGACGGAGCAGCTCAACTAGACAGAACACAGAACAGTCTGTCTGTGACTACGGTCAAGCCAGCTGACTCTTCTTTTTCCGCGGTCAAGCCAGCTGACTCTCCTTTTTACGAAGTCAGTCCAGCTCCAACATTTCCAGTGCTCCCGTATTACACACTTTACGGTAAAAACACGGAGGTGGTTGAGAAAGTCAGCGCAAGGATGCTACAGCGTGGATCATCTTCCGGTTTTCAAAATAAAATGTGGGTTATTGATGGGCAATAAACAGACGTGTCAGTGTGAGTCTTCACTGGTTTTTAACCATTCTATCGTCCGCGGTGACTTGCCGTACGTGTTTGCCGGCAGCGGTGATTCAGGATACACCCCAGACCCTTTGAACAGATTAAAACATTTTGTTTCAATCTCTTCAATGAATATTTATCTTGTATTGAGCTACAATGCTAACATTTACAATGTTAATTTCATTAAAAATAGGGAAATTATTCAAATGTAATAAAAAGAGGTGTAACTCAACCAGCCCATGGAGTACTACGATCCTGCAGTGATTTGGGGTAAATAGGTCACATGACCTGTAAGCTATTAAGCTAAAATGCTAATATTTACACTAAAAAATTCCTTAAAAATACCAACAGTGTTAAAACGTCACAAAAATGACCGTAGCTCGTTCAGCCAGTACCGTACTAATATCCTGCAGTGATTTTGGGTCAATAGGTCACATGACCTGCAAGCTATTGAGCTAAAATGCTAATATTTACATTTAAAAAAAAATTAAAAATACTAACAGTGTTAAAACGTCACAAAAATGACCGTAGCTCGTTCAGCCAGTACCGTACTAATATCCTGCAGTGATTTTGGGTCAATAGGTCACATGACCTGCAAGCTATTGAGCTAAAATGTTAATATTTACATTAAAAAAAAAATTAAAAATACTAACAGTGTTAAAACGTCACAAAAATGACCGTAGATCGTTCAGCCAGTACCGTATTACAATCCTGCAGTGATTTTGGGTCAATAGGTCACATGACCTGCAAGCTATTGAGCTACAATGCTAATATTTACATTTAAAAAAAAATTTAAAAATACTAACAGTGTTAAAACGTCACAAAAATGACCGTAGCTCGTTCAGCCAGTACCGTACTAATATCCTGCAGTGATTTTGGGTCAATAGGTCACATGACCTGTAAGCTATTGAGCTAAAATGTTAATATTTACATTAAAAAATTCCTTAAAAAAAGCAACAGTGTTAAAACGTCACAAAAATGACCGTAACTCATTCAGCCAGTGCCGTACTAAAATCCTGGAGTGATTTGGGGTCAATAGGTCACATGACTTGCAAGCTATTGAGCTAAAATGCTAATATTTACACTAAAAAATTCCTTAAAAATAGCAACAGTGTTAAAATGTCACAAAAATGACCGTAACTCATTCAGCAAGTACCGTACTACAATCCTGCAATGATTTTGGGTCAATACCTCACATGACCTGCAAGCTATTGAGCTAAAATGCTAATATTTACATTCAAAAAATCATTTAAAATACCAAAAGTGTTGAAACGTCACAAAAATGACCGTAACTTATTTAGCCAGTACCGTATTACAATCCTGCAGTGATTTTGGGTCAATAGGTCACATGACCTGCAAGCTATTGAGCTACAATGCTAATATTTACATTTTAAAAAAAATTAAAAATACCAACAGTGTTAAAACATCACAAAAATGACCGTAGCTCTTTCAGCCAGTACCGTACTAATATCCTGCAGTGATTTTGGGTCAATAGGTCACATGACCTGTAAGCTATTGAGCTAAAATGTTAATATTCACATTAAAAAATTCCTTAAAAATAGCAACAGTGTTAAAACGTCACAAAAATGACCGTAACTCATTCAGCCTGTACCGTACTACAATCCTGCAATGATTTTGGGTCAATACCTCACATGACCTGCAAGCTACTGAGCTAAAATGCTAATATTTACATTCAAAAAATCATTTAAAATAGCAACAGTGTTGAAACGTCACAAAAATGACCGTAACTCATTTAGGCAGTACCGTATTATAATCCTGCAGTGATTTTGGGTCAATAGGTCACATGACCTGAAAGCTATTGAGCTACAATGCTAATATTTACATTTAAAAAAAAATTAAAAATAGCAACAGTGTTAAAACATCACAAAATGACCGTAGCTCGTTCAGCCAGTACCGTACTAATATCCTGCAGTGATTTTGGGTCAATAGGTCACATAACCTGCAAGCTATTGAGCTAAAATGCTAATATTTACACTAAAAAAATGTAAATATTAGCATTTTAGCTCAATAGCTTCCAGGTCATGTGACCGATTGACCCAAAATCACTGCAGAATTGTAGTACGGTACTGGCTAAATGAGTTACGGTCATTTTTGTGACATTTTAACACTGTTGGTATTTTTAAGGAATTTATTAGTGTAAATATTAGCATTTTAGCTCAATAGCTTGCAGGTCATGTGACCTATTGACCCAAAATCACTGCAGAATCGTAATACGGTACTGGCTGAATGAGTTACGGTCATTTTTGTGACATTTTAACACTGCTGCTATTTTTAAGGAATTTTTTAGTGTAAATATTAGCATTTTAGCTCAATAGCTTGCAGGTCATGTGACCTATTGACCCAAAATCACTGCAGAATTGTAGTAGGATACTGGCTGAATGAGTTACGGTCATTTTTGTGACGTTTTAACACTATTACCATTTTAAATGATTTTTTTAATGTAAATATTAGCATTTTAGCTCAATAGCTTCCAGGTCATGTGACCGATACACCCAAAATCACTGCAGGATTGTAGTACGGTACTGGCTAAATGAGTTACGGTCATTTTTGTGACATTTTAACACTGTTGGTATTTTTAAGGAATTTTTTTAGTGTAAATATTAGCATTTTAGCTCAATAGCTTCCAGGTCATGTGACTGATTGACCCAAAATCACTGCAGAATTGTAGTACGGTACTGGCTAAATGAGTTACGGTCATTTTTGTGACATTTTAACACTGTTGGTATTTTTAAGGAATTTGTTAGTGTAAATATTAGCATTTTAGCTCAATAGCTTGCAGGTCATGTGAGCTATTGACCCAAATCACTGCAGGATTGTAGTACGGCACTGGCTGAATGAGTTACGGTCATTTTTGTGACGTTTTAATACTGTTGCTATTTTGAAGGAATTTTTTAGTGTAAATATTAGCATTTTAGCTCAATAGCTTTCAGGCCATGTGACCTATTGACCCAAAATCACTGCAGGATTGTAGTAGGATACTGGCTGAATGAGTTACGGTCATTTTTGTGACGTTTTAACACTGTTGCCATTTTAAATGATTTTTTTAATGTAAATATTAGCATTTTAGCTCAATAGCTTGCAGGTCATGTGACCTATTGACCCAAAATCACTGCAGAATCGTAATATGGTACTGGCTGAATGAGTTACGGTCATTTTTGTGACATTTTAACACTGTTGCTATTTTTAAGGAATTTTTTAGTGTAAATATTAGCATTGTAGCTCAATAGCTTGCAGGTCATGTGACCTATTGACCCAAAATCACTGCAGAATTGTAGTAGGATACTGGCTGAATGAGTTACGGTCATTTTTGTGACGTTTTAACACTGTTACCATTTTAAATGATTTTTTTAATGTAAATATTAGCATTTTAGCTCAATAGCTTCCAGGTCATGTGACCGATACACCCAAAATCACTGCAGGATTGTAGTACGGTACTGGATAAATGAGTTACGGTCATTTTTGTGACATTGTAACACTGTTGGTATTTTTAAGGAATTTTTTAGTGTAAATATTAGCATTTTAGCTCAATAGCTTACAGGTCATGTGACCGATTGACCCAAAATCACTGCAGAATTGTAGTACGGTACTGGCTAAATGAGTTACGGTCATTTTTGTGACATTTTAACACTGTTGGTATTTTTAAGGAATTTGTTAGTGTAAATATTAGCATTTTAGCTCAATAGCTTGCAGGTCATGTGAGCTATTGACCCAAATCACTGCAGGATTGTAGTATGGCACTGGCTGAATGAGTTACGGTCATTTTTGTGACATTTTAACACTCTTGCTATTTTGAAGGAATTTTTTAGTGTAAATATTAGCATTTTAGCTCAATAGCTTTCAGGCTATGTGACCTATTGACCCAAAATCACTGCAGGATTGTAGTAGGATACTGGCTGAATGAGTTACGGTCATTTTTGTGACGTTTTAACACTGTTGCCATTTTACATGATTTTTTTAATGTAAATATTAGCATTTTAGCTCAATAGCTTGCAGGTCATGTGACCGATTGACCCAAAAATCACTGCAGAATCGTAATACGGTACTGGCTGAATGAGTTACAGTCATTTTTCTGACATTTTAACACTGTTGCTATTTTTAAGGAATTTTTTTAGTGTAAATATTAGCATTTTAGCTCAATAGCTTTCAGGTCATGTGACCTATTGACCCAAAATCACTGCAGAATTGTAGTAGGATACTGGCTGAATGAGTTACGGTCATTTTTGTGACATTTTAACTTTTACCATTTTAAATGATTTTTTTAATGTAAATATTAGCATTTTAGCTCAATAGCTTCCAGGTCATGTGACCTATTGACCCAAAATCACTGCAGGATCATAGTACGGTACTGGATGAATGAGTTACTGTCATTTTTGTGACATTGTAACAATGTTGCTATTTTTAAGGAATTTTTTTAGTGTAAATATTAGCATTGTAGCTCAATAGCTTCCAGGTCACGTGACGTATTGACCCAAAATCACTGCAGGATCGTAGTACGGTACTGGATAAATGAGTTACGGTCATTTTTGTGACGTTTTAACACTGTTGCTATTTTTAAGGAATTTTTTAGTGTAAATATTAGCATTTTAGCTCAATAGCTTGCAAGTCATGTGACCTATTGACCCAAAATCACTGCAGGATTGTAGTACGGCACTGGCTGAATGAGTTACGGTCATTTTTGTGACGTTTTAACACTGTTGCTATTTTTAAGGAATTTTTTAATGTAAATATTAACATTTTAGCTCAATAGCTTACAGGTCATGTGACCTATTGACCCAAAATCACTGCAGGATATTAGTACGGTACTGGCTGAACGAGCTACGGTCATTTTTGTGACGTTTTAACACTGTTGGTATTTTTAATTTTTTTTAAAATGTAAATATTAGCATTGTAGCTCAATAGCTTGCAGGTCATGTGACCTATTGACCCAAAATCACTGCAGAATCGTAATACGGTACTGGCTGAATGAGTTACGGTCATTTTTGTGACATTTTAACACTGCTGCTATTTTTAAGGAATTTTTTAGTGTAAATATTAGCATTTTAGCTCAATAGCTTGCAGGTCATGTGACCTATTGACCCAAAATCACTGCAGAATTGTAGTAGGATACTGGCTGAATGAGTTACGGTCATTTTTGTGACGTTTTAACACTGTTACCATTTTAAATGATTTTTTTAATGTAAATATTAGCATTTTAGCTCAATAGCTTCCAGGTCATGTGACCGATACACCCAAAATCACTGCAGGATTGTAGTACGGTACTGGCTAAATGAGTTACGGTCATTTTTGTGACATTTTAACACTGTTGGTATTTTTAAGGAATTTTTTAGTGTAAATATTAGCATTTTAGCTCAATAGCTTCCAGGTCATGTGACTGATTGACCCAAAATCACTGCAGAATTGTAGTACGGTACTGGCTAAATGAGTTACGGTCATTTTTGTGACATTTTAACACTGTTGGTATTTTTAAGGAATTTGTTAGTGTAAATATTAGCATTTTAGCTCAATAGCTTGCAGGTCATGTGAGCTATTGACCCAAATCACTGCAGGATTGTAGTACGGCACTGGCTGAATGAGTTACGGTCATTTTTGTGACGTTTTAATACTGTTGCTATTTTGAAGGAATTTTTTAGTGTAAATATTAGCATTTTAGCTCAATAGCTTTCAGGCCATGTGACCTATTGACCCAAAATCACTGCAGGATTGTAGTAGGATACTGGCTGAATGAGTTACGGTCATTTTTGTGACGTTTTAACACTGTTGCCATTTTAAATGATTTTTTTAATGTAAATATTAGCATTTTAGCTCAATAGCTTGCAGGTCATGTGACCTATTGACCCAAAATCACTGCAGAATCGTAATATGGTACTGGCTGAATGAGTTACGGTCATTTTTGTGACGTTTTAACACTGTTACCATTTTAAATGATTTTTTTAATGTAAATATTAGCATTTTAGCTCAATAGCTTCCAGGTCATGTGACCGATACACCCAAAATCACTGCAGGATTGTAGTACGGTACTGGATAAATGAGTTACGGTCATTTTTGTGACATTGTAACACTGTTGGTATTTTTAAGGAATTTTTTAGTGTAAATATTAGCATTTTAGCTCAATAGCTTGCAGGTCATGTGAGGTATTGACCCAAAATCATTGCAGGATTGTAGTACGGTACTTGCTGAATGAGTTACAGTCATTTTTGTGACATTTTAACACTGTTGCTATTTTTAAGGAATTTTTTAGTGTAAATATTAGCATTTTAGCTCAATAGCTTGCAAGTCATGTGACCTATTGACCCAAAATCACTGCAGGATTGTAGTACGGCACTGGCTGAATGAGTTACGGTCATTTTTGTGACGTTTTAACACTGTTGCTATTTTTAAGGAATTTTTTAATGTAAATATTAACATTTTAGCTCAATAGCTTACAGGTCATGTGACCTATTGACCCAAAATCACTGCAGGATATTAGTACGGTACTGGCTGAACGAGCTACGGTCATTTTTGTGACGTTTTAACACTGTTGGTATTTTTAATTTTTTTTAAAATGTAAATATTAGCATTGTAGCTCAATAGCTTGCAGGTCATGTGACCTATTGACCCAAAATCACTGCAGGATTGTAGTACGGTACTGGCTAAATGAGTTACGGTCATTTTTGTGACGTTTTAACACTGTTGGTATTTTTAAGGAATTTTTTAGTGTAAATATTAGCATTTTAGCTTAATAGCTTACAGGTCATGTGACCTATTTACCCCAAATCACTGCAGGATCGTAGTACTCCATGGGCTGGTTGAGTTACACCTCTTTTTATTACATTTGAATAATTTCCCTATTTTTAATGAAATTAACATTGTAAATGTTAGCATTGTAGCTCAATACAAGATAAATATTCATTGAAGAGATTGAAACAAAATGTTTTAATCTGTTCAAAGGGTCTGGGGTGTATCCTGAATCACCGCTGCCGGCAAACACGTACGGCAAGTCACCGCGGACGATAGAATGGTTAAAAACCAGTGAAGAATCACACTGACACGTCTGTTTATTGCCCATCAATAACCCACATTTTATTTTGAAAACCGGAAGATGATCCACGCTGTAGCATCCTTGCGCTGACTTTCTCAACCACCTCCGTGTTTTTATCGTAAAGTGTGTAATACGGGAGCACTGGAAATGTTGGAGTGGCTGGACTGACTTCGTAAAAAGGAGAGTCAGCTGGCTTGACCGCAGTTGTCTGTGGGAGTGGCACACCCCTGAATAATTACGATCACAAATGCGGGGTCGGTATCAGAGCATTTTCCCTGGAAGTTGGTCTAGTCTACGGTCAGTGAGACAGAAGTTGAAAACATCCTCCAGGCTCCTGATCCGGGCCACTGGTATGTAATGCATTTGCAAAGCTTCAGGAGGTGCAGAAAAGATAAATGAGCGAAAAGTTTCATTTTCATTTTTGTGGGGGCACGGACTGCAACGTACCCCCATAGTATTTGAAGTAGGATGGAAAGTGATGCATGCACTCGGTAACCAACCAACACGCATGCATCCACCGGCTGTACTGCATGCATGCGAGTAGCCCCCCCCCAACAAAATGGACGCGCGTGCACCCACCTATCCACCGGCGAAACGCACGTGCATGTACCCCCCCCCCCCCCCATTACACACCGCCACACCAACAGCTGAATCCCACAGGAAACACTGACTGTATCCAACAGTTCAATAAATCAATCATTAAGGAATATGACATGTTTTTTTCATTAAGTATATAAACAATATTTAGCTTTTATTCTTATAGACCATATTGAAAAAGAAATTCAGGTTCCCAGGTAAAATCGCTGCTTATCAAGTAATTGTTAATCGATCAATAAGGGCAACCAACTAACAATTAATGAATTAATCGATAATTTGCATCCCATATATATATATATATATATATATATATATATATATATATATATATATATATATATATATGTGTGTGTGTGTGTGTGTGTGTGTGTGTGTGTGTGTGTCAGGTGTTGGGGAACCACGACATCCTGATGTCAAATTGGCTACTGGAATAAGACACTCATGGAGCAGGGCATAGGACATGGTACTGATGGAGTGTTACTACGGTAGTAACCCCAGTGAGACAGGGTACATACAGATGATGTGGGAGAAATGGTTGCTTCAGAACCTCACATCCTCACTAAGAAACGGCTCTTAGCTCAGTGTTTGAATATCCGCAATAAGAAGTTGCCATCACAGCTAGAGATTGATGAGGTACAGAGTTGTACCTCATCCATGGTACAAAGATGCTACAGCAAGGGGGAGCCAGGACAACAGGTCACCTTGGGGATTGTTTCACCACCACCCCCAAATATTGAGATTGGGTACCAAGCCCCAAAGACAGACAGACTGTCAGCTGATGTATGCAGTGGCAACAGTCATCCGTGAACAGCATGAGTAGTCGCCAGACATACTGAACTGTCCCATGGAGAAGGCTAGAGGCAAAGATTGTGGTGGCATGGAGACAAGTCAGCCTTCTAACAGTACTGAGCAGAGGTGTGAATCTAAGGAAAGAGCTGCCCAGGAAATATAACAAACTGTCCACAGCTGAGGCACTGGAGACTGCTAAGCAAAGGGTCACAGCCCTAGCTACCTGCCTAAAGAGATATAAAAGAGAAGTAGCGGCAGGAGAATAAACAAAGTCAGTCCCTCCAGGAATTTGTGATGTTGCAATTGCAACTATTAACACAAATTCAACAAATCACCGCGAATTCTGCACGGTGCTGCAATTTCATCCAATCACCGCAGATTTTCTGCAAATTTGACACATCGCCTTAGCCCCCTTTCGCCCACCTCCTCTATGTGACATGTACACTACCACATTTACTTCCTTGTTGACGGTTGAGAAAATTAAGACATGTTCATTCAAAACACTCACATATACTGACAAATATCACTGCCAAAGTTTGTGCAAGTCAGTTTTCAGATGTGTTACACAAAAGCGGAGGGATACTGTTCTGCACTGCCTGCAATATTGTGGTGGAACACCAACGAAAGTCGCCACTCCACAGACACTTTTAAACTGCAAAACATGCAAGAAGAACAGCTGAAACTTGAAGAGGACAGACGAGACAAGTCCCAGTGACAGAGGCTGTTGCATCCAGAACAATAGCAGGAGCTGAAAGGGTCAAGGTTTGCGCGGATATACTCTATAAGGCAATATAAGTGAAGAATAAATAACTTGTGGAGGCATGCTTTCCTTTCTGTGTGCTGTGTGTGTGTGTGTGTGTGTGTGTGTGTGTGTGTGTGTGTGCGCGTGTGTGTGCGTGCGTGTGTGCGCGTGAGGGAGTGTGAGTGCAAGTCTATGTGTGGAGTTAAAAAACAAACTCACAAACAAAAATAGTCATTAAACTTGGTGTTGATATTAATGTTTACTCTTATGTGTTAGATAGAAAGCAACCCAAGTTTGGCTGACCAGTGTGCCTGTCTCTCTGTGTGTATGTGTGACTCTGTGTGTGTATGTGTGACTCTTTGTGTGTATGTGTGTCCCTGTGTGTATATGTGTGTCTCTGTGTGTGTGTGTCTCTGTTTGTACATGCATGTCTCTGTGTTTGCCTGTCTCTCTCTGTGTGTATGTGTGTCTCTGTGTGTGCCTGTCTCTCTCTGTGTGTATGTGTGTCTCTGTGTGCATGTCAGTCTCTGTGTGTGCATCTAACCCATCTAACCATGTAATGCATCTAACCCTAATCCTAAATATACTACTATATCATTAAGGAAGCAAAAGTCATGTGTTATGTTGTATAAATGTGAGATGGGGGTGGGATTTAATAAGTTTTCTTCTTCCCACTCCTTTCTGAGCAGTACATATTGAATTTATTTTATTACTAGTGTACATGGCAAATGTTATTTTGTCTTGATCATCTTTATTAATGTATTTGCTCTGATATTAGTTCCTTGTACACAAAAAATGTTTAATTTTTTCTTCTGCTCCAAACAATTAAATAAATGAATGAAAAAAAAATCTGTTTTGTTTAAAATCATTGCTTTCTGGTGCTTTTTAAGGCTAAAAACTCAAAAAAGACTGTTCTAGCTATTTTGAAAATGCTCATGTTCCTGTGACTTTAATGAAAGAAGCCTCAAATCATTGCAACTTTCACCGCAATTTTTTGCAAAAGCTGCCGCAAAATCAGGCATTTTAGGCTGCAACAATAAAAAAAAAAAAATCCCCCGAAATACTGGAGGGACTGCAAAGTGTTCTCCACCAACCCAGCTAAGGTCTACTCTCAATGGCAGGGTAACAAGGTGACAACAGATCCACCCAGGGCTTAGACTGAGCAATACTGGAAGAGTATCTGGGAGAAAGAGGCAACAGATAACACTAATGCCCAATGGCTGATAGACTTACAGGCAGAGCACAGCCAACCTCCAGAACAAGACCCCGTAGTCATCACCCTAGCAGACATCCAAACACGAGTGTCCAAAATGAAGCGCTGGACAGCACCAGGGCCAGACATGCGTCACACCAACTGGCTTAAGAAGCTGACTGCACTCCATGAATGCCTAGCAGCACAGATGAAACAGCTGCTAGTGGCAGCTGGCTAAAAGTGGTTAACCCAGGGCCAGAGAGTTCTAATAATGAAGGACCCCCAGAAGGGAACAGTACCATCCAACTACCAGCCTATAACCTGCCTCAGCACCACACGGAAGCTCCTATCAGGCATCGTAGCAGCTAAGATGAGAAGGCACATGGAGCAATACATGAGCAAAGCACAGAAATTAATAGGCAGCAACACCAGAGGAGCCAAACACCAGCTACTGGTTGACAGGGTAATTGCCCGAGACTGTAAGACGAGGAACACCAACCTGTGCACTGCCTGGATTGACTACAAGAAAGCCTATGACTCAATGCCATACACATGGATACTGGAGTGCCTAAAGCAGTGGTTCTTAACCTGGGTTCGATCGAACCCTAGGGGTTCGGTGAGTCAATCTCAGGGGTTCGGCGGAGGTCAAGACACACACTCGACTCATTAGTCGGGTGTGCGTGTCGGGCTAGGTCCGTGTATGTAAACAAACGGCTTCGGAGACTCTTTCTCTGATTGACATCCAATATACGCGGTGTATTGTTGTTGCTTATAGCACTACAACACATCCGGAAGTGTTTATAATCTCTTCCACTCGTCTGACGATTAATTATTTGAGTATTTTCCACATCGTTGTTATGACTTTGGCTACTTCCTGTTAACCACGGAGGCAGCCATGTTTGTTTACATTTTTCGGTCACCGCACTGGTCAGTTGATGTGACGACCGACGCACCGTCGCGGATGGAGAAATCGTATTACGCTAAAGCCGTCAGTCACACTGATTTGCAGTAAATATTCATTATTATTGTAGCCTGATGGAAATTAGGTGATGGGTGTGTGTTAAAATGTTAAAAATGATAAATAGCATAAATACAATAAGTTCATTATTGGAATACATAAGGTTAAAAATTAAAACCATTTCAGTGTGGTAGTATTAAAAAAGGTCATGTCTTTGTGAAAAGGTATGTAATTTGTTGTGAGTTCACACACTGTATTGGTTTTGTTCTTTGAATACAGTGATGTTAATGCACGGTTCATTTTGTGCACCAGTAAAACATATACCTGTGTCTTGAATTTGAAAAAAATCATATTTTATTTTTTAATAAAGAAGGATTCGGTGAATGCGCATATGAAACTGGTGGGGTTCAGTACCTCCAACAAGGTTAAGAACCACTGGCCTAAAGCTGTATAACATCTACAGAACACTAAGGGAGGTCATCCAGAACCGATGAGGCTGTGGAACACGACTCTGGAGGCCAATTAAAAACCAACTGTGCAGGTGAGCATTAGATGTACATATATCAAGGAAATGCTCTCTCCCCCCTTCTGTTCTGCATAGGCCTGAACCCCCTCAGCCAGATCATCACAAAGAGTGGCTTTGGGTACCAGTTCCAAAGTGGTACAACCATCAGCCACCTCCTCTACATGGATGACATCAAGCTGTATGCCAAGAATGAGCATGACAGTGACTCTCTGATCCACCTCACTCGGATCTACAGCAAAGACATTGGGACTGGGCACTTGGACTGGGTCCACGCAGGAGCCGCAATCTCAGACTCTCTGGAGCTCTGCTGCTTCTCCAGGAAATGAGCTGTATCACCATGAGTTTCAAAGTGCGATAATCAATTTAAATGGTCATACTAACATTCGGAAATTTTAGAGTGGTTTATCATTATACTGGTAATCATTACATCCCACACACACACACACACACACACAACTAGTCAAAAGTTTGGACTCACCTTCTCATTTAAATGGTTAAATGGCATTAGACGGACCACAGATGGCCAACAAGTGTTCAGCATCACTGGGAACTCCTTCAAGACTTTTGGAAAACATTTCTGGTGACTACTTTGTGAAGTTCATCAAGAGATGTTCAAGAATGTGCAAAGCAGTAATAAAAGCAAAGTGTGGCTATTTTGAAGAATCTAAAATGTAAAACATGCTTTGAGTTATGTCACACTTTTTTAACTACATAATTCCACATGTGGTCATTCATAGTTTTGATGCCTTCAGTGAGAATCTACAATGGAAATAGTCACAAAAATAAAGAAAAACCAGGTGAATCCAAACTTTTGACTGGTGATGTGTGTGTGTGTGTGTGTATATATATATATATATATATATATATATATATATATATATATATATATATATATATATATATATATTTATATACACACACACACACACACACACACACACACACAGACTAGAGTTGGGAATCTTAGTTGTCAGGCCAATATGATAATAAGCATCTCGATAGAGCATCTCTGATTCAACATATTAAAGATACAGGTGTGGTGTCTCGTGACGCGATACGATCCACACCCAGATCACGATACAGAGCGATTAAGCACATTCTGATTCAACATAATCATTTTGGTAAAAAAAAAAATGCAGTGCAATTCAATGAGCTTGGTTATTTATTTATCAAATAAGACCATGACTTTTTACAAAGTGGCTTCAGTTCAGTTTCAGAACACGTGCCACACACACAGTCAGGTGAAAAAGTTTGGACTTGGTTTCCAAAGTTGTTTCTCTGTATGTTTCTCACATTCAACTTCTTGCTCCCTCACTGAAACAATTTATGATGTAATGTATTTGTAATGTAGGTAAAACAGAAAACGTTTGTCACTTTAAGAGACACCTGTGCCAGGTATTATGGGATATGTATGTGACTGTTTAAGGAAGTATCTCCAGAATGTACGGCAGCATTCAATACAGCTGGTCTAGTAAAAAGTACACGTTAAGAGACATGTTGTTGCCTCCGTTCAAAGTCTGTCAGATTCAAATACAGACATTACAGTATGCATCCGTGGCGCTCATACTGTTAGTGTACATGTCCATGAATCCACAGTGCACATTAACATGGATCTACAGAAAAGAAGAACTTTAGCCAAATAAATAGCAACAGTTTTAAATGAAAGTAAAAATAAATTCTATTGAACGGATCAAATTTTATCGATACAAACATTCAATAACAGATGCATCATGATATCATTCCAAACTTTTCATTCATTCCCAGCTTCTCTACCGGTGCACCAGATTGTGCACGCACATGTCGACGTATCGATACATGTCAGCTAATCTTCACATCCCCAATATATACAGTACAGTTCAAATTTTTCAGCAGCGTTTAGATTTGCTGTTTTTGCAGCGTTGAAATAAACATGCATATTTATTTCTCAGTCTCTTTTCTTCAGATACAACAAGAAAATGCAGGTAATATGTGCACAGCCTTAAAGGATGCACAAAACATGGAACTAAATGAAAAAAAATCAGAAAGTAAACAAAAGGATTAAAGACATGTTAGGTGTAAAACGAAGGTCACACTAAGGATGCATTCACACAGCGTACTCGAGTTTGTATCTGAGTACGTTGGACCCCAAAGTCCGCTTAATTTTATCAATGGGAATGCCAATGTTCCGTGCTCGAGTACCGTATCCAAGTCCAGTTGAAAAGGTAGTCCCGGGTATGGACTGCGTGGACTCCAGTACGGTACGTTGCCATGTGAATGCGATCCATGCCCAAGACTGGAAGTGACCTAATCACCACTTTGACAACAGAAGTAAGTTAATCACCACGAGGCCGTAGACAGCGCTCCTGTTATCTCCTGAAAAAGCCTCGGATCTGTGCGGCACAGGATCACCTTATCAACCGAACCACTCTGTGATACATCAGGGACAATGAAGGTCACTCTTCTTCACTTTGCCTAAAACAGGATAACAGATAGGTAAGGGTTTGTCTTCTTCTGACATCCACGTTTGTTGGATAGAGACAGAATTCCTTCCACACTACCACCTAGTATTTCGGCCCTGTAATACCCACTCGTACTCGGCCATGGGTTGCGGTACGTGCTTGTGAACACAACATCTGCAGGAAAGGTGTGAATGTATCCATGTACGGTACAGACTCAGGTACGCAGTGTGAAAGCGCCCTAAATATGACCACTTTGGTTTAAAGAAGCTGTGTTTTACATACTACAGTAAAGGATGTACAACAGTAAAAGAAAGTTTCAGTGAAAAAAACACAACCCGTTCCATTTTTAGTTCCCCCTACTGATACCATCGTCCCATCAGCTCCATTCACACCTCTCTATGCACCCCCTCCCTGTCACAGAAGACCCCCATCAGTCACCTCCCACCCCCTCTCCCACTATGTATCAATCAACAATACATCAATATACAAAAGTGATCAATATCCTATATTAACATGAAATCATTGTATCACATTTAAAATAAATAACGTGCAATATTATTCATCATATTCAGTCAATTAATAATTGTATCAGTAATACTGAATAGTATCAACACAATAAAAAAAATAGGCCTATGTCAGTGCCATGACTCAAAGCTAACAAGTCTGGACATTAAGCTTTGGATAAGATTCTGTTAGAAGTCACAGTTTTGTAGAAACGGCATCAATGTTGTCAAAATGAGTGACAAAACACGTCCATATAAACCAAAGGGCCGCGGCTAGGCTAATGCGGTTAACCACCTCCATAAAAAACAAGGGTCCGCGGCTAGGCTAATGTGGCTAACCCCGTCCATATAAACCAAGGGTCCGCGGCTAGGCTAACCACGTACATATAAACCAATGGGCTGCGGCTAGGCTAACACTAACAACCTTTTGACTCACCAACTGTCGCGGTAGACGACTCCTAAGAATTACAAAATATAGGTTGAGCATCAAGTTGAAAAGAATCAGTGGGGACAGTTTGATTCCGTTCTTCTTCTTCTTCTTCTTCTTCTTCTTCTTCTTCTTCTTCTTCTTCTTCTTCTTCGTGTAGTTTCCGGTAGACTACACGCTCCGCGGCGCACTGCTGCCTGTCATAGTTGGGAGGTCACACCACTTGATGGAGGGCTTCCATCTTCACATGCAGTCCTGTAGCTGTTAGTAAGTCCAGTGGAGCTTTTACAGACTATTCCTGTCCCTCAGACGGACTGAGAAGTGATTTCAAATCAAGAGCATCTCCAGGATTTGCCGCAACTGTTTCCCAATGTTCCAAGCGCTGTACTTCGTCCATCGGTCACTCAAGTAAAACATGTTTCCACTCAAGCACCCGTGGAATTATTTCACTGCCTGCTCAATTTCAAATGAAAGGGTAAGTAACTCAGTGACCACATCTGGCCCAGCACCCCCCTTATTGCAGCCCAATGTGGTCAAAATAGATGCAGAATCAGAGTAAATGACTATTTTCTCTTGTTTTGTGTCCTCTTCCCACAGCAGTGCACATATAATTGCAGTAATTTTGCATGTATAAACTGACACTCTTTCCAGCGGCCTTTTGCTATAGACAACAACAAACTGGGGAACATAAAACTTCATTTACCCATCACTACCACACCCCAAGGCAGCCCAGGTGAACTGGTCAGGGTCCGAAGGTTCCACCTGCATGGTGCTCCATGATGGCAACACAGTCCCTATAAAGAACCACAGGGTCATCTGGACCCAAAATGTTTGGAATCAGTGTTCAGTAATTGATGATCCATGACCACATGGGTTAAAAGTGGAGATGAACAAATAGAATGAAATAAAAATAAATACGATACAATACAATACAATAAAAATGAAATAAATAAAATTATATACAATAAAACTGAAATAAAATTAAATACAATAAAATAAACTACAATAACATAAAATGATATAAATAAAATAAAATGCATAAAAATAAAATAAAGAAAATTAAAATCAAATACAATGAAATAAAAGGAAATTTAAAAAATAATAAAATAAAATTTTAAAAATGAAATTAAACGAAATAAAAATGAAATACAATAATCCATCCAGGGTCCTTTCTGTGTGGAGTTTGCATGTTCTCCATGTGTTTGTGTGGGTTCTTTCTGGGTACTCTGGCTCCTCCCACCATCCAAACACATGCACTGATAGGTTCATAGGTTAATCTAAATTCCCCATAGGTGTGAATGTGACAGTGAATGGTTGTTTGTGTCCTGTTGTTTATGTCAGTCCTGCAATGAACTGGAGACTCGTCCAGGGTTCAGAAGATGAATGAAATACAGTAATCTTAAATAAAAACAAAAAATGAAATGAAACCAAATAAAACAAGACAAAAAAAATACTAAAATACATTTCAAAAAGACAAAATGAAAAAAAAAACTAAAGTAAACTAAAATAAAATGTAAAAGTGTATTTCCAGCAAAGTTCAATGGCACAAAGGACAATAATGAACTAGAGGAACTAATTAAGGGAACCAACTAACTGAATGAGACTGACCATTGCATTTGATTCTTGCATCTTATAGTTGAATTATCCAGCTGCGCTTTAATCAGGTTTGTTTATTATAATTCCATCTGATTCTGTCTAATGTGTTTGCTCTTCTGTTTCTATTTTTCTTCTGTGTGTCCTGCTGCTGAAGCACTTTGGGATGAATCAAGTCCGTCAGTCCTGTTATTTGGAAGGTTTTCAGTCTCTGCTTTCGAATATTTGGAGCTGGTTGAAACTTGAACCCAGGTCCATTTGTGAACATCCAAGGATCTTATCAGACTGAGCTATTGAGACAAGTGCAAAGACAAACTCATTTGGAAGGTTTTCAGTCTGTGCTTTGGGTGGTGGACTTCCAAACAGTAACACCTCACACAGTGGTGTCGTGGTCCCTGGAGAAGTGGGTATACTCTCAATTTTTGCCTTTGTTTTTCTAAGTAGTCCAGAAAAACGGCGTTTTAGAAACAGTGACATGTCAGACTACTCTATTTAGTTTACCCAAAAATCCATCAGTAGTATTTGTTCACTATTATATAATTATCATGACTTGATCAGGAGGACTTGATTTTGTAGGTTTTACTGGACACACAAGCAGCTGCATGAATATAAAATATATTCAGCATGAGGCAAACATAGGATAACGTTAGCCTTTCATAACATGAGCCATTTATAACACTAGCCTTTCATAATGTTAGCCTATTGGCATTGTTGAACTATTGGTGACACCATCTCTTCCCTAAATGTGTAGTCATATGTCCAGTAGTTTAAAACAGTGACTCATTCTGAAACCACCTTAAAACTTATGTCAGAATTATATATTCCATCAAAGTAGGTTCTCTCAATATGTGTCACTCATTTGAAGGACATTTATTCTGCCTTTCTCGTTCATATTTCCTATAATTGCGCATATTTCAACGAGAGATGGAGTGACCTGTCAATCAGCTGGGGTGGAACTGGCACCTGAGGTGTCCAATCAGATTCCCCAGGTGGCCAGTGCTAGTTAGCAATATTTTCCTTGGCATGACCCACCCTACTCTGCCTCTGATTGGCTCATCACTCCTCATGCTTAAAGTTAACCAGTCTTAGTGACGGCAGTGAGTACTAGCCAATTAGAGGCAGAGTAGGGCGGGTCATGGCTTCACCATCCTAGGGGGAAAAAATGGGCAATTTGGCTCAGGTGCTACTGAATTGTGCACATCAAGGGGATTTAGAAGAGGGTTTACTCCGTTTACCCCTGTATACCCTGGACTACACCACTGACCTCACACAAGACTGGAACCCTGGTCCTTGGATCAGCATCTTACCACTGTGAGCTACAGACAGAGATAGAAAGACCAGATAAATGTTCAAGGCTTACATGGTGGACTAGGAAGTGTTGTTAGTAGAGTGAGAGTTGAACCCTGGTTGGTCAATCCCACTCCAAGGATCTGATCAATGTAAGCTCCTGAGGTGGAAGTGGAGTAAACCTTATTGGGTTTATGGTTCTACTCCAGGTTCTGAACATGGAAAGGTTCCATAGTGAACTTTAATGACTCCCTGACAAATGGTTAGAAATGCCCTTACAGGCACACACAAACTCACAATAACAGTACAGTGTCACTGTTGGACCACCAGAGGGCACTGATGACCACTCCATCATGTCTTTTAACCTGTGACCCTCGTTGAACTCTGAACAGCTGCTTCAGGACATTTGTTTAAAATGTCTGAACCTACTCTCACAGTGTAGAATGTGATCATGGAACACAATTCAACACAATAAAAGATCATCGAGTGTCAACAACATGGCTTCCATATACTTGGACTAGACTCATCCATTGGGTGAAATCTGCATATGATGAGTTTGGATCCAACAGCAGAAGGATGAGGAGAACTCTGTTCTTCACACAAACTTAGAGTCATCGTCCCAGTGTTGTGTGGTGGATTCAGTTCAACATTCAACTGAACAAGATTTCAATCTGTGCTATAAACATTTCACACCGCTTCATCACCATAACCTGTTTGAAAACAGTGAAACAATGCAAGAAATTCAACATAATGGAATCTATGTTTTAAAAAGACTTAAAGAACAGCCAGCGATGCACATAACACATTAACCCAAATTACAAAAAAAATACAAATGAATTTTTCTCTATATTTAACATTTCTTAAGTAATTTATCACCAATTAGCCTATTTTAATATCATTGTCTTTATTTTTAATTTTTCACTGTAAATCCTGTATTTTTCTATATTTGAATTTCTGATCATGTAGATGTTCGATAAATTTCAGATTAAATCCAAAGGTTATTATATCAAAACAGAAAAAACTGAAGAAAAAATGTCTTTTTCAGTCCAATCTGTCATTAACTGAACATAAACCCAGTGTCCATCCACTGTCATTAATCCAACTCTATGGGTTTTATTGGTGAATCAATGTTGTAGAAGATAACAGTGTTTCCATGGTAACTACGGAGCTTCTGAACGTCCAAATGGGTCATATCTGATGACCATGAAAAGATAAAGAACTGTATTTTACATCAAGTGTTTACATATATTAATAGGAGTAGAGGATCAACAGGCGTTAAACAGTTCCATCAGTAGATGGTTTAGGTTAAAGGTGGATGTTTGGGTCTTCAAGGATTAAATCAGGACAAAGTCATATTTCACCTTTTCAAATAACTGGCAAAAGTCACATTAAAAAGTAACTGAACAAGTAATGTGTGGATGCCGTTAACTCTTTCCCCGCCATTGATGAGCTATTCCGTCAATTACTTCCCAACGCTTCCCCGCCAATGACGAGATTTTCCATCAATCCGTGTTTTCACTGTTATATGGTAGTTGGAGCTGTTGTGGATCATGTGAATAACTTTCCTTCGGCCAAAAACAAGCAATGGGCTCTATGCACAGCCCCACTACTTCCTGAACTTCAGGTGGCTCCTTTATTTCCTGCCTTTCATTATTGGACACACTGATTAATCCAGGTGTGTCTGCTACTTCTTGTTGTGACTACTGATTAATTAGGCACGACACACCTGGATTAATCAGTGTGTCCAATGATGAAAGAAAGGAAATAAAGGAGCCACCTGAAGTTCAGGAAGTAATGGGGCTGTGCACAGAGTCCATTAAGCAACTTTTTTGGAAAAATGAAGGACCAGATGTAAAATTTTCGAACTGGAATCACCAGTATCCCATAGGAACCATACAGTGCCAGTTGCTCTGAATGAGGAAATGCCGACTCAGCAGGAACTGTGTGCAGTTTCAAAACCTTTAAAGATGATTATGTAGACAGAGTCCAACAATTCAATATATGATGAACCTCCAGAAGAACCTTTTAGAGACAGCAATGGAGAAATAGAAGGTGAGGGAGACGGACACGGGAAAATGGAGCGGCGAGAGTCCGACACGGAGGATGAGAAAGGGAGGGGGCGGGAGGTGGAGCATGGAGCAACACGGAGACAATGACAAACAGGAGGAAGAGAAAAGAGACATTTATAGTGGACATTCAAGGAGAAGACAGACACGCAGATGTGAGACAAGACAAAGGACACCTAGGGCCTGATTTACTAAAGGTTTGCGCGTGTAAAAACGTGCGCAAACTTGACTGCGCTGCAGAAACACTTTGAAGCTAACAGGGCGCACCGAGGTTTGCGCCTCTCAAATGGGCAAAACAGCTTGTGCAACCCATTTAGCATGTTTGCCCTGATGAATATGCAATATGGGCGTTTCTGCAAGAAGGTGCAGTTATTGGGAGGAGTAAATGCAAATATTTATTTAGTGCGTGCAATATGATTTACCAAACCTGAAACTGATTCTGGTGGCTGATTTTGTGTCTATATTTAGCACATCTGAAAGGCAGGTTTTAACTTCGTGCAAAACTCACTGCAGTAGTTGTGGCGAGGAGGCGGCATAGACAACACACAGAACCAATCTGTTCTGATCACATCAACATTTTTGGAATGACGGAAGAAAAAAAAAAAATATATATATATTTGGGCCTGCCCCCCACGCCCGGTTCCACCAGTGGCACATCACATTAGGTCAGGACCGGACTCCTGAGAGACGTCTCTCTCTCCCTGTCTCTCACCGTACACGCACACGCAAGGGAGACTGAATGGGACTGGTTGTAGCGCTGCACAACACACAGAGAAATAAATATGCTTTGAAGATGATACTTAGTCATTTTGTGTTTTATCCTATGAGTTAACATTCAGTTAACAGTCAGTTAACCTCTCCATAGGATGCACATCGAAAGGTCTCTTCTCGTCAGTAAATGACGCTGAAGGATTTACATGCAGTTCTACCAGGCCGCCCTCCGTGTCGAAATCCGACGCAGAAGGGGTATCCTCTGCGTCAAATAGTGCCGCTATGGGGCTCTGACCATGCATCGATGTCTGACGACTTGGGATGAGACATTGTTGCACACACACACACACACACACACACACACAGTGCTGTCCATGGTGTTGTGACTGGGCTCCTGAACCGCCCATATAGGCACTGATGTGGAGGGTTTTCTCTCATGCCCACGGACTTAAAAGTTTTCATCCATCATACATTCACCATGCAGAGCAACATAAAGAGAGAAGGTATTTATTTCACTAATAACATACTTCACCACTGATAAACAACAACAGTGAAATGCCTACTCACCCCTCTGTGTGGAAAAAGAACAACTTCATATTTATGAGTGCTGGCATATCCCAAAGCAGTTTTTACAGCGCACTGTCTCCATGACGACAACCAGTAGCGTACGCAAAATCCTGATTTAAATAGGGCGGTCTCCGACACTTTGCGCCTGTTCTCATTTGTGCAGGCAATCTTAATTGATCACTCCTGACACGCAAATCAATAGCACGTGCATATTTTAGCGTGAGCAAGCACATTTGCGCCCGTTATTTGCAGTCTTAGTAAATCAGGCCGTTAGTCTTCATCTGTTAGACAGTGTGAGCTCAGATTCTGACTGTGGACTCTCAACAGATTCAACATAGATGTGGTTCAGCTCCATAATGTCAGCAGGGACACAGGTAAGACACTGTTTTATTTGGCTTTTGTATGAAATAGATAAATACATATATTCATACATAGATAAATAACTAGATGTCCATATAATTATTTACAGATCAAACGCAGCAGGTGGTCCAACATGAGGACGTGGTCCAACAGGAGGACGTGGTGCAGCCAAGCAAAGGCCAGAAATCTACAGTATTTAGTGCATTTGTTTCCTTTTTTTTCTTGAAAATGAGGAATATGAAAGTGTTTATATCAAAAAGCTAAACAAATATGTGAAAGACTTATGTATGTAATGTAAGTACATACGTAAAGTTTATAAGGAACCCGGTGCTTTAGGAGATGTTTTGTGTAAAGTTTGGTGTGGATTCCCCTAATATTTTGCAGAATGATGGGATATCTTAGAGCTGTTTGTTATAATTATTATTATTGTTATTATCATTTTATTTATGATTTTGAATACAGTGTTACTGTTTTTAAATAAGAAAGAGTCAAAAATGTAAATAGGAAATCAGTTTTATCTTGAAAATAAATATCTGAAAAAAATGCAATTTTCTCAGTTTTTTTGCTCAAAATTTTGTTTTTTCATGAAAATGACCTATGTTCAAATGTTTATACCTCACGAACAAATGAAGATAGAATAAAATAGTTTTTTGTGTTTAAAAGCTGAAGTTCTGTTCTTTCTTTTGATGTATTTAGTGTTCACATACACCTAATACAACATTTTTAAGTGGGCCTTCAAAGATTAGAGAATATGACCAAAAAGGCAGGTGCTGGCTAGCAACTCACTGTAAAATGCCCTGGTGGGGGAAAGAGTTAAAAGGTGGAGGGTAAATACTTTTGACTCCTGTTTCAGGTTTGCTTTATAATCAGAATAAAACAAGGTGATAAAGGAGAACATAGAACAACAGAACATGATAAAATATTTGTAACAGTTCCAGTGATGTCCTGAACTTTCTGATACATCAAGTGGCTCTTATTTTTTGTATTTTTTTTACCACATTCATCAGCAGTTCAACACATTTCAATCTAATCAAGCACATTCTGCAGGTCAGGGTCAGACCAGTGTAAAAAGGCTGAAACCAGTTTGGTGTTCAGGTAAATACTGGACCTGACCAGTACCAGATTGGACCACTAGATGAAGCACTGACTCATTGTGACCTTGTCTGACAGTCTGTCATGTCTCCTTTGGTGGTGGTGAACTTTCTGGTAAACAGACTTCCTCCTCGACTAGAATGTTATCTCCTTCATGTTGTTGGCCTTGATTTGGAACTAAACTGCTGACGACTGTTCAGTCATTCTGTCTCATCCATTTTATGTTCACCATATTGTTTATGACTGATGCAAAACCACATGGATTCAGGACTCTTACACCTTCAACAAATGGTTTCCTTCATCTTGAGCACCAGTTACTTCACACATGCACAGTTGGTGGTGAAGAAAGAGTTGAACATTTTGGGGGGTGAACTTAAACTGCACAGAACAACTGTGGAAAATAGTTCCAGAAGTAGCTGGTTTTGTTAGTGAACAATGAACAGGTGTGAACCCTAACCAGCAACAGAATCACAACAAGTGACTGATTAAATGTCTACAAAGTCAATTAGAAGTAGTATCCGAATACTAACCAGTTCCTTGTTGACATCCACTAGTTGAACTTTTCACCCTGTGGCAGGTTGAGGTTCTGTAACATCACTGTTGTGTGAAGGTGGTGCATTAGAACACACTTCTGTACTCTGAGGACAACAAAACACATCTTTCAGTCTGGTGTTTGTCTTCACATCTGGATCCTGTGAAGCCTGATCTGGAGGTTTTTAAGTTTGAGGTTTTCTAATTTCTTGTCAGAAGAAGTCGGTGCTGCTGGTTCAATCACACTGTGTTTCTTCTTCTCGTCTGATGGTGAGGTACTGTTTGATCCAGACGTTGATTCACATCTGTGCTGATGATGTGAGAGCAGAGGATGACCAGAATCTGTTTGGACATTGCCAACACTCATACTGTTTAGGTGTGTTATGACACTTATTGTTTCCACTATCTTTAAGTCTTACTTTTTGTGCAACTGTTCACTTTTTGTCTTTTGTGGAAATCTTTGACTCATTTATGTTTGGTACATTGTGAACCTGTGATAAAAGATGTGTCACCGAATCAGCACTGGTTGGAATTCTCTCCAATATGGGTCCGTTGATGACACTTGTAAGACGAAGATGACCAGAATATCTTCGTGCACCTATCACAGGGGTACATCTTATTCTTGTGGTGAACACAACGGTGAGGTTGTAATGCAGACAAGGTTCTGAAAGTCTTCCCACACTGGTCACAGTCATATGGTCTTTCTCCGGTGTGGATGCGTTGGTGGATTTTAAGCCCACTCATTCTGATGAAAGCCTTCCCACACTTCTCACAATCATATGGTCTTTCTCCAGTGTGGATGCGTTGGTGCCTTTTTAAGCAATTTGCTGAGGTGAAAGCCTTTCCACACTGGTCACAGCAATATGGTCTTTCTCCAGTGTGGATGCGTAGGTGGATGTTAAGGTAACTTGAATCAATGAAAGCCTTTCCACACTGATAACAGCTGAATGGTTTCTCTCCACTGTGAATCCGTTGATGGGTTTTTAAATGACTCATTCTGGTGAACGCTTTTCCACACTGGTCACAGCCATATGGTCTTTCTCCAGTGTGGATGCGTTGGTGGATTTTTAAGTCACTTGCTGTGGTGTAAGTCTTCCCACACTGGTCACAGTCATATGGTCTTTCACCAGTGTGGATGCGTTGGTGCATTTTTAAGCGATTTGCTGTGGTAAAAGCCTTTGCACAACGGCCACAGCCATATGGTTTTTCTCCAGTATGGATGCGTTGGTGAATTTTCAATTCACTTACTCTGGTGAAAGCCTTTCCGCATTGGTCACAGCTATAGGGTCTTTCTCCAGTGTGGATGCGTACGTGGGTTTTAAGGTAACTTGGATCAATGAAGGCCTTTCCACATTGATAACAGATGAATGGTTTCTCCCCAGTGTGGATCCGTTGGTGGATTTTTAAGTGAAATGCTGTGGTGTAAGTCTTCCCACACTGGTCACAGTTGTATGGCCTTTCTCCAGTGTGGACACGGTGGTGGATTTTTAAGCCACCTGCTGTGGTGAAAGCCTTTCCACACTGGTTACAAGTGGGTCTTCCATCCATTTTTGCTGGAATCAGGTGATCCTGGTCTTCCTCCAGATATGACTTTTAGGTTTCACTTAAAATCCACCTTTGGCTTCATTCTACATGAAAACACACAAAAACAGATGAGGTGGTCACTGAAATGCAATGGAACATAATAGAACAAACACATCTCTTTGGGACCAGATTAAGCAGATAGACAAAATTAACTAGTTAGGCAAACGATGAGACATTTTCAAGACAACCAGTATTTGATGGTTTCTCCTTAAGAGATGTATATGAGACCAGAAAATGACAAGTAATAACAGAAATAGTGAAAGATGTTGAAAACATCAGGGTCTCACCAGTGTTGGTACATTCTTTACATAGTTACGGAATCGGAAAACACTGCAAGTAACTGTTTACTTTTGTCATGGAAAATGTATTGTACTGTGTGACTGATAATTGCAGCCTTGTCTCTAGGCAGGAGTAGAACATGGTGCCCCAGTCAAATTTATTTTTCATGTCCTATATGCTTTGGTCCAAGGACTTCGGTAGTTTCTTAATGGATTTTAGGTGAAAGGCAGTACCTTGTCCATGTTTTGTCTAGGTTTTGTGTTAAACATAAAAAACTTACACTGGGGGTAGCCCACAGAGATTCTTTCACTCAAATTTATGCTGTGTGGTTGTATTTCCTCTTGCTGCAAGATCTATTAAATTCATAAAGACAGCTTTGAATCTGAAGATTCAGAATAAAATCTTAAATACTAATTTCCACAACACTTTGCTCACTGGAACTAAATTAGACAAATTAAATGTATTATTAGGGCCCAAGTGCTGAGAACTGGCAGCAAACAGCACCACAGGATTGGCCCATGTTGGTCCCAGTAGCTCCATGGAGGACAATAATCCACTGGACAATGCACTGTAAAAAAAGATACCCCCTATCTACTCAATAAAATTAAGGTAACACATTACAAGCAATATTATTATTCATTCATTCATTTTCTGAACCCGCTTTATCCTCACTAGGGTCATGGGGGTCGCTTGGAGCTTATCCCAGCTACATAGGGGCGAAGGCGGGGTACACCCTGGACATTTTGCCAGTTCATCACAGGGCTGAACAATATTATTATACAATTATTATATTATTATATTATTATACAATATTATTAATTAAATTTAACTCTGTTTGATATTGAGTAAATATTAATTAAATGAAGCCCTTAATAGTTATCCACTTAATATGAGTAGATTTGAATGCTAAACAAAATGGAATTATTTACAAACTAAACAAAAATATTGATTTGATACGAAAAAGATAAACTTCTTAATGTGTAAATAGCACTTATAAAAATGTCTTTAATTTCACATTTCAATGATGTATAATTGAGCAATAATTGTATATATTGATCAGTACATTAATTTGAATTCAATCAAAGCAATTAATTAGGTCTAAACATTCCTTTGTCTTAGGAGTGACTGCACTCTAAGAAATTTAGTTGTGCCCTACTCAATTTACTCAAAGTAATATGTTTATACTTATGGTCATTGCATAAAACTAAAGGCTCTGAAATCATTCAGATTCACTGATTAAATTTAGTGAAATAAAGGCAGATGAACTGTTACGGCATTGTTCAGCCTATGGCTCTCACTCATGGTTCACCTCAACAAAAATACAAAACAAACAAAAAAAGGCCAATAAACATTACCATACACACATTAACCCCAAATTCACACTAACACCACAACCCTGCTGAACCCCTGCACAGAAAAACAACACATAAACAAGCAACATGCCCAATACCCACAATGCACTGCAGCAAACATGCCACAATATGCAAATGGAGTACATCATGACAATCTATGTAATAAAACTTACTCACTTTTTTTAAGTTGTTGATGTTAGAGGTGAAAACTATTGAGTTAGAATGAGTAATAATTAAAGTTCTTCAAACTGCTGAGTCTAAGTGAATATAATAAAAATATAATTCATTACTCAAATAGAGGGTATGCATGTGACGTCACCGCTAGCGGAAGTCACCGTGGTTACGTCCACTGAGTGGCAGAAAGAGGGAGATGAGTAGCGGCTTTGGCTTGAATACTGCGAAAACTTTAGAACAATCTAGAAAATGGGGAAGAGCTGTTGTGCCATTGATTGCACAAATAGATTTAATAAGCACTCGGAGCTATTGTTTTAGCGGTGACCTAAAGCCAAAGACAGAAGAAGCAGATGGATCGCTGCAATTCGTAGAAATAACTGGAATCCAGGCAACAAAACCTGGATTTGTGTCAGGTAACGTTAATTTAGGCTGTATTCTTGCGTAAAATCATACCTTAAATTACATATCATTTTGGCTAACGTTACTTAGTAAAGCTCTTAATGTTAGCATCTGTCATTTAGTTCTATATTTCATAACTGAAACGTTTTTGTCTTCAATTGTGTGATTCTGAACCTTGTGCTCTACATAATTTGTGAACTAGCTTAAACTGAGGCTAACCTAGTTTTCCTAATAAGGGGGTACTCTAGCACAAAGCTGTTGTAGCTGTGTTGTATCAAATATTTGATGTCAACTCTACTTAAATATCCAAAGTACCAGTACATCATCCACTCACTTGGGTCAATACTAAGGGTTAAACTACAGTAAATCAGTAGTGAACTGTGAGCACTACTGCTGGGCCTTTACCTTGGAAATCACAGCCAAGAAAACACGTCTTCACTAAAACCTCAGAAACAATCATATGTTGAATTGAAAGCACTCACCAGCTGTAATCCTCTAATTAACGATGACGAGGATGTCAACAACTCTTTGGCTTTTGTATGCTTTCAGCCTTTGCATTGTGGATTTTCTCGGCGTTGAAATCAGGTTCATATAAATGTCATGATACGTGATTTCCGGCCACATATCAATGTTCGTAGACCACTTGTTGTTTGGTAGCTTGTATGGATCCATGTCCAGTCCAACTGTCTTTAATTTCATGTTATATTCCATATTTTTCCCGGTCTCACTGTAGTTACTGCTATACTCCACCATGTTGAGCCGGTTTGTTTTTGCCACTCACTCTGACTTAGAGGGGTGTGGCCCAGGGGGGAAGTGACGTATGTGCATTTCCTCTATACTCATTTCTTTTTGTGGAATGAACGTAAATTGTAAATATAAGACAAAATTAACTGTTGGATTATTAAGCATTTATTTTGGTGCGTCCAACTCAAATAAGAACTTTAGTGATTTTCACAGATTTTATTAAACTAGTATACCTTTATATTTTTGTGATATTTACTAAGGCCCTGAGCTATTTTTTTTTAGAGTGAAAACAAAATATTTCCTTACTTTAGCCAACCAGGAATTGTGCAAGATGAGCAATGAGGAAGAAGATGGGCATTCTGGACTCTTTTCAAATGTGATGACAGCCCGCTGCATTAAAAAAACAAAGCACTTTAGCAGGAAGTGCTTTTCAATTAAAAATTGCCTGATTACGTTGATTTGAATTTACTCAATATTCTCTGTGTTTGAAATTAAATAAACAGAATGCTTATGTTTTATGTAACTACAATGAGTAGATTTTATTTCAAACATTTTTATTTCAAATTTAATTAAATAATTGCCACAAAACCAAAGACATTGTACCAAACCAAAGAAATTGTATTGAATATATTTTACTAAATACATTAATTAAAATCTAAATGACCACAGAATCATTTATTACAGTGTGGGAGAAGTTTAATCCAGAAAGGTACTGAATCCACAAAGTTAGCTCCACAGCGTCTAAAGCTCTGGCATGCTCCCAACTTGGCATGTGACATCCCTCTCCTCTGTGCATCCATCCACGCGGCATAACCTCCCCTTTTTATGCTGACAGTGCGCATACATTTTAGAAATTCTTTTTAAAGAACGTAACAAACAATAAATCAACACTGTGATCAAGTTTTACAAAAGGACTGGAAAATAAGTTATTTCACCTCTGGTGGAGGTCTTAAAGTGATGCATATTCAGAAGACATCATTAATACAGGTAATGACTTACGGGGTCTTTACAATTTAACACGTTACTAATTCCTCTATGTCTCCCGCTGTTGTTGAAACTCATTTACCTTTTCCCTACCTCCTGAAACTTTGCTACCTTTCAGTTGAGGTGGCAGAACTTTTGTTTAAGCCAGATTGTTATGAATGGGTTGCGCAAAGGTAACCTGAAGCTGCGTAGATGACAGTAGTGAATGCAAACTCTATGGAAACAAAAGTGAGCCCGCATCAAATATATATTTATGGTCAAAACAATTCAGATATACGTCCGCCCTTTGGGACAGATGGTCAGCTCGTTCCTTCTTTGTCATTTTCACTGGTGGAATGTTGAATGCAGCTTCTGTAACGTTGCTTTTGTTCCATACGGGAAGCACATATTGGCATGTCTTTTGTTTCACTCTTAATCTACTGTACTTTATGAGATGTTTTTTGGCAGCCTTGATGATTAATTAATTGTGACGTTTAAGATTGTGATTTATCGTGACACCATGACATTGTTACAAACATTTTTTGATATTGTCAATTAATGAACACTGTGCATTGCTTGTGATGTGCATTGATTGGTTTAATAGTTTTCATCTTATAATTTCAGATGGTCAATGCTGACTGGCTCATCACCAATGTTGTGGCAAAGTGGCCGGGCTCAGTCAACGATTCCCATGTCTTTGGGACTTCTGAAATCTATCGGCACCTATCACAAGGTGAGCCACACAATCTCTATTAATAACCACTGTTTACATCATGGCTCTGTCCAGAATGTCACTCTATTTATGAGGTTGTGATTATGACATTTTGTATTGACAGGTGAATTCTCTGGTGTGTTGCTAGGGGACAGGGGGTATTCCTGCCAGCCTTTTCTAGAATAAATTGAGCCAAGATAACCAATCCTGGCTTAATCCCTTATCCTAGTTTTGTGCAATGGGACCCTGACCTGTGTAGAGGACAGGATCAAAATACGAAAACAAGTAAATCTAAATGTAGAGTGTACACAATTACATAAATAATAATAATTATATTAAATACCTAGTCAAGATTCAATCAATGATAAATTTATTCAATCAACAATACATGAATGAATGAATGAACTTATTTTTGGTTTTACATCAATCATTGTACTCAGTACATCAGTCGTAATAAACATAAAAACCAAAAAAGGAATAAGCTTATTTTTTTTGCCTATCCTTTTCAACTAATACACTGCTTACATCAACTTAAATGTGTACAGCATCGAGCATTCACACCATAATAATAACAATTTTAAAAATATCAACAACAAAAACCCATCTACCATCTCAATTCAATATTTCTGAATAAAATAATCAATATACAAAACAGGTCAATATACCATATTAACATGAAATCATTGTATTACATTTGAAATAAATAACACGTCAAATCTAATCAAGTAGTAATACTTGTATCATTAATACTGAATTCTATAAAGTTATTCATTCGTTATCTGAACCCACTTCATCCTCACTAGGGTCGCTGGAGCCTATCCCAGCTACTTATGGGCGAAGGTGGGGTACACCCAGGACGAGTCGCCCGTTCACCGCAGGGCTACTGAATATATTTAATATTACAGTTGTGATTTTAAAAAAAAAGTCAGTGCCATGAGTCAAAACTAACCGGTATGGAAATTAAGCTTTGGCTAACATTTCAGTTAGAAGTCACATTTTTGTAGAAATGGCATCAATGTTGTCAAAATAAGCGACCTACCACGTCTATATAAACCAATGGGCCGCGGCTAAGCTAACGCAGCTAAACAAACGCAGCTAACCACGTCTATATAAACCAACGGGCCGCAGCTAGGCTAACGCGGCTAACCACGTCCATACAAACCAATGGGCCGCGGCTAGGCTAACGCGGGTAACCACGTCCATACAAACCAATGGACCGCGGCTAGGCTAACGCGGGTAACCACGTCCATATAAACCAACGGGCCGTGGCTAGGCTAACACGGCTAACCACGTCCTTATAAAACAACGTCTTTGGCTAGGCTAACGCAGTAACCCCGTCCATATAAAACCAATGGGCCGCGGCTAGGCTAATACTAACAACAATCCTGTGACTCACCAACTGTCACGGTAGACGGCTCTTGAAGCCGGTGATCCACTAGCAAGCGATACGAACTCCGCACCGCAGCACCCAACCGCACCACTGCCTTCCTCCAGGACGCTTCTTTTTTGGTTTTGATTGGCGGCCGTAGTGATGTGACGTTTAGTGATGGGCCAAACAAACCGAGGTTTCGAAGAGTGTGTCGAGTGTTCTAAGCAGTGTTATGCGAAGCCTGTAACGAGGCTGGTATGGATGACATGTGCGGTGACGTCCGAAGCCTCACCAACAGATTCAGAAAGTGGTTCGTGATTTGGTTCACGACTCGAAATAAATGGGACGGTGTAACGCTTCGGAGATCCCTCACATTCTGACTGATTGTGCACTAACTATCAACAGCATTTATGTGACTGATATGGGGTAGAAAGAGAAGGATTTCCTTAGTGTGGGAACCTTTTGATCTCATTTCTCCCAACAAGGATACACATACACAAGTATATTCACTGCCCATACCCCACTGTAAATTATCGTTTCCATTTTCCATAATGCCAGTATTTTTCATTCTAATGATGCTGCTCATCAACAAACATATATAGCTCTGAATATATATATACCAAATATACATATTAAAAGACTATTAAGACACAATTAAAACAGCAATTTGCACATTATGTGCTAGAGAATATATTATCAATCTGATAATTAAGAAAATATACATAAATAAGTATGAAAATAATGTGTTATTAAAATAACGTGCTTATAATGAAGCAAAGATGGTTAAATGTAAACCATGCAGGTAGTTTTAGTGTATACTCTGAAAAGTGTCCACTGTATTTTTCACTCCGGTGAAGAGACCTGGAGAGACAGCGAGTGCATACTGAGGCACCGACACCGCCGGTGGCTCACTTCCGGTACCACGGCTCGGTGCCGCGGCACCTCGGTACTACGGCTCGGTGCCAGGTGCCGTGGCACTGCGGTGCCACAGCTCGGTGCCAGGTGCCATGGTGTGGTGCCAAGGGTTCCTATCAATTACATTGGACTGTGAGCTAAGGAAGCACCTTGTTCGGAGCGGTGTTTTGAACCATGTCAGTGCTACATAGAGGAGTTCCAACTCAGTACCAGCAGAAGGTGTACTTGCGCAAACAGATTCTCATATTATAAACACTGACTTCGTTGTTGTGTTTGCCAAGGTTATAATAGTTTTGGATTTTTAATTATAGTTTAGTTTTAATTAGTTTTGACTTTTTTTTTCTCTTATTCAGTTAGTTTTAATTAGTTTTTAGAGCAGGTTTGTTAGTTTTTATTAGTTATCGTTTTTTTCTGAATGCTTAGTTTTAGTTTAGTTTAGTTTAGTTTTAGTATTAGTTTTAGTTATTTCATATATTTTATCTTCCTCATCATCCTATTCAAAGAAATTAGTGAGGCGCGGATATGGGTTACCTTGAACACTTTATTTGGGGGTCGGGTTAGGGGGGGTCATGGACTGAGCAGAGACACAATGTACCGTACAATGTATAAATTCCCTATAGCAGGTTGAGGGGGGGTGCAATCCATACACAACGTCACTTACGTGAAACAATGCGAAGATGTGCAAAGCATGAGAGGAGATGCACAAAGCAGCCAGCAGTTAAACCAGATAGAAACATATATAACAGCTAACCAGCAGTTAAAGCAGATAGAAATATATATAAACCAGCTAACCAGCAGTTAAAGCCTGGATCAAACCAGAAGTGACAAGTCTGGGAGTCATTATAGACTCAGACTTAAACTTTAAGTCCCACATAAAGAAAGTCACTAAAACGTCATTCTTCCACCTCAGAAACATAGCCAAAGTAATGCCGGTTATAAATCGAAAGGATGCTGAAAAACTGGTCCATGCTTTAATCTCCAGCAGACTGGACTACTGTAATGCACTCCTTACAGGTCTCCCAAAAAGCAGCACAGACAGACTTCAGCTGATTCAGAACTCTGCAGCTAGGTTATTAACCAAAACCAAGAAGAGAGAGCACATTACTCCAGTGTTGGTTTCCCTGCACTGGCTACCGGTAACCTACAGAATTGATTTTAAGATACTACTCCTCACGTATAAAGCTCTAAATGGAACCGGACCAAGTTACATTGCAAACTCACTGATCAGTTATGTACAAACTAGAACACTGAGGTCATCAAACGCAGGTTTACTAGCGACTCCCAGAAATATTACAAAGAAAATGGGGGACGCAGCCTTTACTAACTATGCGCCAAAGTTATGGAATACAATTCCAAAAGACATTAGAGAAGCCAGTTCACTGAATATATTTAAAACCAAATTAAAAACATTTTTATTCTCATTAGCCTTTGAAAGGAGATAAAAATGGGGTCACAATTCAGGAACCAGGAATGTGCGGTTTTTCATTTTTATTTTATTTTATTGTATTTCTGTTTTTATTTTTTTATTTTACTGTATTTCAAATTTCATCTTATTTCTTGCACTTCAAAAATTCTATGTATAATCAAATATTTTAATGTGCGCTGCTTTTATTTTTATTTTATTGTATTTCTCACATTTCATCTTATTTCTTGCACTTCAAAAATTCTATGCATAATCAAATATTTTAATGTGCGCTGTTTTTATATTTATTTTTATTTTATTGTATTTCTAATCAAATCTAAATGTATTTTAATATTGTATTTTTTTCAATCAATGTGAAGCACTTTGGGCTACAATTTCTGTATGAAAGGTGCTATACAAATAAAGTTTATTATTATTATTATTATTATTATTATTATTATTATTATTATTATTATTATTATTATTAAAGCAGATAGAAACATATATAAACCAGCTAACCAGCAGTTAAAGCAGATAGAAACATATATAAACCACTTATAAACATATATAACCCAGTTCCTCAGCAGTAAACCACACCTTAGCAGATCTCTCATCTCTTAATCATCTCCAGTTCCATTATTAGCCAGCTTTGCTTCAGTTTAGTTCAGCTAGCTGTAGCTAGTAACATCAAACGTTTTTTAACATTCTAACAGGTTCCATACCTCTGTAATTGGATTAGTTTTCATCCTCCTCTTTTCTCCTCGTCTAAACTGTGCAGTTCAGGGCTTGAAAGGCCTTTTCATGGTGATAAACTCTCCAGTTTTTACCTGGATGCTAGTTCAACACTGACTCTGTCCTTTAGCTCTGCTCTGTCTCTGTCACTCACGCGCACACACACGGTACGCCAAAAAAAAAAAAAAAAAAAAAAAACCTGACCCATGTATCACTACAGTAAACCCCAGACAGGACTGTGCTGCTTTGTCCCAGCTTTAGTCTGTATGTTCCAGGTAGAGTGGGGACCAGAAGACCACTGGAAACCACCAGTGACCAGACATGACAGACTGTGACGTGTCGTATGGTGTCACCAGCTCAAACTGCTGGAGCCAAATAAATTAATTTGATATCAATCCGACATTGACAAAGACGAAAACGAAGGGAATTGTATCCATAATTTTTATACGTTTTAGTCAGTTTTGTAAGCTCACGATACAGTTTCAGTTAGTTATCGTTTTTTTCTTTTAATTAGAGTTTTTATTAATTTCAGTTAACGAAAATGTTTTTTCAATTTTAGTTTTCGTCATTTCGTTCGTTTTCGTTAACGATAATAACCTTGGTGTTTGCACGGTGATTGTCATATTCTTCCCACTATTTTTTGGCAACCCTTTAACGAAAACGTGAATAATAAAACATTTTGGGAAAACCGGGGCCTGTGTAATCCTAATACAATCCAATGTCATAGATATGCAATGGAAAATGTTTGAGGGGGAAAAAGGAGCAGTTTGTCATGAAAAGAACAAGGTATAAGCAATGGCTGAGCGCATGACAAGAAGAAGAAGACAAAAGGAACACAATAAATTTGAAATAATTGATACTGGTCAAATCCAATTAAATTTTATTTATATAGCACCAAATCATAACAAAAGTTATCTCATGACACTTTACAAATAGAGCCGGTCGAAACCAGACGCTCAAGCCAATTTACAGAAACCCACAATAGTCCTCCAGGAACAAACACTTGGGGCTGGTGACAGTGGTGAGGAAAAACTTCCTTTTAACAGCAGAAACTGTCTGCCTTGACCAGTTGGAGTAAGAGAGAGAATGGGGGGTAGGGCGTGAATGCAATTGATACACAGATAACTGAACTAGAACTGACAAAAGTAGAAACCGTGATCAGTGTTGGCTCTAACCTTTGTATGAAATGTCAACAAGCTTTAAACGGGATTCTAGTGAATTGATATGTTTATTTCATGTCTTTGTCCACCACATTCTTGAACTCGGACATATGCATCCGATTTAAACAGAGTCTGGTCGAGCTGGCAGCCACATTTCAGGGTCACTATCCTCAGCCCAGCGAACATGTTTCAACATTGTACCAATAAACGTTTCTTTTTTTTTTTTTTTTTAACCCATCCTCCACCCCCTAATAGACCATTACACTGACTAAAACAATATTATTCACAGCCCTAACTGTCGCAAAGAAGACAATCGTTCTCCACTGGAAAACCAGAAATCAGCTAAATATTCCACACTGGAAGAACCTGTTAACTACAACGGCATATTAGGGCCACATAAGAAAATAAAAACACTTGTCGCTACGAGAATAAAGTCGTAAAATATCGAGATGAAACCTGTATTTTCATGAGAATAAAGTCAAACACAAAAAGTCATAATTTTACGAGAATAACGTGATATATTGAGAATAAAAGTCATAATATTGAGGGAATAAAGTCGTATCTTTAAAAAAAAAAATCTTAATTTAACGAAATTTCAGTTGAAAAAATGTCCACTTCACTCAATCTCAAACGTACTCATTTCAACAAAATCTGGTCGATATTCATGGACAAACTTATGTCTGCATTATTAGCCTGACTCCCATTCCATAACCAACAAACAGATTTACTTCATGCCTGGCTTGAACGTCCGTATAGTCGTATGATGTGCTAGCCATTGCAAACTGCTCTGTACCAATAGAACAGTGGCAGCGGTACCACAGCCACTGGAAATAAACCACTGGCACCAGAAACAGTGAACCACAGGCACCGGCACCTCTGGCAGCGGTGCCACAGCCACCGGAAGTGCCGCAGACGAGGTGCCACAGGTACCGGAAGTGCCACAGACTACAGCGGCACCTCAGGCACCGGTGCCACAGGCCACAGTGAGATCTCGTCCCTACTGGACACCTGGATGAATCGGTATGAAATTAGATGTATTATCCGTTTTGTTTTCACTCTTCAACTTTCGGTTCCATTAAACTGATCCTGTTTGTCTTTTTGCAGTAGTCTGGGTTGTACGGTGGTAGTGCCCGTGAAAATTCTTTGTTTTTTATCCATCCTTGCATGTTTTTGTGGGTTGCCTGTTGGGTACCCGACCAGGTGCAGGACTCTGGTGTTTTCCCTACTTTTAACCTCTTGATTCTCTTCACAATACCACTGATGTTTCCTTGGTAATCTTCTTCCCAGCGATGCCAGCTACAAACAAGGAACGTACTTCCTGATTGGATTCTGAAGTTCCAGTGGCGGCTGCTTGTCTTTCAGAGAGGGGAAGCTCATTGTCGGCTTACATTAAAAAAATTGTCAAGTTATTTAAACATAAATTCGGCCCTCCGTTCTTTTTTAAGAAAATGGTCAGTTTCTCTCTCGATTTCACAAGTAGAATGCGCGACGGTATTAAACTCTGTCAATTGAAGGAGTATATCTCAAAATAGCTGTCAATCAAACGGGATTCAGCCTTTCAACTGATCCTCCACTCAGCACAGGGAGGCCCAGCGTCCAGCCCAGCCAAGGTCCGCCCACAGCTTCATTCACCCCCAGAGACACTGAGCATCCAGGGGTGGGACAACATTGTGGCATTTATCCAATTACCGTCCAGTTTTAAAGCAATGAAAAAAACTGTTCCATGAAGTCCCATTGAAGTGCATGGACGCTGAGTGTCTACGAGCAAACGCATTGACCATAGGTCGTATGAGAAAACAGCGCAACGGGAATGTATGAGAAGTGAACAACATTGAGTCCGTTGATTTGTGATAAAGCTGATTCTGAATGAACTTGTCTTTGAGATGAACGTGTTCTAACACATTTGTAGTCAATGAAATGTCACCACAACCGTACATATTTGACGATTTAATTTTTGGGGAAGCTGTGCTTCCCTTGCAGTCTTTGAGAAATTGCCTCTGTGAAGTTTGGCCCCTCATCTCAATGAATTGTGACGACCCATTTCTTCTTAACTAAATCTGAAGGAAAACCATAAAAGCTTAAATATGGTTGCCTTTGTTTATTTGGTATACATTGGGGCACACAGCAGTGACACTTCGATGTCAAGTAAACTAGAAGAAATGCTACTCAGACTCAGTTGTTTCAAACCGTTTCCAGGTCATGCGTGAAACCCCTATTATTCCAGTATATTTTAACTATCTGTATGGGCCCTGAAATAATGAACTTATTTTTGAAACAAGAAAAGCACTCGGAGAGCGCAGACCTCCGCCAAGGCAGATCAGTGGGCACCTGTGGTCAGATGCACTTTTATGGAAAATGAATGTCATGGGGATTTTGTTCTCTTTACTAAATTAAATATTTTTTTATTCAAATGTGAAGAATTGCTTTAATTTATGTTTGCATGCTCAATGCAATTTTTTTATAAGCAAATATATGTGTATGAATATATTTTTTATATTTAGACCAAGTTGAATCTAATACTTTCAGGACTTAGTGCTGTTAGATGTAAATCGTTGAAAGCAGCTGGTTTTGCAGACATTACAGAAATGGGGTTTATAAATGAAACATGGATGGAAAGTGAACTCTGGATGCCTAGTTCATGTTCCAGTGCAAAAAAAGGACTTCCCACACACCTTAAAAACTGTACATTTAGATGACCTCTTTGCCAGAAATTTCTACATGGTCAAATAAGTTAAATGGTTGCAAGTGTAATTTATAAAGGAAATTGCTGGGAATCATTTCCATTTTCCCGTGATCTCTATTAACTGAGACATTATTCCAAGTAAACGGGAGTATTTCAGTGCCATCAAAGCTGCTGTGAGTATGTGCTTGTGTTCCTTTTCTTCAGTGGTTTTGCTTTACTGTGTGTTTTAGGTTCAAAACAGGTGGAATAACAGAAAAAGACAAAGAGAAGACTTGAAGTTTGACAGGTTTTACTAAATAAGATACTCAGAATGTACAGAATGTTATTTTTTGTTTGCGTATTTTTTCTCATCTTTATGCATTACCTCTTATGTGCCATGGGGACAAAAAAAGCTTAATTTCATAGACAAAAAGAGCATAATTTGACTATTTTAAAGCATTAAATAACATCATCTTTGAGTGAGTATAAATTAAATTGTAAATGTAAACAAAACAGATTAAAATCAACCACTGACATTTCATAACCATCCAAAATGCTACCAAATATTGGCTGAAATGATATTCAGTGTTTTCTGATAATGATGCATCCATTCTTATGATAACTTATATGATTTTTACTGTGTTTTTTCTTGTTAAGTCTTTTAGAACCAAAAACCTATCTTCAAATTGGAAAAAAAAAATTACATTACTCTTGATCATTATGAGCTTAAATTATATGAAACTGCGTATTGTAAAAACATTTTTGATCTTATTGCACAGCTATTGTCAGAGGTAACCAGGGGCTCATTTTTGCGCTTGCTCGTTAAATCATTAAGTCCAGCGCAATGCAAAATGTGTCCATTTAACGCAGTTTGCGCTATCCCATTTCTGGGCTCGCTCTTTGTTCGTTAAAAATCAACGCAACGCAAAATGCAATATCCCATTTCTGGGCTAGTTGGTTAAAAGTCTGCACTTGCCCAGTTCCGCGTTACAGGTCTGATTTTAAGGTTGACCATCGAGATCCATGGTAGAATGAGGATATATTCTTGTAGCTTCATTTTACTTTATTTCTGTCATATATTTCCTTTGAACTATGATTTACATTTGAGAAAGAGGATTTTTAAAAGAAGTTTGACAATATCTTTGATAATATCAGACTTTTCCCCTGGACATTTTGCACCGACAAAAACAAATTTATCTTGTGAGGATTGATCCGCTCACTGAATTTTATTATTATCATCTATTTATGGATAGACATAGATTAATTCAGGACAGAGTACAACAAGGGACAGAGTATGTGTGGCTTTGAGAGATGAATGAATGAATGAATGAATGAGGGCGGCATGGGGGCAGAGCCAGTGACCCTGTGCCACACACACTGGTAATAATAAAGTATGAGTGAGTGGATGAGGGAACAGAGCAGAGTTCAGTTTTCCTATACAATCTGTTTGTCCTGTTGTTGCTGTGGTTACAGCCAACAGTAACCATTCAGAGGTCTGTTAATAAAGTCACCAGTGCAGAATAACTTAGGTCATCCTTAGACGTCCAGTCGGATGCACAATATGTGTAAATAATTTAATTCAATTCAGTAGGGTGGGGGCACATGGAGACAGCTGAGGGTGCTCTAACGGGTGTGTTGACTATTTAACCCAGAAATCAGCCCCAGGTACACTATGTTTATTTGTGCAATTCTTAGGAAAACAAATGTACTTTTTACCATTAATTAAAATTACAGTTTGAGAAAAATTCTACCATTTTTATTTTCACAATGCATCTCCTTGTGTATTACTGCAGATATTCTTACAATTTACTCTCAATTTAATTTCATTATCTGCATTAAAATCAAACTCATCCTCCACTGTTTGGTACTAGCGGAAGTTTTTCTTTATATTTCCCTGCACTTATCTACTTATTTAAATGTAATTCTAAACTATAATTTTAGATCTATTTACTGGGTAAATATCTTATAATCAAACACATTCTGCAGGTCAGGGTCAGACCAGTGTAAAAATGTTGAAACCACTTTAATGTGAAGGAAAACACTGGACCGGACCAGTACCAGATTGGACCACTAGATGGAGCACTGACTCGTTGCGATGTCATCTGACACTCAGTATGTCATGTACTCATTGGTGGTAGTTAAGTTTCTCCTCGACTGGAATGTGATCTCCTTCATGTTGTTGGCCTCAGTTTGGGACTAAACCACTACAGGCTCATCAGTCATTTTGTCTCATCCATATTATGTTCATCATGTTGGTTATGACTGATGCAAAACCACATGGATTCAGGACTCTGACACCTTCAACCAATGATGTTCTTCAGGTTTTGAAACAGTTAATTCACACATGCACAGTTGGTGGTAATAAAAAAAAATAAAAAATTGTAGCACATTTTGAGGGATGAACAATGAACTTAAACTGCACAGAACAACTATGGAAAATTGTTACAGGAGTAGCTGGTTTCATTAGTGAACAATGAACAGGTGTTCAACCAACCAGCAACAGAATCACAAGTGACAGATTAAACGTCCACAAAGTCAATAGAAGTAGTATCCCCATTGAAACCATGTCCTTGTTGAACTACACTAGTTGAACTTTACATGTTGTGGCAGGTTGAGGTTCTGTAACGTCACTGTTTTATGAAGGTGGTGCATTAGAGCACACTTCTTTACTCTGAAAACAACAAAACACAGCTTTCAGTCTGGTGTTTGTCTTCACATCTGGACTCTATGGAGCCAGATCTGGAGGTTTTTAAGTTTGATTTTCTTGTAAAAAGAAGTCAGTGTTGCTGGTTCAAACACTGTGTCTCTTCTTGTCATCTGATGCTGAGGTACTTTTTGGTCCAGACGTTGATGATTCACATCTGTGCTGATGATAGGAGAGAGCAGAGGATGATCAGAATCTTTTTTTCCACACCTGAAACACTCAAACTGTTTTGGTGTGTTATGACACTGATTGTTTCTACTAGTTTCTAGAGCCTTACATGTTCTGTACATTTGTTCAGTTTTTGTCCTTTGCAGAAATTTTTGACAAATTCATGTTTGGTACATTGTGAATCTGTGATGAAAGATCTGTCATAAAATACGTGCTGGTAAGGTTTCTCTCCAGTATGAGTCCATTAGTGACACCTGTACGAGTTAGACAGCCAGAATATCTTTGTGGACTTATCACATTAGTACATCAACTTCTTGTGGCGAACATGAAGGCGAGAAAATAACGCAGACCAGACTCTGAAAGTCATCCCACACAGGTCATAGTTTTATTGTCTTTCTCCTCTGTGGATGCGTTGGTGTGTCTTAAGACCACTCATTGTACTGAAAGTCTTCCCACACTGGTAACAACCATATGGTTTTTCTCCTTTGTGGAAGTGTAGGTGTCTCTTAAGGTTATTCATGCTGGTGAAATTCTTCCCACACTGGTCACAGGCATATGGTCTTACTCCGCTATGGATGCGTAGGTGTTTCTGAAGGGCAGACAGTTGGGTGAATGTATTCCCACACTGGTCACAATAATATGGTCTTTCTCCTCTGTGGCTGCGTAGGTGTATCTTAAGGTTATCCATGTGGGTGAATGTCTTGCCACACTGGTCACAGAAATATGGTCTGTCTCCTCTGTGGATGCGTTGGTGTCTCTTAAGGGTAGACGAGTGGGGGAAAGTCTTTCCACACTGATCACAGTCATATGGTCTTTCTCCATTGTGGAGGCGTAGGTGTACCTTAAGGTTACTCATTTGGGTGAAAGTCTTCCCACACTGGTCACAGTTATATGGTTTTTGTCCACTGTGGATGCGTCGGTGTACCTTAAGATGATTCACTGTGGTGAAAGTCTTCCCACACTGGTCACAGTTATATGGTTTGTCTCCATTATGGATGCGTAGGTGTGTCTTAAGGTGATTATTTTGGGTGAAAGCTTTCCCACACTGGTCACAGTGATATGGTCTTTCTCCACTGTGGGTGCGTAGGTGTGTCTTAAGGTTATTCATGGTGGTGAAAGTCTTCCCACACTGGTCACAAGAATATGGTCTTTCTCCGATGTGGATGCGCAGGTGGGTTTTAAGGTTTTTCATTCTGGTGAAAGTCTTCCCACACTGGTCACAGGTGGGTGCTCCATCCATATTTGCTAGAATCAGGTGATTTTCACTAGATTCAACTTTTAGGTTTCTCTTAAAGTCCACCTTTGGCTTCTGTCTACATTAAAACAAAGAAAAAGAAGAGGTGGTCACTGAAATGCGATGGAATGTAACAGAATAAACACATCTCTTCAGGATCAGATTAACCAGATTGGCAAAATTAACTAGTTAGGTAATTAACAAGACATTTTCAAGACAACCAATATTTGATGGTTTCTCCTTAAGAGATATGTCTCCTGTATGAGACCAGAAGATAACAGAGACATTGAAAGATGTTGAAAGATGTAAGGTTCCCTCCAGTGTTGGCCAATTCTTCAAAGGTAAGGTAGGAGATCCTGGAAAAACGTTTTGAGACAGCTACATTTTGAAAATACACAATTCAAAAGTCCAAACCCCTTTCTTCAGACTTCCCCCCTGAAGCCACGCCTCCAGAGTACTGGAATGTGCAATGCTTGTTCACGAGGGTTCACGAACACTGCACAGCATCAATTCACTAACTTTTTCGCATGGCTCATTCACAGGTAAGAAAATACCTGACAACATTATAATGAACCTAAACAATGAATATGATCATTGTTTCAAGTTATATTTATCAGTATATTAGATTAGAAGTTGGACTTTCACTTGTTATTTTGATTCGTGTTCTAAGTAATCTCAGGCTAGTAAGAACAGCTGATTGCTTTAAGACTGATGTCAGGCTAGCAGCCCGCTAAAGTTTACTTTGAACGCTGTAATCTGTGCATTTCGCTATTATGTTTGTCGGCGGAAGAGCCCCAATTCATACCTAGCTGGACAATGTTACTAGGGGTGTAAGAAAATAGCGGTTCTGCAATATATAGTGATATTTCATTTCACAATACTGTATCGATATTAAAAAAAATACTGTATCAATATTTGTAGGTATTTATTGAAATGCAGATATTGTGGAGGTTCATTTTTGTTTTTAATTTATTATTATTTCACACTCTTTTATTAAATAATGTTAGTTGCTTTGTTGGGACTGAACTAAAATAATGCTCTGATGTAGGTTCTGAACTAGTAGAATATGAACATTTGAACAGAATCTGAAACTGTAATGTCTGTAAAACATTATTTAAATTTGAACACAGGAACATTTTGCGATATAGCATTAGATCCTGTTCTGATCAAATAAAAATGTGTTAAGTATTTGTACATATTTCGGGTGTAATTCCATTCTTCCAGGAAATAATCTTTTAAAAAAGAAACAAAACCAATAAAAATGGCCTTTTTAACAGTATCATGATATATCGTATTGTGATTCTAGTATTGTGATTTGCATCGTATCGCCAGATCCTTGCCAATACACACCCCTAAACGTTACATACCCTAGTGATTTATCAGTGACAAAACAACTTGCCGGCGACCTTTACATCCTAACTAATGTTAGCCCACCTTGATGATTTCTTCAAGTTTGCAGTCCATAATTGATCAGCAAAAGTGTGATTTGTTTGACTTTTAGCTGTATTATACACATTGTTTATTTATTTAGAGCTCCCATGATGAAAGCCTCACTGGCTCTGATTTTGAATATACTTCAGAGCCATTCACATCCAGAACACAACCCTGTCAACAGGTGAGAGGAGCACTGAGGGGCTGAGCTCTGGCTCTGGCTTCATTTCCTGTACCAGTGCTACAAGCCTCTGAGAACGCGCAATTCGTGCACGAAGAGGGGTATGCGCAGAGGGGGGAGGGACAAAGGGCAGTTGAGTTTGATAGAGATTTTACCATTCAATCATTTCAATGGGCCGGTTAAAATGATTGGATGGTGTTTTTCAGTCCTGTCCATTCCACAGGTGACTAAAATGTTTTATTTTTGTGTTCGAGCATTTAATTAATTGGTTGCAATCGGGGTATGAAGGGGATTTTAAGCAATATAGTCAAAAATGCTCCAAGAAAACATCTCCTACCTCACCTTTAATCACAAAACACTACAAAAACTTATTTATTTTGGTCATTGAAAGTAAAATAAGACCAATTCAATGTATTATTGGGGCCCAAGTGCTGAGAAATGGCTGCAAAGGCTCTATTGTATACGAAATGTTTTCTATTATTATTTGCTTACCGGCCAACAGGCCGTAAGCTATTGTGGTCATGCGGCATCCGGCATCGTCATCTGTCGTTGTCTGTTGTTGTCTGTTATTGTCTGTTGTTCGTTACAAAACTTTCAATTGTCTTCTCCAAAACTACAATTCCGATTGACTTTGAATGTGGTATACAGCTTCTTTATGATGATGTCAACAAAGTTAGTGAAATTATTTGGATCCAGATCTGATTCTGGATTTGGTGTGACTTTGAAAAATTTCCCCATTATAAGAGATAGGAAGTGGATCCATTCAACAACTCTGTAAATATAAATGGTATCACGTGTAAATTTCTACAGTACAGCCCTGATGGGGAGATGACCAAAACATAATGTCCACATGCTGATCAGGATCTTCTTCTGGATCCGGGAACTTACGGAAAATTTAACATGGGCTCTTATGGGGAAAAAAATTTAAATCGTCTTCTTCTCCGAAACTACAGTTCTGACTGACTTCAAACTTGGTATACAACTTCTTTATGATGATGTCGACACAAGGTATTGAAATTATTTCCATCCGGATCTGATTCTGGATTTGGTGTGACTTTGAAAAATGTCCCCATAATAAGACATAGGAAGTGGATTGATACAATAAATCAGTAAGTATCAATGATATCAAGCTGGAATTTGAATTTTTTACAGATCTGATTGGAATATGACCAAAACATGGCCTATTTCTGTAATATAATAAATACACATAACTGGGTGATAATAAATGCAATCTAGATACATTTCCCAAAGCTTTTAATTTGGCCGGTAAGCTCCAGGGCCATTGGTTCTATAATTATTATTATTGTTATTATTATTATTATTATTATTATTATTATTATTATTATTATCATTATTATTATTATTATTATCATTATTATTATTATTATTATATTTATTTTAAATAATTAACTTTTTTAATATAGTTTTGTAGGAAGACTTGAGGGCCTGAATATGCGAGAAAAGTCAATACTCTTACTCTACAAGTGAAAAGTGATGCAGATTCAACAATGTACTAATGAGTTCATGAAACTAATTATTGTTTCATGACAAAACCTCAGAACTTGTCACGCCCCCATGATCATATGAGGTCACATAAAGTCACCAACTTGAATGGATTGAATCATCAACTTGTTAAGGCTTTTCTGACCAAATTTGAGATTCAACACACACATCAAAACACAAAAACCTTTATTGGTACTAATAGGTGGCACTAAGAGTCAGATTCAATGTTGTCATGTCTTTATGTTCAGGGTGTGACTCTTATCATACATGTGAAGCCATGATGATGTAAATATGTAAATAATATTTAATTTTCATTCAAATTAATTATTTAAATAAATATTTATATAAATACCAAATTTGTTATTTTTCTCTTTATATTTTCACTCATTTGTGTTTTTCTACCTGTCTTTTTCTCTGCAATTGCTGGTTGTTTGTTGCTGCTGTTAACTGTGAAATGTCCCCATTGTGGGAGAAATAAAGTCTAATTTTATTTTATATTATCTTATCTTATCTGAGGTTTGGTGCTGATTGGATAAAAAATTGTTGAGTTATAACAATTTGGTTTTTCTTGCCGCTGCGCCCTGAACTACGGTGGCCCTGAAGGGCAAAACCACAATGACAAATTGCAAAGTACACAAGAATAAGAGAGTCACGCAAACAAGAATAAGGTTGTACTGGAAAAGGTAGGTACCTGCTGTGACCAGGATCTGGAGGCTGATTGGACTGTCTTTCTGACAGGTGGGAAAACTGGAAGTTTATATTTACATATGGCTACCACTGAAGAAATTATCAGGGATTATTTTGATGCAGAGGATACTTATGCAGTAGGACCTTCTCAGCAGTCAGCAAACTCCCATGCTCCGGCTGCACCAAGCAGACAGTGCTCACATCACTTTTTATTTTATAGATAAAAAATGCACTAATTAAATCATACATGGTTCCCTCACATCTGATTTCTTCCCTTTATCATTAAAATAGAAAAATCTGTCAAAAGATTATCCTAAAGAGATTATAGTCAGGATTAGAACCAGATACCTTACTCTACCCATATTATTAATTAACACCTGTGTTTTTTGTGACTCTGACACTGAGACTTTAGAACAACTTGTTTTTAAACTGCACTTATACCAGAGTGTTTTGGGAAGCATTTCAACACTGGATATCTGAAAAGGACACTCAGTTGCCCAAGCTGGAATACAAAGACATTAAGTAGGGAGTTATAACACAAAAAAACAGGAAATGATGTATAACACCTTCATTATTATTAGCAGTTTCTCTGCAGATGCAGATTCATGAAGAGCCACCCACTGTTCATAGTTTATATGAATGAGATAAGGAACTTTAAAAACACTGAAATGTGTCAAAACCAAACAAGCCTTGAGTGTTTATAACAATCTGAATGTACTGACTTATGATTAGACCTCTGACGTTTATTCTAGTTACTTATTTTATTTTTTGATATATATACTGTCCTGTACTAAATATGCTGTGAATGCTAGGTCCGGAAAACAGTATTTCTCTATGGAAATCTTTTGAATGTAATGCCAGAATTTGATTAATAAAGTTATAAAAATAAACCTTATCAGTGAGTTCTCTCAGCTCCATAGTTCTAACCTGCTGCCTGTGTTTCTCTTCTCCGTTGCCGGTTTCCCACTCACTCCTCCTCCCTCCACAGTTTTCTCCTGTGCTGTTCTATCCAGTCGGACTGTGGAACACTTCACTCTGCCGTGGGACTCTCCTCCACCTGGTTGTGGCTCTGCTGCCTGGGGCTATCTGCGGACTAATGCTGCTCCATGTTCAACTCCTCCGTCTCCAACTGCTCAAACTCAACACTCGCTCCATTCCATCATGTAAATCCACCTGAAAACAATACGGGCTCCTACGCAGACCTCCTTCTATCCACAGAGGGTCACGGAGAAACTTTATTTCCACACAACCTGTGGGCTCTGACTACATTCCATCCCTCTGGTCTGTCGGACTCTCCGTCGCAGCTTGTAAACGTCATCAGAGAACACCAGAGATGTGACATTCATGAACGAGTCCAGTCTTTTCAGTTTTTCAAAGTGAACGATAAAACCGATTCGCAGTTGTGAGCCGTTCTTATATTCAAATTATCCACGCTGTCTCCATGTGTCACCTGTGTCCCACTGAGTCTGGGTTGTCCACGCTGCCTTCACGTGAACGACTATTGACATCTGCGAGAATGACTTTTCCGCCCCACACCTTATTCACTTGAACGCATCTATATGCGCAGCTAACTTAGGGGAGGAGTTCTCAGAGAGAGTCCGACTGACTGGACTGGAGCCACGTTTACTTCTGTATCAGGAGGAGGAGATATGAACGACTGAAAACAAATGGAGATGCGGGATTAACTGGAGGAGCATCTTCTTCTATAAATGAAGATCCTCTGATGAGGTGGAAAAGCCGGGCCCTCGTGGACCCCAGCCTCACCGAAAACATGGTTCAGAAACTCTGTTTAGTGGGAACAGGGCCGGACTGAGACTCATTTTCAGTCCTGGAGTTTCATACCTCAGACCGGCCCACTTTAGATCACAACCGATTATTATTAAAATCATGGAATTATAACCTTACATGTTAGGTCTACACACTGTTCTGCAAAGCCTTGTAATTCAGTGTATTTTCTAAAATATTTCCAATTCAGCGCAAGTAAAGGTTGCTTCACAATGTGGATTTATTTCAACAGTGAGTGCACATCGACATCTCCAACATTACTATTCCTCACAACACAACAATAACAGAATCTATATTTTTGTTCTTATAAGTGTTAACATTTTTCAAACCTTTAAAATGTTCGAAATGAAATGAAAGAATATGAAAAAATATTAAATTAAAAAAAAAAAAAAGCTTGCTGCACTTTCTAATAAATTATTTTTGTATCCTCTGCAACAAAAGATTTCCATCACAACTTGCAGTTTGTTCCATCTTTGCTATTGAAAACTTTTGGTATAGTGAAATTAGGGGTTTGATGAGGATGATAAGAAAAAAATGTCTGTGTATCCTGTGACTGAGGGCGGGCAAAGTAATCAAAGCTAACAGCAGACTCATCTTCATCTGTGTCCTTTGTGCCTAGTGGTTCAGGGTTGTGCTGCTGAGCTGCTCCTCTGTCATCAGTAGACTCTGCTCTCCCTTTCACACTTCCTCCAGTTTCTCTAGACTCACCTGCACCTGGATCACAATAAAAAATAATATCTACAGACATTTGGACTTACTTAACTAATTAAGATATTTACATTGGCAAAATATGCAGGCTTATTTGATATTACTGTATGCTATTGCCTTTCAGTTGTGGGCTTTGTGTATTTACTGTCTCACTTTTAATAATAAAAATTAAATAAAATAGGCCAGTATTATCGTTTGGGTATAGAAAGTGGTTTTAGTGGAACTACTGCTTGTCCACACAGTCTGTTCCAACAGCTCACCTTTTCCTTCCATCCTGACAGGAACAATCCCCTCATCACTACTGGCTCCTGGCTCTGCTTCTGACACTAAAGCACATTTTAAAAATGCTCAGAATTCTCAGCACAAATCTTCTATTTTCAAAGCCTTGGTGTCAGTTTCATTCATGTAGTGCTGAATCCTGGAGCATCTCAGAGCCCCTTTCATACTGAACAGGCCTACACCATACTCTTCATTGTAGCCTATTTCTTCTAATCCTCTTCCCTCTCTGAGCAGTCCTACCTGCCCACTCTGGACTTGTGGGCTCATGGCTGGTGTCTGCTGCTGAATGTTCTTTCTGACTCTGAGGAGCTACAAGACAAAGTTTCCCAGTTATGTGGCGTCGCATCATACTATTATTTAAATTACATAACGTTATGTTACACGCCACAATGCCACACAATTCATTGACTCGATAATTAACTAGCTTGAAAGGTGGTTCATCGTCCTCATTAGTTGTTTCCAACCGGGAGGTCATTTTTGTGAAAAAGTTGCAGATTTTGGCACATTTGGCTGCGTTTGCTTCCAGAGCTTTCCTCTTTTTAATTCTTGCCTTCTCTGTGCCACTCTTTCTACTCTCCATGTTTCAAACAGCAAACACAGCTGACCATCCACAGCCTACAGAGCACAGATCATATATGCTCCACAGATCCAGTATAGAGCTACTAACCGTATGCAAGGACATGTTAGGCCAGGTCACGGTGTGTCTGCAAAAAAAGAGGAAGAAAACACACAGTTTGCTAGTAGAGGGGGTGGGGCCCAGGAACAGCAGCTGCAGATTACGTGATCAACTCAGTGCTATGACTGAACACCGGCCCCAAAAAATAAATAAATAAAATATTAAATACATATTTAAAGTGAACTCCAGCCCTCGCGGCCTAAATATTATACCGGCCCACCGGGAATATTCCCGGTCCTCCCGATTAGCCAGTCCGGGCCTGAGTGGGAACATCAGTTCCATCTGAAAGAGGATTCTCTAAGACAGGACTAATATTATCACTTGTCTTCCTTAACTCAAATTTACCAAAGAGTGATAAGGAGAGGCAGTCGAACCCACAAAGGGTGACACTGCTTTATTATTTCAGAAATAATGTCTTTAATTTTGTTCACACTTATTGTTTACACTTTGTTGTTGTTGTTTACATTGTTCTGATGTGGATTTGAGTCAAGGAGCTGAACTCCTGTTTGTAAAGTAGTTCAGGTGTACACACACCAGATAGGGTAGTACCATTTAACATTTTCTCTCTCTCTCTTATTTTTGTATTTTTTCTGTACTGTTAAAAGGTTCGTGATGAAAATTTACAGTGAAGTTCTTTTTCATGGAAATTATTTGTAGCCCATGTAGTTTTTATTGTGCCACAAAGTTTTTTTGGTGAGGGAAAATTCTAAACAGTGATTCCCACTCCCAGCAGGTGTCCTGGAGTTCAAATGAATCCCCAGTGATGGGGGTCAGAGGGGACATATAATTACCCCTCTGAAACATGAGGAGGTAAAGGCAGGGGTCATGTGACTGAAAACAAGAACCGACTGGAATTTTATCAAACAAGATGGAAAGGCCACTCATTTCACATCAGATCATAACTTTCTTCCTTCCATTCATTTCTTCCAACATTTTTAAACATGTGAGGTCAGTGTTCCAGGAATGGATAACAGGAAGAAAGAAAGAGACATGACATGAACACAAATGAAATGCATGGCCTTTCCATCTGTAAAGACATTGTCAGTGGTCAACACTGCCTCTCATGGTCCAGTGGTAAGGTTATGGGATTTAAAAATGACAATTTCTGACAATTTTTTAATCTGGGAGAAAGTGTCTGGGGTTGGTAAAATTAAGGTAAGGTTATGGGATTTAAAAATTACAATTTCTGACAATTTTTTAATCTGTGAGAAAGTGTCTGGGGTTGGTAAAATTACACAGAGGCATTTCATTGTGTTTTTAAAATGTTTAGCCATTGGTCATTTACACCTCCAGTCATCATGTGACTGAGCTGTTTTAGATGCTTCAAATCTTGAATTTATGACAATATTCTAAGTTTACTCCAGAAGTGATTCAGGTTAATAATAATGGCTGTCCAGAGTCTTTTCAAAGTGTTTCCAGCATTAATTCCAATATCATCAATGCCCCCCAGTAGTCAAGTGGTAAGGCTGTAGTATGTACTTCAAAAAGTTCTATTTTTAATATGTTTCGCATGTTCCAGATTTAATGATTGACTCAAAAAGCGGTCTGGGTTCCTCAAAATGACCATCCAGAGTTATTTCAAGGGATTTTAAACATTTATTTAAACAGCCATCTATGCAATGCAGTGGTCAAAAGGTAAGGCTCAGGAATAACAGAAGATACATTGAAGGACAAAGAAACAAAAATAACTTTCAGTGTCAAATATGATCCACGTCATTAAGTGGAGACTCACTTCTACACAATCCATTTATTTTCACAAACAGGACATAAAGCACATTCACCACATCACCGTCAGCTGTTTGTCTGTTTCATGTGTTCACATCATATGAGTTTTTATCATGAACATCAATCAAATCAATGTCAAAACCATGTCAATCTGGGATTCAACCCACAAACAACAACCGTCCAATCAAATCCTTTTTTTATTGAAATAATAAGATTAACTTATTACAGTCTTTTATTGACACACAAATCAAATAAAACTCCAATAAAACACAAACGGAAGCTTTTCTCGATTTCTATTTCTAAGTGGTGATAGATTGATCAGATCTAATCTCAGCAGGTCGGTCCATCCATTGTTGGACAAACGGTGGTGTTTCCATTCAGTCCACAATGGGACAAATGGTGGAATTTACACAGGAAGCATCAATCTACTGTAAAAATCAGGAGTTTCTTCAAAGATGGCAGTATTAATATCCACCACACAAACCAAACACAAGGAACATTAAGACTGAACAATGAATGTAGGACAGAAAACTCTGGTTGACTCAAAAGCACAACTAACTCTAGTTCATGTTGGACGTGATGAGATGGAACCTCATCTGGATGTGGCTTTGGAGATCTTCCAGGTTTACCCACAATTTAACTCTCCAACCATGGATGGAGGTTTAGGATCACGACCAGGGAATCAAAGTCTCATTGTTACACATAAAAAGTCACATTTCAGTATAAATGTTGTTCTACTTTTTTAATAAAAGCATCATACAAAGAGCATTGCGTTGTTCTGTATGTTCCCCTTAGTTGTTGTTTCTATTAATAAATCCTTTTTCTCCCTTCATGTGCATTTCAGTTCTATCCATTCACATATATAAACAGGAGACTGTGGTCAGTGACAGGAGAAGTGGCGTGAGTGACACTTCAGATTCAGAAGTACCCATATCGGATGTGGGACAGTGGTAACAGTTGACTGACAGGAGGCTCAACTGGGCTCAACCAATTATTTTATTTGGGCCGAATAAAATGATTGGTCAGACTTTTATCAGAACTATATGAGAATTAAATATTGCTGAGTTTCAATACCTGGTGGATTTCTTTTACATTTTAGTTTGACACAAGTATATTAGGAGCATTTTAAGATGACAAAAGAAAAGTATAAAAATGCCACATCATACAGTATAGCTTTAAAGGCAGGTTTGAACTGGCACAACTTCATCCTAAACTGGCTGCAGTTGTTGTGGCGGTTGGACGCTTACGGCCACGGTGAAAGCAACGTTTCACAAGGTAACCCTCAAATGTGTTGTGACACCATCGTTTTGTTATCCTCCTGTAATGACTTCTATCTCTGTAATGTTGCAAACCTCTGTGTTTGGTGCAGTCAGCGTATCGGGTGTCAGTCTTTGAGATTCCTTTGGAACCTCTTCCGCTCACATGCAGCGGTACTGAATCTACAAAAAGGGAGAGAAGGACAGGCACACTCACTTACGTCCATACCACCCTGAACATGCCCAATCTCGTCTAAACTTGGCAGCAAACCAGGGTTGGGCCTAGTCAGTCCTTGGATGGGAGGCAGCCTGGGAATACCAGGTGCTGTAAGCCTTTACCCTCTTCTGTGTGCCCAGCACAGGGTGCTTCGCTTCACCCATTGACAGGAGAAAAAGATACATTTATTCCCTCCGAAACTCAGAGAGTGCCATGGAGACAGGGACCAAAAGTCTGGATGCATGGAAAGAAAAGACACAAGAAGGAGAGGGTGGTGCTGTTGTCGCTTCAGCCGTTTGCCCCCTTTACAGCCAAAAACAGTCAAGACAAACCCCCACCCGATGCCTGCAAAGGTCTTTACTGCTTCTGTTAAGCCCTTTCAAAATGCCAATACATTTCCTTTGTCCACACTGAATGAATCCAAAGAAAGGAGAGGTTTAGAGAGTGCCAACAAAAAATGTGCCCATAAAGAAACTGTCTTTACAGAGATCAATAAAGGTGAAAAGTTACAGTTTTCTCCTCTTCAAAAAGACTCCCAGGTTTTGGCGTCTGACGCCATCATAGCTTTCGTTTTTCAGGAATGAATTCATTTGTATTTTTCTCTTGTTGATATACTGTTGGTTGGTGAAGCAGCAGGAGCAGCACCCTCTGCTGGTCACACAGAAAAGTGTAAAAGCTTACAGCACCTGGTATTCAGGTTTTGCACATACGTCACATGATCACGTGGTTTTCTGTTTATGACGCCATATTGGTAGGCAAGCTTTCCTTGGATCGTACAATTGCCCATTGTTGGTGATATTTATCTTTCTCCTGTGTAGATCTACAATAACATAAAGCTTTAAGCAGTGTGATCATGGTAACCACATGTGTTGCGGTTGGTTGCAATAGATGAGTTTCATGTGACGCATACATTAAGTCTTGGAGGTGGAAGTCACGCTGAGTTCATTGCGTGTTAAACAATGGACCTGCTAAACTCCTGTGTGCCATTTATTACTTAGCTGTCACCAATTATAAGTTAGGCAGAAAGACCGCTCATTTCCATTGGTGGCAGCAGTGGTTCTGTTCTGCCGACCGTTGTTTATCGTTATTATCATGGTTAGTGTAGCTTCTCAGTATAGTTAGCCTGCATGTCTGTTGCGCTTAGCGGCGTGGAAAAAAAGAACTGTCATCATGTGGTACGGTGATGAAGACCCCTTTAAACCTACCAGGAGGTCTTCCCCTAGCCAGTCACCCTATAGAGAGAGAGTGATTGTGGATCTATCTGCTCCCTTTGCCGGCAATGGCAGCCAGAGTTTCCTCAGCTGGGTGAAGCAGCTGGAAGTGGCAGTCGGAGCTACGGTGGGTGACACCGGTGAGTTCAGTGGGCAGCTGGTGAGAATACTCCCCACCCATCTGTGCAAGTCTGCTTTTCTACTATGGGACAGCGTTCCCAATGCAGTCAAGTCAAATTATGCGGTTGTGAAAGAGAAGATGGGATTGGCTTTTGGACAGAGACAGTTAATGGACCGTTTTAGAGCTAACCTATCGGCTCATTCACGAGTTCCGGGGAAGAGCCTGGAGGTGTATGCGGCTGATGTGAGCCGGCTAGTAGCTGGTACTCGTGTTTTTGCCTCCGAGTTGCTCGCGCATAACTGTTGTTAGTAAACATTGAAGCTCATCTATGGTGCCTTTATCACAAGCAGACATACTCACAAATAACAAAACACGCAAACACAAGTCCGAAGAAAAACATGATATAAAGCAACAGTTCTGACTCTCAGGATCCAGCTAGCGTGCCTACCAATATGGCGGTGTAAACAACAATTACATGACCAGTGATGTCAGCTGCAAGTCTTGAATACCTGTGCATGTAAGAAAATCACCAAATCCTCCATTCATTGGATGTGAGGTGGAGAATTGCAGGAGGTTTATGCAGCTGGCATACACTTCGGGTAAACTTGGGAAAGAGTGCAAGCACTTAGAAAGAACACAAAAAGCAAAGCCATATGCGACGCCTGCGCTTCTGACCCAGGAGTCACTTAACACTATGCTGGACAATGGACTGATATCATCTGAATGGAGCAGACATTGCGAAGCGCTAAATGCAGCTGCAAAGGATGCCAGCACTGATGGTGTATTCCCAGTTTTCTATGGGGATGAGGGGTATTCCAGCCAATGGTATTTTTCCTCTATTTTTACCAATGAGTTGGACAGCTAGTGTCCATTTGGCCAGACAAGGGTCCCTTTTGACGCCATAACTGGGCAGTGGAATTGTAAGTAAGTAAGTAAGTAAGTAAATTTTATTTATAGAGCGCTTTTCACAGACAGAGTCACAAAGTGCTTTATCAATTCAAATCAGAATCAAATTAAGTTTACAGAGACCCAACAGAATCCTTCAGGAGCAAACACTTGTGATTGGTGACAGTGGCGAGGAAAAACTTCCCTTTAACAGCAGAAACCTCGAGCAGACCCAGACTCCTGAAGGATGGCTGTCTGCCTTGACCAGTTGGGGTTAAAGAGAGAGAGAGAGTAAAGGAGGAGAAAAGAGAGAGCGATAGAGATATAGAGAGACTGGGGGGGGGGGGGGGCAATGACACATGGAGTACGTTATGATGAATACATAGAGTGTAATCAGTTTGTGGTGGCCCTAGGTCAGGTGGGAGACTAAAAAGCCTTTTTGAACAGGAGGGTTTTGAGGTGTCTCTTAAAGCTCTCTACAGAATCCATGGACCGTAGGTGTAGAGGCAGGTCATTCCATAGACGTGGTGCCACAGCTTTAAAAGACCTGTCACCGCGTGTGCTAAAACAGGTGCGTGGAACCATCAGCAGGTACTGTCCTGAAGACCTCAAGCTACGAGTCGAGCTGTAGGGCTGGATCAGGGAAGCTATGTATGCAGGGGCCTGGCCATGTAGGGCCCGGAAAGTTAGCACAAGAATTTTGAAATGAAGACGATATAGAACAGGGAGCCAGTGGAGGAATTTAAGGATGGGAGTGATGTGGGTTCTCCTGTTTGTGTGGGTCAGGAGCCTGGCAGCAGAGTTCTGGACAAACTGTAGACGGGCCAGCTCCTTCTTGTTTAAGCATGTAAACAGGCTGTTGCAGTAGTCTAAGCGAGAAGATACAAAAGCGTGAACGATCATCTCGAGCTCATTTGTGGACACCATAGATCTGAGTTTGGAGATGTTGCGTAGGTGGAAGAAACAGTTTTTGACTAGGTGTTTGGAGTAGAATTCTAAAGACATGTCCTGGTCAAAGATGACACCCAGATTCCTCAGTTTGGTCTTTACCGAGGAACTCAGGTCTCCAAGGTGATGTTTGATCCCTGGGATTGCACTATCCGGGGCAATGATGAGGGTCTCAGTTTTGCTGGAGTTCAGCTGGAGGCTGTTATCATTTAGCCACTGCTTCAGCTCTGACAAGCAGTTGGTTAATGAACTCAGTTTGTGGGGCTCAGAGGAGTTAAAGGAGCAGTATACCTGGATGTCATCCGCGAATAGATGATAGGAGACATCACTATAGTGTTGGATAATGTGGCCAAGTGGGAGGACATAGAGTAAGAATAGCACTGGTCCCAGGACAGAGCCTTGGGGCACACCACACAGTAGATCCGCTGAGTCAGATTGGAAGTTGTTTATTGACACAGTGAAGCTTCTGCCAGTCAGGTAAGAGGAGAACCAGTCTAGCACAGGACCTGACATCCCTACCAGGTCCCTCAGTCTCTCAATCATTATGGTATGGTCCACTGTGTCAAAGGCTGAGGAGAGATCTAGCAGGACCAAGACCGTGGATTTCCCGGAGTCAGCCGCCATCAGGATGTCACTAGACACTTTTAATAGTGCGGTTTCTGTTGAGTGGCGTTGTCTAAACCCAGACTGAAAAGTGTCATAGATCTGGTGTGTCTCCAGAAAAGCTGTAAGTTGTTTAGACACTGCCTTCTCAAGGATTTTGGCCAATAGGGGGAGCTTTGAAATGGGCCTGTAGCTTTTGAAGTCTGTGGGGTCCAGTGTGGTTTTCTTTAGTTTAGGTTCTATGATGGCCTGTTTGAAGGAGCTGGGAAACAAACCAGTTGAGAGCGACAGGTTAAAAAGCTTTGTGACCCATGGTCCAATAGTGTCAAAGACACCGACAAGGAGCTTATGGGGGAGGATGTCTGCAGAGTTGGAGGAGGGTTTCGTTTTGGATAAAAGTGCTGAGATGTCCTCCAGTGTCACAGGGTCGAAAGAGGACCAGGTTTGCAGAGGGGGATCATCTCGGGTCAGACGGCCAGAGGGTGGTGGGATATTGTGTTTAATATCCCTGATCTTGTCTATGAAGAAGTTTAGGAAGTCATTGCTGTCAGCTTTACAGAGCACAGGGGCAGCAGGGACAGCAGGGGACACAATGGACTGGATTGTGTCAAAGATTACTTTGGGGTTTTTCTTGTTTGTTGCTATAAGTTTGTGGAAGTAGCTGGATCTTGCCTCCTTAATCATTTTATTTAATGAGGTTATGAGATCTTTAAGATGTAACCTGTGTACTTCCAACTGGGTTGATTTCCAAAGACGCTCAGTTTTGCGACAAGTTCTCCTTAGGTTTAAGATGTTTTCATTTATCCAGGGACAAGACCACTTACGAGTGACATTGGTTTTCACGGGAGCCACCTGGTCAAGAATAGAGCTGCAGTGTGTGGCCAAGCACTGGATAAACTCATCAACATTGGGACACTCATTAAGAAGACTAGGGTTAAACAGGGCACGGAAATCCTGGGCTGTGGACTCTGTAATAATCCTCCTCTTGGCCCTTCTAGGTGCAGGCTTGGGCTCAAGAGGCACACATAAGTCAAAAAACACACCACAATGATCACTCAAGTGGACATCCTCAACACACACATTTGTGACGTGTAAGCCCAATGAGAAAACCAGGTCCAGGGTATGTCCTTTCTTATGGGTGGGGCCAGATACATGTTGTTTGAGGTTAAAAGTGTCAGTCATGGCTAAAAGTTCCATTGCTGGGCTGGATGAATTGTTGTCGATGTGCAGATTGAAATCCCCAAGAATTAAAACCTTCCCCAGTTTTATTATTGATGTTAGGAAATCACTGAAATTGCTTAAGAAGGCACCAGCAGGGCCAGGGGGACGGTAGATTAAGAAACAGTAAAACACACTGGACGAGCCAATCTTGATCATTTGTGACTCAAATGAGGGAAAGTCATCGGTGCTCATCCCTCTGCATATGTATTTGTCTTGGTGCACTACAGCAAGGCCACCGCCCCGGCGACAGGGGCAGGGCTGACCAACAGCAGAGCAGCCAGGAGGGCACAGTTCATTTAAATGAATGAACTCCCCATCCCTCTGCCACATCTCCGTCAGGAATAATGCATCCAAGTTCCTGTTGGTAAAAAGCTCATTTAGGGAGAAGGATTTGTTGGCAATGGAACGTGCATTTAGTAATCCAAACCGGCTAGGTGGTGGTGACGTCATGGTGTTCGTGTCCGCTGTGTGTAATGGGATTTGTCTCAACCACCTACGATGCCTTTTAGCAGAGTGAAACCCCATACAAGACCTGGATATGACAGGAATGGGGAAGAGCAAGGCAGAGGTGTAGGCTGCTGGAGATGGGGAAGGAGAAGAGGAATTCACTGAGGTGGTTAGTTGACAGGTGGACAGTGAGGGCCTGGGAGAGGAGGAGAGATCATTTGGGGTGTTGTTTATTCTCACTACAGATTTTACAGGAGACTCTGGACGTGGTGATATTAGATGTGACCAGCAGGGGGAGCAGGTGGCTGCAGCAGAAGGGGGAGGGCATAGTCACATAGGTGTGGGTGTGGTTTTGGTCAGGACAGCGTGTTGGATGTTTTGAGCCAAGACCCTGCTGCCTAGTCTAGAGGGGTGAACACCATCGGACTTATAGAAGGAGGAGCGGTTCCAGAACAGATTAAAGTTATCAATAAAACTGAAGCTGTTCAGAGCAGAGGCGGACTGGAGCCAGGTGTTCAGGCTGAGGAGTCGGCTGAAACGGCCCACACCACGGGCAAAGGAGGGGAGGGGCCCGGAAATGAAAACAGCCTTCCCGGATCCTTTCAGTTTATCAAAGAGGTTTTTAAAATGAACCTTTGTCACTTCGGACTGTTGAAGAGAAGTGTCATTGAAGCCCACGTGAACTATGATCCGGGTAACGGTGGACGGCAGTGAGAGCAGCAGCTGAGGCAGTGCATGGAGGATGGAGGTGACGGTGGAACCAGGAAAACACCTGGTTATGGCGTTAAAGAAACGGACGTGATGGATGATGGAGTCCCCGAGGATAGCGGTGGTCGGAGGGAAAAGTGGTCGAGGAGACGGTGTTGAAGGTGAAGGGTTCCTGGTCTCTCTAGGAGGACATTCCACGGGTGGACCGTCGGTGTGACGGCGGACGGCCTCTCGGAGGAGGCGGCGCCGGGCAGAGGAGCAGACCGAGGAGCAGGGACCCTTGTTCGACGGCTTTACAGGAGGACCGGCTTTAGGACCGTCACCGGTAATCAGCTCGGTGGCAGCCACGGTGTCAGCAGGAGCCGGTTCCCGGACAGAGCCAGGTGGGATGGGGGGCCGTGGCAGGGGGAGCCGGAGCGTCCTCCACGGACAGGACGCCGAAGCGGTTTGATGTGCTGATGGTCGGCGGTGGTGAGTCTTTGCTCGTGTTCTTTTTGCGGCCACGAATCACCACTTCAGACCAGGGTGTAGAACACGGGGGGCGAGAACAGGCAGAGGAAGGATCCCATAACACCGTATCATCACAGGAGGCTTTGGGCTTCTCTGCGCTTTTCAGGAACAGACTGGACTGTGTGGGAAGGCGGCTGGAGAAACCACAGAGCTGGGCATTTTTCTCCGCGAGTTCTGCGGAGAGGCGCAGTATTTCCTCTTTGAGATCCGCGATAGTTTGGTAAGCCTTTACCAGGGTTTTGTTTGCTTGGACGAGAGGACTATCTCCGGCTGATGAGGATGACGCCATGGTGGAAACAGCGAGATACCGGGGCAGAGCGCGGGAAGCGGTGGGTGACAGCCACAGGTAAGGATCCACTGACAATACTGACCTGTCCTGATGGAGGTTTGGGTTGATAGCGTCAAGTTAAAAAGACACGGTTAAGAGGTTGGGTTCAAGTGAGTAAGCATTGAAAGGCAAGAAATAAGTAGTTAAAAGGCTGTATTTCTAAGAGTAGATCCGCCGGCGGTTTGACAGACGCCACGCATGCGCAGAGGAGCGTGAATGTGGGTGCCGGAGGACGTGTTCACCATATGATCACCATGTGGTGGATTTTCCAAGAGTCCTCTGGCACACTAACAGCAACACCTGACCTTTCAGCTGAGGACATCTTTGACTTGGAGACTCACATACTTGAAAATTCAATTCCATGTCAATCACTAAATTTGGACACAGACAAAATCATCCATTTAACTGAATATTTCTATGACAAAAAGCGCATCCCACCACCACAACAATTAGCTGTTACACTGAAATCAGTTGAACATGATCCACCATCTTGTTTCATTCCCCATGAGGAAACCTGTCCCTTCAATCCTGGTCCAACGCCGCCCAACCTCAGTGGTCCAAAAATTGTTACAAACAAGGCAATAGTGTACGGCATCAGTTATATATAAAAAAAGTATGCCTCTTCATTATCATCACCATTATTTTTGATATTGTTGTGCATGCTGTTGTTAACTGATCAGAAGGATGGTGGGTCAAATGGTGCAAACATTTGTCTCAAAATGACAGATGCCTCTGTAGGAGTCATGGAGTGCCCATGTATGTGAGATTCCAGGAGTACACTTCTGGATTCCACAATTACAATAATCGGACTGTCCTCATCCTTCCCCTGTGTGAACTTCTGTTGTCAGCTTTTGCGGTATGACTGCCATAAAAACACTTCAAATGAAATACACAGTGACATTACCACGATCAATCTCCATAAGAAGAGATCACAACCTAATGGCTTGAATGTCTTTCAACAGCTACATACAGCCACTATTACCTTAAAATGATTAAAAGTCTGTGCTGTTATTACATTACAGAACAAAACAGCCAGTGGAAGCATGCTGAACACTCTAGAGTTCTTCAGTGACAACCGGTACCACCATCAGACTGTTTGGAAAGCATTCCACCATTTTCTGTCCATGTCTGAGTTTGACTTTGGATTCAGTTGCTATCAGTGTGGATACCATCCACCTGTGGTGATAGCAGACACCAATTGGAAGCTTGCCTTCAATGTACCATGTAAAATTCTCTCTCCCTTTGACAATCTTAGCTCTACTACAGGTGAAAGTACAAACAGGATGCATTTCACAAATTGAATGTTGTAATTTATGACTGCACACATTAACAAATGTATTACATGCCAATATGTTACCTCACTGAAATGTCTTTTTTTCTTGAGACACATTAGGCATCCCTGTCAGTGGTAGTAAAACTGTAATTCTGTCTGTCTGTCCATTCATCTGTCCGTCTGTCTGCCTACAGTTGGAACCTTCCAAAGGCCAAATCCTGGACAAATATCTGAAAAAGATCTAGAGATAGATATGGTCAAAACCTGGTGTGACATGGATAAGGCCAAAATTGCTGAAGGCTTCATATCAGGTTAGCATTGCAAATGATATGATCCTCTTGGCTATTTTACTTATTGTGAGGTTTGAATTTGTTCAAGGATATTTTTTCAAGGGTATATAGCCATAACACCTAATTGTATGGTGTGTGTACCAAATAAATGAATTTATTACAGTGTGTATTTCATATGTATACAAGAACAAAATTCATCAATCTGTCCAGTAGAAGTCTACAGTATTCAACCTTGGTACCATGGATGGGAGAGCACACCAGGGTGAGGAGAATCCTCCCAAAAATGGAGATACTGAAGGCACTTTAAAAAAAAAAAAAAAAAAAAAAAGAGCAGATGCCAAGAAGCCTAACACCAGCCAGAAAATTAATGAAGACATAATCCTTGACTTCACTGAGATGAAGACAGTAGGCATTTAGCTTCACATTTTGTTGTCTGACTCACTGTTTTGGCCTCAGTTATTGCATTTGCAAGTGCATGATACAAACTTGTCTTTTTATAGTGCAACTATTTCCTCCAACATACACATTAGTTTTACTAGTAGTACTACTCGTAATAATAATAACAACAATTAAAGCTGCAAGCAGCATTGGGCGGGACCTCGCACCGGGCGATCCGCCTCCCGCGCGATCCGCCTCCCGTGACCGTCGACACCTCAGCTCCACTCACACCTCTTCGTCCTGATACCAGTTCCCACCCTTTAGTGTCTGTCCTCCTTACATCTCTACAGAACAGCAGCGACCCTCTGCTGAAACCACCATCACCTTTAAATGAGACTTTTATTTTGGAAACCCTACTGTGTGTATGTGTATGTGCATTTGTTTTGTATGTGAGAGAAAGAATCAGTTTGAAAAATGAATTGAAATTGTATGAATAATTGAGCATAAAAGTGATGATTTATCACATTTAAAGCTATTATTTTGGAAAAACCCTATTGTGTGAGCATGTGTGTCTGTGAGAAAGAGTACTTTTGAATGAAGAAACATTGTAGAAACAGTTGAGTGTTTGGTCATAAAAATGAAAAGAAGTAATGTAATAGACATTATGTATTATTCTTAATAGGGGTTTTATTTTGAAAACATTTACTCCGTGTACTTTGTAATGTGTGCAAAATGCTCAATATCCACAATATAATGCAGCAAAACCTGTTTTAAAATGTGAGGGGAAGAAAAAAAAAAAAAAAAAATTCAGATTTCTGCTTGGGGTTTGAACCCATGACTCCTGCACAATAGACCAGTGCTATTGCCACTAGTCTACTGTCCAACATATGCAGATGTACACTGGTAAGCCTTATATAGGGATTTTGTCATTGTGAAAAGTGAAACTAAACATAGTCTTCAAAAAATCGCCATTATTCCATCACCATAGGTCGTATCTGAAAAATTCTTTCACTTTTGGATTCTGCAGACTTGTGGGAATTTAATGAGGTATAACTTTTGTGACAAAAGTCTGAAATGAATAAGCAGTAACTGCAGAAACGTAGAGTAACTTTCAAAGGCAGACTGCCAATTTCCTGTTGGAGTTAGCTCATGAGTATCAGTGTATGATTTGTCAGCTCAATCAGACCAACATTTTGGCATTTGTTTCATGTTTCTGTGACATTCCTACTGGCCGCTAGGGCAGATTTTGTGTGTTTTTTAGTACATAGGTGGCGCTACAGAGTGCAATTTGGCACCCAAGGGGTTAAATTTGATATTGTATGAAAGTGTTCACCAGCCATGACATACATGGCAAATTTGGTGAGTTCTGGAGCATGTTAAGGGGGTCAAATGGCAGTCTAAAGTAGAAAAAGTATGAAAATAAACAAATTGTTATAAATCAATAACCGTACATCCTATCTAAAAAATTTTTGCATTTGGGAGTTGTGCTGAGTCCCATGAATACGTAGAAATGTCACATGGGGGGAAAACTCCAAAGTGAAAAATGAGTTCCAAACATCGCAACTTTGCGGGCTTCTAAAAAAAAAAACTAAGACAGTTATGGAAAAGGTGTGAAATAGTTTTATTAAGGAGGTTTCACTGTATCTTTTGACGCTATTTAGAAGTCAATACGACAAACGGTGTCATCGGAGTTAGTTTTGAAAATTTTATTTTGAAAGGCATATTGTGAACTTCCTGTTGGAGATAGGTCATCAGTGTCAGCAGATGATTTGTAGAGCATTGTCCAACCAACATTTTGGCAGTGGTTCCATGTCTGTACGACATTCCTACTGGCCACTAGGGCAATTGCCATATTTTTTCACATAGGTGGTGCTAGAGAGCCCATTTTGGCACAAGGAAAGGAAAGGCCAGAAATCTACAGTATTTAGTGAATTTGTTTCTGTTTTTCTTGAAAATGAGGAATATTATGGAAGCGTATTGCATTCACAAAAAAAAATAATTTCGGCTCTGTTTTTCTGAATTAATGAGATAATTATCTCATAATTACGAGAAAAAATAAGTTTAAAAAAAAAATCGGCGCTGTTTTTCTGAGTTTATGAGATACTGTTTCCTGAAAAAAAAAAAGCTCTGTTTTTCTGAGTTTATGAGATACTGTTTCCTGACAAAAAAAAAAAAAAAGCTCTGTTTTTCTGAGTTTACGAGATACTGTTTTCCGGAAAAAAAAAAAAAAAAAGCTCTGTTTTTCTGAGTTTATGAGATACTGTTTTCCAAAAAAAAAAAAAAAAAAAAAAGCTCTGTTTTTCTGAGTTTATGAGATACTGTTTTCCGAAAAAAAAAAAAAAAAAGCTCTGTTTTTCTGAGTTTATGAGATACTGTTTCCTGAAAAAAAAAAAAAAGCTCTGTTTTTCTGAGTTTACGAGATACTGTTTTCCGGAAAAAAAAAAAAAAAAAAAGCTCTGTTTTTCTGAGTTTATGAGATACTGTTTCCTGAAAAAAAAAAAAAAAAAGCTCTGTTTTTCTGAGTTTATGAGATACTGTTTTCCGAAAAAAAAAAAAAAAAAAAGCTCTGTTTTTCTGAGTTTACGAGATACTGTTTTTCCGGAAAAAAAAAAAGCTCTGTTTTTCTGAGTTTACGAGATACTGTTTTCTGAAAAAAAATAAAATGTGGCTCTGTTTCTGTCAGTGGGACAGTGGTCCCTGGTCCAGGCAGGAGCTCCTTCTATCTGTGCTGCTGAAAGCCTCTCGGGGGAGCGTGAAGTTGTTTCCGTTCTCGTAACCGGTTCTGATTACGGATCATGGAACTAGTTTCATTCACAGAAATCAGAACCAAGCCCCGCTTTGTGCACGGATCAAGCCCTTCAACCACACCGGCGCTCAGAGCCTGTAGCCCGGCACCACGACGCGGTGATGGGTGTTGGCATTAATGACTACTACCACTACTAGGACTCCTGCCATCCTGCCATGGGGCAGGTGTCCCGTCCCGGTGGATTGGGCCGACCAGGTGAACCAGTGTTGTCCATTGCTGGTGGTCTTGCTCCAGCTGCTCTGCGTCCTCCATGGTAACTCCATGTTGTTGGAGGTCGCCTGCAATGACGTCGAGCCATCGGGTGCGGGACTTGCCTTGTAGTCGTTTCCAGCCTTTGGGTCAAACTGAAGGATGGCTCTTGTTGGATGGTCAGGAGGGAGGCGGAGGACATGACCGAACCAGCGGGTGCGACGTTGCGCGGCCAGGCTGGATGCTTTGGGCTAGCGTGTGCGGGCTCCAAGCACCTGATTGGAAACCCGCCGGGTCCACCTGATGTTTTCGATGGTTCTGAGAGCCCTGCTATCAAAGCCATCTATTCTGGCAGCCAGAGTCTGGTTTAAGGGCCATGTTTCCGAGCCATAGAGCAAGATGGAGAGGACGGCAGAGTTGTAGATCCGGAGCTTCGTCCTGCGTGAGATGGTCTGGTGCCGCCACAGTGGTTTCCAGAGAGACATCAGAGCTGATGCTGCCAGGGCTCTTCTGCGGGTAATCTCTGGTTTTAGGTCCCCGTTGTCTGTCATCACCCCAGATACACAAAGCTCTTGACAGGTTCTACAATGTCATTACCAAGCTGCAGGGGAGGTGGATCCGGCCCATCACCGACATGCATGAGCTTGGTTTTTGTCCAGTTCACTTGGAGGCCAAGCTTCTGGAGGCCAAACTTATTTTTTCTCGTAATTATGAGATAATTATCTCATTACTTCAGAAAAACAGAGCCGAAATTATTTTTTTGTGTGAATGCAATACGCTTCCGTAGAATATTGAAGTGTTTATATCAAAAAACTAAACTAATATGTGTTAGACTTATAATTGATGTATGTAAATGTGATAAGTTTAGAAGGAACCTGGTGCTTTAGAAGATGTTTGGTCTAAACTTTGGTGTAGATTCCTCTAATATTTTGTGGAATGATGGGATATCTTAGAGCTGTTTGTTATTATTTTTGTTGTTATTATTATTTTATTTTGTGATTTGGAATACAGTGTTACTGTTGGTAAATGAGAAAGAGTCAAAAATGTAAGTAGGAAATCAATTTTATCTTGAAAATCAATATCTTTGGAAAAAAATGCAGTTTTCTCAGTTTTTTGCTCAAAATTCAGTTTTTTCCTGAAAATGACCAATATTCAAATGTTGATATCTCACAAACGAATGAAGATAGAATAAAATCGTTTCTTGTGTTTAAAAGTTGAAGTTCTGTTCTTTCTTTTGATGTATTCAGTGTTCACATACTCCAAACACAACATTTTCAGTCAGCCTCCAAAGATTAGTGAAAATGACCAAAACGGCTGGCGCTGGCTACCAACTCACTGGAAAATGCTCTGGCGGGGAAAGAGTTAAGTTGAAGTATGTATTCTTTGCACAGACAGTGTTTACATTTTGAAAGCCTTGTTGCATTTGAGAATGCATCCAATGGGGCATCACAATAAAATTAGGCATGATGTGTTAATTCCATGACAGGAGATATGTGATGTTACCTAAAATTAGTTTAATATCCCACATATATCGGCAGCGATATCGGTAGATATCGGAATCGGAAATTAAGCGTTGGACAATATCGGCATATCGGTTTTTGGCAAAAAAGCCAATATCGGACATCCCTAATAAAAAGAATAGAACGAACTTTTCCATCCTTACCCCTGTCTATGGTTCGGCCAACTTTCCAAAGATGCTTCGGTAATTTATCTTTGTTGATTAACGCAACATCTCCAATCTTAAAGTCTTTTTACAGGAGATGAGAGATGTGCAGATCTCAGTTTCATAAGATATCCATCCATCCATTATCCACCACTTATCCGGGGCTGGGTCGTGGGGGTAACAGTCTAAGCAGGGATGCCCAGACTTCCCTCTCCCCAGACACCTCTTCCAGCTCTTCCGGGGGGACCCCAAGGCGTTCCCAGGCCAGCCGAGAGACATAGTCTCTCCAACGTGTCCTGGGTCTTCCCTGAGGTCTCCTCCCGGTTCATAAGATATTCTTTTCGCCATTGATTCCAGAACATCTGCACAATCCGTTGCCTATATCTCCACCACTTTACCAAGTGGGTTCTGTTCATGTCAGGAACCGCTGACATAATGTTGACAGCTGGAGGGAGCGCTGTTAAATGCTGACCAATTAAGAATTGGGAAGGAGATAGTGGGACAGGTTCTTCACTGCTTGTGTGGGTGAAAGTGATGGGGCAAGAATTAACCACAGCTTCCACTTCTATAAGAACTGTTTCAATTTCTTCGTAATGCATAGATGCCTTACCAATCACTTTGCGTAAACAGGTTTTCACTGAGCGTACCAGTCTCTCCCACATTCCGCCCCACCAAGTGGCCTTTTCCACAATGAACTTCCAGGAAATTTGTTTTTCTGCAAAGAATTCCTGGACTTCTTTAGAGGAGGGAGAATCACATAACACACATTAACTCTTTTGGAAGTCTTTGCATTGTCCGAATAAATAATTTTACAAAATCCTCTTTGTGACACAAACAGTCTAAAAACCAATAAGAATTTCTTGGTAGTCATATCAGACACTAATTCCAAATGAATAGCGCGAGTTACTGCACTGGTGAAAAGAGCAATATAAACTTTGTCTTGCGACTTACAGTATAAGGGTCCAGCAAAATCCACACCTGTGATTTCAAAGGGAGGAAATTCTTCAATTCGAGACTCAGGTAAGGGAGCTAATTATTACGTATTTTCCTCGTATATGTCCAGTCACTTATAGTCTATTTTTGAGTAATTTATACCGTTAAATAAGTAGGTTAATACAAAGAAAAATCCAAAACATTAACTATAAATTCAACTGAGTACAATAGATCTGGACCACAAAACAATCATCATTGTTATCATGATATATTTTCATATATTTTTATATTTATTTATCATGACCTACACTTTCTCTTTAGGCCTTAGGGTTTATTTTGTTCACAGTTGTTTAAGTGTTTCCATCTTGTTATATAAGACCTGACTCAACTCAATTTATTAATTTAAATCATATGTAATTTGGTTAACAAAATTAACATGAATTTTCTTGATGTATAAAAATGAAGAAAATTAGCAGTAAATCACAAAATCCAGGACCACAGCAACTGTAAAAGTATGGGCTGACAAATAACCATTGTGACGATACTGATGTGATTTTTTATTTTTTTTCTCTAATCTTTATGTATGACCTCCTATGTGCCATGGAGACCAAAAAAGCTTAATTTCATCGACAAAAGAGCATAATTTGACTATTTTCAAGCATTAAATAACATCATCTTTGAATGAGTATAAATTCAATTGTAAATCTAAACAAAACAGATTATAATCAACCACTGACATTTTATAAGCATCCAAAATGTTACCAAATAATTGGCTGAGAGGATCTTCAGACAGTGTTTTCTGATAATGATGCATCTGCCCTTACGATAACTTATATGACTTTTACTGTGTTTTTTTCTTCTTAAGTGTTTTAGAACCAAAAACCTATCTTTAAATTGGAAAAAAATTTACATTAATCCTGACAATTATGTTTCCTAAGGATATGAAACTGCGTATTGCAAAAACATTTTTGATCTTATTGCACAGCCATTATCAGAGGTAACCAGGTACACTATAGACTGTAATTCTTAGAAAAATAGTTCTAATTTTATCGTTAATTAAAATTAGTTAGTTTGAGAAAAATGATACCATTTTTATTTTCACAATGCATCTCCTTGTGTATTACTGCAGATATTCATACAATTTACTGACAATTTATTTTCATTATCTGCATTAAAATTAAAATCATCTTCTACTTCAGGTTTGAAACAATTAATTCACACATGCACAGTTGGTGGTTAAAAAAAAGTGTAGAACATTTTGGGGGATGAACTTAAAATGCACAACAACTGTGGAAAATTGTTACAGGAGTAGCTAGTTTCATTAGTGAACAATGAACACATGTGAACCCCAACCAGCAACAGAATCACAATAAGTGAGTGATTAAACCTCCACAAAGTCAATAGAAGTCCAAAGAAGTTGGTGCTGCTGGTTCAGACACTGTGTTTCTTCTTGTCATCTGATGCTGAGGTACTTTTTGGTTCAGACGTTGATGATTCACATCTGTACTGACTATAGGAGAGGATGACCAGAATCTTTTTTCACATGTGTAACACTCAAACTGTTTTGGTGTGTTACGACATTGATTTTTTCTACTAGTTCCTAGAGCCCTACTTTTTGTACAACTGCTCAGTTTTTGTCCTTTGTGGAAATTTTTGATACATTCACATTTGGTACATTGTGAACCTGTGATAAAAAATTTGTCATAAAATCTCCACGGGTAAGGGTTCTCTCCAGTAAGGGTCCGTTGGTGACACTTGTTGGAGACACAAAGTTGGATGACCAGAGTATCGTTGTGCATATCACATGGGTACATCAAGTTCTTGTGGTGAACATGAAGGTGAGAAAATACTGCAGACAAGACTCTGACAGTCTTCCCACTCTATTTCTTTCTCCACTATGGATGCATTGGTGTGTCTGAAGGGCAGACAGTTGGGTAAATGTCTTCCCACACTGGTCACAGTCATGTTTTTTCTCCTCTGTGGATGCATAGATGTTTCTTAAGGTAATTCATTCTGGTGAAAGTCTTCCCACACTGGCCACAACAATATGGTCTTTCTCCTCTGTGGATGCGTAGGTGTCTCTTAAGGTGATTAATTTGGGTGAAAGTCTTCCCACACTGGTCACAATAATATGGTCTTTCTCCTCTGTGGATGCGTAAATGTGTCTTAAGGTCATTCATTCTGGTGAAAGTCTTCCCACACTGGTCACAGTCATATGGTCTTTTTCCACTGTGGATGCGTAGGTGTTTCTTAAGGCTACTAATGTCGGTGAAAGTCTTCCCACACTGGTCACAGTCATATGGTCTTTCTCCACTGTGAAAGTGTCGGTGTACCCGAAGGTTACTCATTTGGGTGAAAGTCTTCCCACACTGGTTACAGCAATATGGCCTTTCTCCATTGTGGATGCGTTGGTGTGCCCTAAGGTGACTTATTTGGGTGAAAGTCTTCCCACACTGGTCACAGTCATATGGTCTTTCTCCTCTGTGGATGCGTAGGTGTGTCTTAAGGTCATTCATTGTGGTGAAAGTCTTCCCACATTGGTCACAGCCATATGGTCTTTCTCCACTGTGGAGGCGTAGGTGCCTCTTAAGGTTACTCATTCGGGTGAAAGTCTTCCCACACTGGTCACAGTGATATGGTTTTACTCCATTGTGGATGTGTTGGTGTGCCTGAAGGTGACTTATTTGGGTGAAAGTCTTCCCACAATGGTCACACTCATGTGGTCTTTCTCCACTGTGGAGGCGTAGGTGTCTCTTAAGGTTACTCATTCGGGTGAAAGTCTTCCCACATTGGTCACAGGTGGGTCTTCTATCCATGTTGGCTGGAATCAGGTGATCTTTGCCAGACACAACTTCTAGGTTTGTCTTAAAATCCACCTTTGGCTTCTTTCTACATCAAAACACAAAGAAAAAGAAGAGGTGGTCACTGAAATGCAATGGAATGTAACAGAACAAACATCTCTTCAGGACCAGATTGAGCAGATAGACTAAATTAACTAATCTGGTAATTAACAGGACATTTTCAAGACAACCAATATTTGATGGTGATGGTTTTATTATTATTATTATTATTATTATTATTATTATTATACATAATAATAATAATAATAATAATAATAATGTAATAATATATAATATTGTAATTAGTGCTGGGCAGCGATTAAAATTTTTAATCGCGATTAATCGCATAGTTGTTTTGGGGGGGGCATCAACCCTATATATACCGTGTATTGCCTTTCAGTGATATTTCAGACTGGAAGTACTCCGGTGATAAAAAAAAAATTGCACATGTCAGTTCTTCCAAACAACTGTGTCCTTCTCAACCCCACCATCTGAAGACATTTAAAATGAAAAGGTCCATGTAAAAGACCACTACTTTTACACATGTTTATGTCCCTACCAGTGTATTTACAGTTGTGAGTGATTGACAGGAGTCTTAAGCCCACTAATAAGTACGAATACTAATAAGCCCAATAATATGTGATGTTCAGTTGTTAAAAGCAAGCAAAAGGGGCCCTGAAGTGGTCTGAATAAGTTGCACTAATGTATGTTTTATCCTTTTGTTGTTACCCTCATCAGTTCGGACATAAGAACAAACTAACAGACACGTTTCTTTCACTCTGCTTGTATGGCCCCAAAAACGTTTGCCTGTGAGTATTTTATGTTCAGTTGTTGTAAGAATGAATAGTATAAAATATCTCTGATGTGAACCTTTGTTGCTGGATAAAAAGACGTTGTAAATCTTAAATTAAGCTGTAAATGCTAATCGTTAGTGTGTCTATGGATTTTCCCATTCAAGTTAGCATTGAGATAAAATGACTGCTAATACAACATTCACATCGTAAATAAGTAAAGGTTAGTTCAAAGACTGGCATATTATACCTAAACACAACCAATGAATTTACATAAACTTAGCATGAGCCTGCATAAAGAATTAGCAACCCATCTGCGACTGCTAGCATAAACAAATTAGCTTAAACATGTTAATAACACATTGCAGTAAACCCATCCAAAATAACATCATAAACATGTTTCTAACGGCACGTTTGCATGTGAAATTATTTAGCAAACAACAGAATGATTGATACATACAGGCGTTGCTTCTGCAGGAGTTACACAAAGTTTGATTCAGCATTACTTGTAAAGTTCGCTTTTCTCCTCTCAGTACACACAGCACCGGCGTGTGGACCGGCAAAATAAAAGCATGAGTTTCAAAATAAGAGTCTGTATGTATAAATCAACTAAGACTTGCTTGAAAGGCAGAACAATAATAAAACGGCATTAACGTGAGATAAAAAATTGTCGGCCTTATTTAATGAATGCGTTAACGCGGTAATAACCCGTTAACTTGCCCAGCCCTAATTGTAATATTATTAATAGTTATCCTTCCTGCTTTGCTGCAGTGCAGATGCTTTGCTGCTTGCTCCCTGCTTTGCTTACATTCTTTTGATGATTTCTTTTTTATTTTGGACTAAAAGTTGCAGACAGAAGGTCTCTGATATTCTTTAATGAGCAGACATTCTCTTCTTGAAAGACGAAGGACTTTTTTTTTGCCATTTTTCACTGTTTTATGACCACCTCAGTGCTTCTTGACCGTGGGCTGTCAACAGCACAAGCCTGTACCACTTCACTTAGAAACACAGTGCTCAGCTAAGCTAATTAGCTTCATGCCTCCGCTATCTGCAGACAACTTCAACAAACTTCTGCAGAAAATTGCCGTGCTGGAGACTAAAATTCACCACCTAGAAGTTAATGTGGAGGTAAACGGACTAGGTGGAAATGACAACACCTTACCCCTGGCTCAAATCAGTGGACAGGAGCTGGCTAACACATGGCTAACGAGCACAGACAAAGCTACCACGAAACAGGTAGGCTCTGTTCTGTTTAATAAATCTACAAATAGTAGTGCCCCCTGGAACCACCTTGGAGCAAAGCCAAAGAACAAATCATTTCCATGGGTAATGGGAGGACGTTTAACAGGGAGAGCACAGCAAGCTGAGGTATGTGATGAGACCGGCTGGCCTGCACTCCCTCCCAGGCAAAGTGCCTCTTCAACCCCCGTACCTGGAAGGACACAGCCATGGAAAACTGTACAAGGGAGGATGAGCAACAAACCACCAAAACAATCAAGGATTGAACTGCAGAACAGATATTCTCCACTGATGAAGGACCCTGAATTTCCGTCAGACCATCCATCCTCAGACAGCGGGGTAAGGACTGATAGCATGTTGAACAGTAAAAGGCTACAGGGGAAGCTAAAGCCTGGGCCTCAAACTTTGATTGTGGGTGACAATACGATTAGAGACGTCGAGAGGGTGTGCAGTAAAAACACCAAAGTGATCTGCTTCCCCAAGGATGTGGTCTCCAACATGACGGAAAGGATTCTGAGTATCGTGGCTGAACACCCAACTGTGAGGAACATCATAATACACATAGGGTGGAATGATGTTGCTAAACAACAGTCTGAAGTGTTAAAGCAGGACTTCATCGAGTTGTTGAATACAGTGAGTTCTGTGAAAGCAGGTGTGTTTATCAGCGGACCTATACCACCAGTCAGATATGCAGGGGAGAGATTCAGTAGGCTGTGGGCTCTAAATAAGTGGCTTTCTACTGCTTGTACTGCCTACCCAGTGAATTTTATTGAACATTTCCACATCTTTTGGGAGCGATGACACCTTTTCAAAGGGAATGGACTTTTCCTGAACAAGGCAGGAGTAAAATTGTTGGCATCTAATCTATTTTACTTCCTGCATCACCCATCAGTCGCCTCTACCAAGGACCTTAAACAACAGGCACCAGCCAGAGGGAAAGACAAAACACGACTAATTAAAAACCCAGAGGAAGAGCAACATTCACCCCCACCCAAGGAGTGCTCTGAGCCAAAGAGGCGTCAGAGTCAAGAAGAGGAGGGGTCTCCACAGGCCTCCATCTCCCTCAACTACCACAGCACCTTCGACAGTCCACCTGCCTCACTCCCAGAAACCCCCACCAGGTCTCTCTCCTCCTTACCCTCCCTCCCTCTCTCCCTCCTCACCCCACCTGGAGTTCACTGACCAGATGAAGGAGCTGGTCAGTGCTGGACTAAGATGTACCCCCCCGTCCCTCTCCCATCTTCTCTCCTATAAGGAAGTTTTAAGGGCCTGAGTATGCAAGAAAACTCAGTACTCTTATTCTACAAGTGAAAACTGATGCAGATTCAATAATGTACTAATGAGTTCATGAAACAATTTCTTGTTTCATGACAAAACCTCAGAACTCGTCGCACTGCCATGATCATACGAGGTCACATAAGGTCACCAACTTTTTCTTTTTCTCTGCAATTGCTTGTTGTTGCTGTTAACTGTGAAATTTCCCTACGGTGGGAGAAATAAAGTCTAATCTAATCTTATCTTATCTTAAGTTTGGTGCTGATTGGATAAAAAATGTTGAGTTATAACAGTTTGGTTTGTCTTGCAGCTGCACCCTGAACTGCAGAACCACAACAGAAAGGCACACAAAAAAAACCACACACACACACACACACACACACACAAGAAAAAGAAAATCACACAAACAAGAAAAAGGTCCTTCTGGAAAAGGTAGGTACCTGCCGTGACCAGGATCTGGATGCTGATTGGATTGTCTTTGACAGGTGGGAAAACTGGAAGTTTATATTTATCCTCCTAAGACCCAGCTATGGGTTTTCTGTCCACATTTGTAGACAAGAGTTTAACAACTTCATACAAAAAGAAAAGAAAACTGTCCACCACAAATGACATTCCATAAAAATTTTACAAACTGCATCTTAAAAAAACTGTTGCATCATGATGTTTCCAATACAGCCACTTATTTAATAAAGAATTAAAAGAGCTTGTACTTTGCTGACATTTCCTGGGTCTTAGGAGGTTAAAGCGGCATATGACTTTCATCACTAATTTTTCTTCAAATTTGTAAAACCTGAGTGATAGCCTCCTTATCACTAATCCATAAGTCTTTCCGTGCTAACGAACCTAAATCACTTGCGTGCATTGTGGGAAGTGCTGCTCCAGCCGTGCCTTTCCTGCCAGGCCGCTGCGGCCGTAATGCAGCTGTGTGAACTTCCACTTCCCGCAATGCACGTCACAACACAATTCTGAAAATGCCCCAGTTACCTCACAGCTCTGTTTGCAAACCAATGGTTTGTTTTTGGTGGAGTACACTTCGAAATTTTTCACTGTGAGGGAAGAGATTCAGGAGAGTAATCACAGAAAAACTTACAGATTCATGATACTTAGGCTATGACTGAGGTTTGACAGATATGATGAAAAACTGGTGACAAAAGTCATACGCAGCTTTAAATAATATGTATCCTTGTAATGAGTTTCTGAGACAAAGATTTAACATCGATTAAAAACAACTGTGTTTTTTGTCACTCTAACACTGAGATTTTAGAACAACGTGTTGTTAAACTGCACTTACACCAGAATGTTTTGGGAAGCATTTCAACACTGGATATCTGAAAAGGACACTCAGTCACCCAAACTGGAATACAAAGACATTAAGTATGGAGTTATAATACAAAACAAAAGACAGGAAATGATCTATAACACCTTCATTATTATTGTCAAACAGTTTCTCCACAGATGCAGACTCATGAAGAGCCACCCACTGTTCATAGTTTATATGAATGAGATAAGGAACTTTAAAAACACTGAAATGTGTCAAAACCAAACAAGCCTTGACTGTTTATAACAATCTGAATGTACTGATTTATGATTAGACCTCTAACTTTTATTTTAGTTACTTATTTTATTTTTTGATATATATACTAAATATGCCGTACATGCTCAGTCTGGAAAATAGTATTTCTCTGTGGAAATCTTTTGAATGTAATGCCAGAATTTGATTAATAAAGTTGGAGGGAAAAAAAGTGGTTCCAGGCTCCATAGTTCTAACCTGCTGCCTCTGTTTCTCTTCTCCGTTGCCGGTTTCCCACTCACTCCCCCTCCCTCCCTCCACAGTTTTCTCCCGTGCTGTTCTATCCAGTCGGACTGTGGAACACTTCACTCTGCCGTGGGACTCTCCTCCACCTGGTTGTGGGTCTGCTGCCTGGGGCTATCTCCGGACTAATGCTGCTCCATGTTCAACTCCTCCGTCTCCAACTGCTCAAACTCAACACTCGCTCCATTCCATCATGTAAATCCACCAGAAAACAATACGGGCTCCTACGCAGACCTCCTTCTATCCACAGAGGGTCACGGAGACACTTTATTTCCACACAGCCTGTGGGCTCTGACTCCATCCCATTCCTCTAGTCTGTCGGACTCTCCGTCGCATCTTATAAACGTCATCAGAGAACAGTACAGATGCAAGGTTCAGGAATAACTCGAGTCTTTTTAGTTCTTTTAAGTCAACGATAAAAACCTCTTCGCAGTTGTGAGCCGTTCTTATATTCAAATTGTCTACGTGTCTCCATGTGTCACCTGTGTCCCACTGAGTCTGGGTTGTCCACGCTGCCTACACGTGAACGACTATTGACATCTGTGAGAATGACTTTTCCGCCCCACACCCTATTCACTTGAACGCATCTATATGCGCAGCTAACTTATGGGAGGAGTTCTCAGAGAGAGTCCGACTGACTGGACTGGAGCCACATCTACTTCTGTATCAGGAGGAGATATGAACGACTGAAAACAAATGAGATGCGGGATTAACTGGAGGTCCTCTTTTTGCTCCCTGCCAACTCCCAAGTGTTCCTGTGTGTGTTTCCTGGTTTTCAGTCATCGTGTGTGTTCGATAGTGTCCGTGTAGTTGTAAATGGTACATAGTTGTAAATAGTGTTTTCTTTTGTGAATCAGTCCTATTTTCTGGTGGGGGGGCTTTTTTGTTTTCACCTTTTCTCCTGTTTTTGGTTAGGGAGTTTAGGTTAGTTAAATATATTTTATTTCTCGCATTTTGTTTTGGATCAGAGAATTTAGTTTGAACCTTGAAGAAGACTTTTTGTTTGTTGTTTTAGCCGGGCCCTCCCCTAACCCTCCTTTAGTTATTTAATAATAAATATTTGGACTGCAGTGTTGGACTGACGTATGTGCTTGGGAGCTGGGAGGGGACAAAAGAGCTTATTATATACGTCTCGGTAAACCCCTGGGCCGTAGCGTAACACTGAAAACAAGAACCGACTGGAATTTTATCAAAGATGGAAAGGCCACTTATTTCACATCAGTTCATAACTTTCTTCCTTCCTTTCATTTCTTCCAGCATTTTTACCTCCGCCAGGAGGTATTGTGATCGCTTTGTTTTGTGTGCGTGCGTGCATTCGTGTTTGTTTGTTTGTTTGTTTGTTAACAAGATAACAAAAAAAATTATGGACGGATTTTCATGAAATTTTCAGGAAATGTTGATACTGGCACAAGGAAGAAATGATTAAATTTTGGTAGTGATGGGGGGGGCAGGCACTGATCTGCCTTGGTGGAGGTCTGCGCTCTCCGAGTGCTTTTCTTGTTTCGTTTGTGTCCATGCCATCTTTCTTTCTTTCTTTCTTTCTTTCTTTCTTTCTTTCTTTCTTTCTTTCTTTCTTTCTTTCTTTCTGTCTGTCTGTCTGTCTGTCTGTCTGTCTGTCTGTCTTCCTTCCTTCCTGCTATCCATTCCTGGAACACTGACCTCACATGCTGAACAGGAAAAGCACTCGGAGAGCGCAGACCTCCGCCAAGGCAGATCAGTGCCCCCCCCCCCCCCCCCCCACACACACACACACACACCTCGATCACCACCAAAATTTAATCATTTCTCCCTAGTGCCAGTATCAACATTTCCTGAAAATTTCATAAAAATCCATCCATATTTTTTTAAGTTATCTTGCTAACAAACAAACAAACACGCACGGACACAAAGCAAAGCGATCACAATACCTCCTGGCGGAGGTAATGAGTGGCCTTTCCATCTGTAAAGACATGGTCAATGCCTCTCATGGTCTAGTGCAGGGGTCACCAACCTTTTCTCTTCTGTGGGCTACTTTTACCTAATGAAGTTGCCGGAGGGCTACTCTAATTTAGCAGCATTTATTTATATAGCTATTTTTCATACATATACATATTTCGTATCATACGTTTGTAACATTGTGCTCTTCATTTATTTTATGTATTTATATATCTTTGTTTTAAATTTACAATACTTAAAAAGTGTTAATATGAAACTATTATTTTACTTTAATTAAGAAAATCAAAAGTAGAAAAAAACAAATACAAGCATTTGCATTCTGTATTCCTAAATATTTTAATACTATGTCAAAAATTATGAAACGGAACAATCCTGCATATTTTTTTTATAGAATTACTAAAAATAAATAATACACACATGTATGTGCATTTTTAATACTTTGAAACTGTGAAAAGGAACGCTGTCACTCACACAATAAAACTTCACCAGCATGTGCTGCTGTATTTCTGAAGGATTTGACCTTTTCTAAATTCACATATGCTGTCAAAACATATTAATTAAAACCAGAACTTTGTGCACATAAATCCACCATCCCCGTCACTTCTACAGTCATCACACTGGAGTCAAACGCAGAGGCACCTGTTCAGGTCCGACTCCAGCTGTCTAAGCGCATGCGCAGATAGTGTACATATGTTTGCGCTGGTCCAGGATGTGAACCACTTTACTGATGCCTCTGTTGAAGCGCTGGCCTTGGTCAGTTTAGTGAACATGGACTGTTGTTTTTGGACTTTAGTTTTCAGCTCTTTTACCTTCTCTTCACGGAAGCTGATTCCCACTGGAGAATCTCCAGAAAAGTTGCTGTGAACTTTGGTGAAATTCCGCTCCACGTTGCATCTTTTACTGACTTCCAGAACGCGCCACAGATCAGACCAAGGTTATTATCGTTAACGAAAACGAACGAAATGACGAAAACTAAAATTGAAAAAACATTTTCGTTAACTGAAATTAATAAAAACTCTAATTAAAAGAAAAAAACGATAACTAACTGAAACTGTATCGTGAGCTTACGAAACTGACTAAAACGTATAAAAATTATGGATACAATTCCCTTCGTTTTCGTCTTTGTCAATGTCGGATTGATATCAAATTAATTTATTTGGCTCCAGCAGTTTGAGCTGGTGACACCATACGACACATCACAGTCTGTCATGTCTGGTCACTGGTGGTTTCCAGTGGTCTTCTGGTCCCCACTCTACCTGGAACATACAGACTAAAGCTGGGACAAAGCAGCACAGTCCTGTCTGGGGTTTACTGTAGTGACACATGGGTCAGGTTTTTTTTTTTTTTTTTTGGCGTACCGTGTGTGTGCGCGTGAGTGACAGAGACAGAGCAGAGCTAAAGGACAGAGTCAGTGTTGAACTAGCATCCAGGTAAAAACTGGAGAGTTTATCACCATGAAAAGGCCTTTCAAGCCCTGAACTGCACAGTTTAGACGAGGAGAAAAGAGGAGGATGAAAACTAATCCAATTACAGAGGTATGGAACCTGTTAGAATGTTAAAAAACGTTTGATGTTACTAGCTACAGCTAGCTGAACTAAACTGAAGCAAAGCTGGCTAATAATGGAACTGGAGATGATTAAGAGATGAGAGATCTGCTAAGGTGTGGTTTACTGCTGAGGAACTGGGTTATATATGTTTATAAGTGGTTTATATATGTTTCTATCTGCTTTAACTGCTGGTTAGCTGGTTTATATATGTTTCTATCTGCTTTAATAATAATAATAATAATAATAATAATAATAATAATAATAATAATAAACTTTATTTGTATAGCACCTTTCATACAGAAATTGTAGCCCAAAGTGCTTCACATTGATTGAAAAAAATACAATATTAAAATACATTTAGATTTGATTAGAAATACAATAAAATAAAAATAAATATAAAAACAGCGCACATTAAAATATTTGATTATGCATAGAATTTTTGAAGTGCAAGAAATAAGATGAAATGTGAGAAATACAATAAAATAAAAATAAAAGCAGCGCACATTAAAATATTTGATTATACATAGAATTTTTGAAGTGCAAGAAATAAGATGAAATTTGAAATACAGTAAAATAAAAAAATAAAAACAGAAATACAATAAAATAAAATAAAAATGAAAAACCGCACATTCCTGGTTCCTGAATTGTGACCCCATTTTTATCTCCTTTCAAAGGCTAATGAGAATAAAAATGTTTTTAATTTGGTTTTAAATATATTCAGTGAACTGGCTTCTCTAATGTCTTTTGGAATTGTATTCCATAACTTTGGCGCGTAGTTAGTAAAGGCTGCGTCCCCCATTTTCTTTGTAATATTTCTGGGAGTCGCTAGTAAACCTGCGTTTGATGACCTCAGTGTTCTAGTTTGTACATAACTGATCAGTGAGTTTGCAATGTAACCTGGTCCGGTTCCATTTAGAGCTTTATACGTGAGGAGTAGTATCTTAAAATCAATTCTGTAGGTTACCGGTAGCCAGTGCAGGGAAACCAACACTGGAGTAATGTGCTCTCTCTTCTTGGTTTTGGTTAATAACCTAGCTGCAGAGTTCTGAATCAGCTGAAGTCTGTCTGTGGTGCTTTTTGGGAGACCTGTAAGGAGTGCATTACAGTAGTCCAGTCTGCTGGAGATAAAAGCATGGACCAGTTTTTCAGCATCCTTTCGATTTATAACCGGCATTACTTTGGCTATGTTTCTGAGGTGGAAGAATGACGTTTTAGTGACTTTCTTTATGTCATACCTGCTGCCAGACGCTAGTCTGGTTTTGTCTGTCTTTTATGTTTTGTTTGTCACTTCCTGTTTTATTTTGTTAAGTTTTCCCTCATGTGTCTTGTCTGTCGTCTTTACTTCCTTTTCCCCGTTCATCCTGACCTCTGTCCTGATTACTTGTCTCCGCCCTGATTTGCTCCACCTGTGTCTAGTTGTCTTCCCTCCCTTTTGTGTATTTAAACCCTGTCTTTTCCTTTGGTCAATCGCCAGTTTGTAACTCCAGTAGTTCAGACCAGCGTTCTTGACCTCGTTTGTTCGTTTGCCTGCCTGTTTTTGACCTGTTTTGAATTTCTCGTCTTCTGCCTGATCCCTGTCGGTTTTTGTCTGCCTCATCTGATCTGGTTTTGACCTTCTCGCCCTGACTACCGGTACGTGAGTTTGCCTTGTCCTTATGTCCTGTTGCCCGATTGTTAGCCTGCCTGTGTATGACCTGTTTCCGTCCCTGACCTCCCTTTGCTTTTCCCCAGTCGGGGAAAATACTCCTAACATCGCTCGGGGAGACGGGCTGCTGCCCTCAATCCGGAGGACGAATCAGAGGAGGAAATCTCCAACCATTATCCTCAAGATTCTGTCACTCATAATATTTTTTCACCTGTGTGTGAATAATAAATCTTTTGGAACTAATTTTTGTTGTTTGAGTTCTGCATTTGGATTCTGTGTTTGTACCAACGTTATCACACTTTATGTGGGACTTAAAGTTTAAGTCTGACTCTATAATGACTCCCAGACTTGTCACTTCTGGTTTGATCCAGGCTTTAACTGCTGGTTAGCTGGTTTATATATATTTCTATCTGCTTTAACTGCTGGTTAGCTGTTATATATGTTTCTGTCTGGTTTAACTGCTGGCTGCTTTGTGCATCTCCTCTCATGCTTTGCACATCTTCGCATTGTTTCACGTAAGTGACGTTGTGTATGGATTGCACCCCCCCTCAACCTGCTATAGGGAATTTATACATTGTACGGTACATTGTGTCTCTGCTCAGTCCATGACCCCCCCCTAACTCGACCCCCAAATAAAGTGTTCAAGGTAACCCATATCCGCGCCTCACTAACTTCTTTGAATAGGATGATGAGGAAGATAAAATATATGAAAAAACTAATACTTAAACTAAACTAAAACTAAGCATTCATAAAAAAACGATAACTAATAAAAACTAACAAACCTGCTCTAAAAACTAATTAAAACTAACTGAATAAGAGGGGAAAAAAAGTCAAAACTAATTAAAACTAAACTATAATTAAAAATCCAAAACTATTATAACCTTGGATCAGACACACACACTCTCACATTTGTCAAACAGAAGTCCGTGCCTCATCGTTGGTGAAAATAACTCCCTGACTATATTCAGCCCACATCGTTGCGGGGCTAAACCCACGACCTGCCTGGCATCTGGCTCATCCTGGGCCCCGCCCCTCTCCAATGACAGACCAAACCAGCGCTAAAGTTTGATTGACAGCTAGTTGACCGTGTCATCTCGGGAGGGGGACACTTGTAAATTTGATTGGGTTGAAATTTAGACCTGTTCTACCAAATGACGAATCAACTTTGTTCTCATATTAGTGACCCTTGGCGAACCACCGGTAGACCGCGAGCAACGTGTTGGAGAACCCAGGACTAGTTCTATTTTTAGAACAGACCTGCGGGCGACTCGCGTGGTCCCTGCGGGCGACCTGCTCTAATATCAATAAAACCATAATAGCACAAACCAGCACTAACGAAGCACAAACAAACGCCACCATTTCGGTTAATTTTGGAGCAAGTGGGGGGCTGGGTGACCTCAGAATGACCTATAAAAGAATTGTTAATAAGTCAATAACTATAATAGCACAAACGACAATTTTAACTGCACAAACCAGCACTAACAAAGCACAAACGAATGAAAATATTTATCCAGAGATTTTCGTTGGGTGGGGGGCCAACTTCACGCAGGTGGTCAGAACCAGTAAGATATTATCATAATAACCTATAAATAATGACAACCCAAAATTCTCTCTAGTTTTTTTGGTGTAAAAAAGTAAAATTATATATATATATATATATATATATATATATATACAGGGTGGGGAAGCAAAATTTACAATGAACATTTAGTTGTTTTTTCTCAGCAGGCACTACGTCAATTGTTTTGACACCAAACATATATTGATGTCATAATCATACCTAACACTATTATCCATACCTTTTCAGAAACTTTTGCCCATATGAGTAATCAGGAAAGCAAACATCAAAGAGTGTGTGATTTGCTGAATGCACTCATCACACCAAAGGAGATTTCAAAAATAGTTGGAGTGTCCATAAAGACTGTTTATAATGTAAAGAAGAGAATGACTATGAGCAAAACTATTACGAGAAAGTCTGGAAGTGGAGGAAGCAACAAACAACGTACCAAAGCTTTTATTAAAGTTCTCAAATCCAAAATCCTAAAGGATCCAACCAAATCCATGAGAAAAATGGCATTTGAACTTGAGGTAGACAAAAAGACCGTTAGAAATGCAGTAAAATATGATTTGAAGTTAAAATCTTACACAAGAACACCAAAACACTTGTTGACAACAGCAACAAATCCAACTTTAGCAATTTTTGGGAATCATGTTTATGGCCTCCTTCTAGCCCAGATCTAAACCCTCTGGATTATGCTATTTGGGGCGTTTTAGAACATGCTACCAACAGAACATCACACAGCAATGTCGACTTTCTTAAAGATACTATTAAAGAAGAATGGGAGAAGTTGTCACCCGAATATTTGAGGAACACTTGCGCAAGTTTCAGGAAGCGTGTGAAGGCAGTTATTGAGAAAGAAGGAGGACACATAGAATAAAAACATTTTCTATTATGTACATTTTCTTGTGGCAAATAAATTCTCATGACTATCAATAAACTAATTGGTCATACACTGTCTTTCAATCCCTGCCTCAAAATATTGTAAATTTTGCTTCCCCACCCTGTATATTTATTTATTTATTTAAATTTATTTATTTTTTGTTCCATTTATTTTTGTTTTCTATTGCCAACTCTGGTCCACACTCCATCATAGTAGGGGGCAGTAATCCACCTTAACGCTAGGTGCCACCCGCCGTAAAAACTAAAGAAGAAGAACCAGTTCCGGTCCACTGCTCCACAATCAGTAACTTATCGAGTTTGAAGCGTGTTTGGAAGCTTCAGTGTCTGAGGTAACATCACCACACACAACCGTTGTGTCAGTTGTGCTATTGAGCAGTGGGTTTGACCACTGAAAGGACTGACTTTATTACTTTGACAACTTCCATTTTGGAGGAAGGTTTGGTGTTAGCATGGGTAGGCTACTTACGGGACTGGTGCTAACTTTACCAGTTCATTCATTCTGGAATTGGACTGTACTCGTAAGGAGAGACAATTGACCATTTTCAGTTTGACTATTCTAGGACTGAGGTCCAAGCAGAAAACAGTGTTTATCTGTGAACACTGTGTGTCTGCCAAGCTCTGCTCTGAGAACACACACAATAAGGCATTCACCAGCGGATAGCATAGCGGCTAAACAGTATGCTTGCGTTAGCACGGACGCTAAACTCATTCAAAACTCAACATGAACAAACTCAAACTTAACAGTTTCCTTACAGGATGAGTCGGTTCTTACAAACGCCAAGTAACAGAGGCTTCTCTTCCTTTAATTCATGAATAATAACTTTGAATGAATGTGTTCCGACGGCGTTCCACTCAATGTAGGAACATCAGCCCTGTTGTGCCAAATTCTACTTAATGCCGAAAACTGCATCGCCAGCATCTGCCGAAAACAGTTCCCCCTTCCTAAGTCAGCCATGAAGAGGACAAAGTGCACCAAATTCACCCTGTCATACCAGAACAGCTCCAAATGTGAGCTGCTAAAGTAATTTCACTCCTTTAATTTCACAAGCTAATTCTGATGGGTGATGTAGTTTTCAGCAGTATCTGTTTATATTGTAATATATTTTGTGTGTTGTGTATCTAAGATTTAACTTTAGAAAGTTTTATATACCTTACAGTTTGCACATTCTTTCATATTAAACAGATAAAAAAAAACATAACTTACTTACTATATTATTAATTACTTAATTGCTACACAGGTATGATGGTGTTAAGAGGATGAATAATTCACAGTTAATTTCATAACCTACAGTCAGAAAGGAGAAAAAGTTGTGACAGGATGAATTTGGTGCACATTGTCCTCTTCATGGCTGACTTAGGAAGGGGGAGCAGTTTTCAGCAGAGAATAGAATTCAGCACAAGCCCCTCCAGAACCCGGAGGTAGGTACATATTTCATCCGCCATTTTTTACAACGGGAGTTTATGGAAGTGTCACAACTGTGTTTATATAGAAGGCTTTGTCCAACTGTGTTTATGTAGAAGGATCTGTCCAACTGTGTTTATATAGAAGGATCTGTCCAACTGTGTTTATATAGAAGGATGTGTCCAACTGTGTTTATATAGAAGGATCTGTCCAACTGTGTTTATATAGAAGGATGTGTCCAACTGTGTTTATATAGAAGGATCTGTCCAACTCTGGACACCAGCTGTGTTCTGATGATGATTACGAGCTGTGACAAAGAGTCTGGCAGATCAGAAAAACAGTTGTTTTTATTGATGTTGAGTCTTTGTTCCAGAAACTCATTACAAGGACAGATATCATTTAAAGTTTTAAAATGTGTTTGTTCAGCTTTTGGTGATATGGGTAGAGTAAGGTGTCTGGTTCTAATCCTGACTATAATCTCTGTAGGATAATTTTTGGACAGATTTTTCCTTTTTAATGATAAAGGGAAGAGATTAGACATGAGGGCACCGTGTAGGATTTAGTTAGTCCATTTTTTGTCTATAAAATTAATGTCATCTATAAGAAGTGATGGGAGCGCTGTCTGCTCAGTGCAGCCGGACCGTTGTGGGAGCTACCTGACAGCTGAGTAGCAGGCAGCTAACAGGTGTAATGGTAATTTTACGTATATTCTATATTACATATAAGATTGTTTGAACTGTGTATTATATGAGACTGGTTGTAATCCTGTTAGACTACTGGTTATACTGCACTGTGTGTGCTCAAGGACACATGGACACCAGTTTTCGAAAACAGGTGCTTTCTCACAGAAGTTTGTTCTTGTACTCCCACACATTCCATTCTAGCACACATGAGATATCATTGTAACAAAGAGAGAACATGATTTTTTTTTATTAGTTTCATATAAGAGACAATGACAGGCTGTATTCTCTGTACACTCATGCAGACAGCGTTGCCATTTTTTATTCTGAGGATGAATGAACAGAGTTTTTTCCACAACACAGGCAGAAACAGCCATGACAACCAGAGACAGCTGGCAGACACACACTGAACCATCCTTCATCAGGGAGCTGGACATCATAAAATAGCTGGGGGGGGGGGCTGAAATCTCACTCCATTGTGTCAGGTACTGATGCAAAGTCAGAAATGCCCATTTCTTATAATCTTCTAACCCAAAAAAATCTTGCCGTATGATGATTTTTATAGTTGTTTTTTTTTGTGCGTTAACATTTTTGTCCATAAGGGTGAGCAGAGGTATTTTTTTGAGGGAGGCACAAGGGTTAACAAGCCAACAATACATAATTTGTGGACAGACTATATAGTCCCATTTAAATACAGATGTAGCTCATATTGTATTCAGTCTAATCTGTGTTTGATATCTGTCCAGTCTCAGTGGTGTAGTGTGTGCAGAAGGGGTTCATGGGTGTGTCAGGTAAATCTGGTTCCATTTCACTGAGTAGAAGCAAAATGATTGAATTTTAAATATGTAGAAATTTTCCAATTTGCACTTTGCAGACGGTCCCTAAACCTTCGCTCACTAACTGGCTCCACATTCGAGGTAATGCCGTCTACTGATCGTTAAGGACCGTTCGTTTGGATGTGAACAGGGTTGTACTTTCTTCTGTGTGTTACCAAAGCTGCATACAGCCGTCATTTGTCTCTCAGTGATTACTGAGATGCAAAGTGTGAATCAGTGAATCTCTTGCCAACTTTAACGTGGTGAGTCTTTGCGTTCTTCACGTAGGCTGCATGTATCTCTGTATTATATTGAAAGCCCTGAACCAAAACGGTTCCACCCTACTTTTCAGTCACCCAGTCGCCCCAGTTCTCAGTCAAATTTAGTCCCTCCCCAGCTAGCATGTCCATGTGGGCCCCAGAAGGGTTCCATTTGGGCTGCATATAAGAGTCCCATGTGGGTTTGTCCACAGTTTCCATGGTGACCCCACATGTGTTTGACCAGAGCAGAGTCAGAGATCTGAATCAGAGATCGCGTTAACTGAAAATATTCCGTCATTGACGGATTTTTTTTTTTTAAAATGACGGAAAATTCGGAAGGCCGTCCGTCATTTTGACAGATTAAAATACTGAGGGTAATCTACTGTTAACCTTTCCTCCTCAGCTCGTCTGACTGTAGTCAGTGAGCACAAGGGAAATTTCCTCTAGGGCTGATGTCGAGGTTAACTCCCTTGCCAGTAGTAGAAGACAGCAGCTTTTATTTTATGCACAGTATATCGATGTTAGCACACTTTTTCCTTCTGTCCCTCTTACACACTCATACTCAAAACTGCCACTCCCTCACCTTGCTCGACCACTCACACCATACGCACACGCACGCGCCACACACCGCTCTCGCACTTAAGGAACACACACACACACACACACACACACACACACACACACCAATCTCATAACACTACCAAAGAAAGTTTTCACCCAACACTGTGAACAGAACCTGCACGCAGAATCGCTGGTCTGTCTGTCTCTTAACAAGGCATCAAACATTCCGTAACAGCATCCACCTGTATAGAACCAACAGCACCACTGTTCACAACTACACTGAATACAACAGCGGTACTGCAGTCAGATGACTCACTTTTAGTCCACCTGTAGTAGACCCCCTGTCCAGTTCACGGTGAGTGTGAAGATTAATCAGTCAGTGTGAAGTCTTGTCGTTTTTTTCGCTGACTTTAGCCAAAATTAGATGCTACTTTGCTAGCGCAAACAGCCGAGTCTCCTTATGTTAGGGTACGTTTACACGGCAACACTAGGATCTAATTCCGCAAAGATTTCTCCTTTGCGTTATAAAATCATTCCGCGTTAAGACGAAGCCGCTATGATAACAATCTGCGTTAACATGAGTCCAAGAGGACGGCTGAATACGCTGTAGTGGTCATGCCAGACCAGTAGCTGGCGATCTCCTAACTGCCCTCCTTCGATGGTATGTTAGGGATTGACTCAAGCATTGGCGAATATAAGAAATGCGTCTCCGCTGGTAAGAGTGCAGACGCAGTAAGTCTAACTTTTGGTGGAGAAGCGACAGCAAACTGAGCACAGTTAGCAGCACGTATGTTGTTCTGAAACCGGCCATTGTTGTTGTGGTTGTTCCTTCTTTTTCTGCAGCTTTATTGTGTCATAGAGGCTGGCAAACCAGCTTGGAGGCGCATTACCGCCACCAACTGGCCTGGAGTGGGTTAACTGGCGTTTCTTGGCTGCGCGCGCATGCGGTGACGTCATATTTTACCCCAGAACGCTCCGATTCGTGTTAACATGGAGCTGAAATGCGGAGCGTATCGATAACATTCCACCCTGGACCCTGGTATCAAGTTTCCGGATTCAGGCACTCTAGGCACCGTTTCCATGTTAACAGAAGGCTAATCCGCGATGAAATCTTCCCGGAGTCAACTGAATCCTACGCCGTGTAAACGGCCCCTTAGAAAGTCCAGTAAATGTGATGGCATTGATAAACGCCATTAAAAAAAGAGGGACTGATGCAGTGAAGGATGACGGACAAGCAAGGAATACGCCAGTTCTTATGGCATTTGGTGTGCTATATGTACGCATTTTCTACCGTTAATGTGCTATTTGATGGCATGTCAATTTGTGCGTAGATCTCTGGTTCACATAACCTGAACTCTAACTCTCAGTATATGATAACACACCAATTAAAAGTGGCGTATATAATTATGCGAGTTGTGATATCATGTTGGTTTATCAGCCAGCAGCATCTACAGCTGCTGCATCATTGAGATGTTTTTGAACATTAAATACTACTAAATATATGTCTTTATCATTAAAAAATAAAAATTTGAAATGACGCATAATAATACGTTATGTCGGAATTTTTACGACCTTGTCCGTCAAAGTGACGGACAATAAAAATGTCTTGTGCAACCTCTGATCTGAATATGTCATATTATTTATTCTTCACACTATTTATCCCATGATATTTATCTTTCATGTTATTTGCACTACTTAAATTCTGTGTTTTACAAATATCTTAGTTTACAATAGTTTTTATTTTATTAGTGTAAATAACTGTGCCTTTTACTGATATTTGTTGTTGTTTTACTGGTATTTGTTGTTTTACTGATATTTGTTGTTGTTTTACTGATATTTGTTGTTGTTTTACTGATATTTGTTATCTGTCTGTAAATTCTTGCACTGAACCTTAGAGCTTTACCTCAGTTTTGTTATACTTGGTACAATGACAATAAAGAGATTCAGATCTCTGATTCTGATTCTGATCTGGTCAAACACATGTGGGGTCACCATGGAAACTGTGGACAAACCCACATGGGACCCTTCTATGCAGCCCAAATGGAACCCTTCTGGGGCCCACATGGACATGCTGGCTGGGGAGGGAACACTCATTAACTCCCTCTTCAGCCCAAACATTAGTGTGTGTGTGCTGCAGCTGCTCTTACACCTGTGCTGTGGGTGTCAACCTAACTTGACGTGGCTCTAGTGTGATTGGTTTAGTGCAGCACTGCTTAATTATGATTGGCTGTTCTTATGTCTGTCTAAACATTAACGAATGAATTCTATTGAAATGTTATCGAGCATGTATCATATTTCTATTGAGTAAAAGTTATATCGCGATATATATCATTTTATGGCCCAGCCCTTGCTGGTTGCTACGTCATCACAGTCATGGACCACTATTGCCCACCCCCACCCCCAGCTCCAGATCAAGTGTGTTATTAGTGAAATAAATGGCTTCTCCTGCAGAGGTACAGGCTGACAGGGGAAAATGCAGTGTGTCTGCATTTCCTCCATTATAACCCACAGCTCCTAAACTGGGAATATTAAGAACTAGGTCAATAGTATTGGAAGTGGGGCAATATGCATATTATGCACGGTTCATTTTCAGTTGTTTTTGGTTTTGTATTGCTGTTGACTCCTTATCTTAGGAAAGCCATTTGCACTACAAGAGATTATGGAAGTGCGCTAAAATTTAGGCCTAAGCATTAAATGACTCGGTGGGAAATGGTTCCTTTTAAAATTCACTATAGGACACTGTGCACTATATTATGCTGCTTGCTTGTTGCTACTGTGTGCAATAACTGTAAGAATTTTATTAATGGTTAAATATTTTTCAAAGAAATTACTTGAAGAATTAAGAGCACTGAACTCTTTTAGTTTTGCTTTTTATTTGAATATATGTTTGATAAAGTTCAACAAAGATGAAGCTGTTAAATGCTACTATATGTAACATTACTTGTTCTACCTCACCTTTCTTCCTCTTTTTACTATTTGTTAAATGTTTTAAGTTCAATAATGTTTCTTTTTTTCATAAATTGAGACTTGTAACATTTGTTATCATTGTGTTATTTTTATTATGTAAATTGAGGGAGCAAAAGCAATATCATCTCAAGAAAATCGGCAGCCTGTATCGGTCATCGGCTAAGGCTGATGAAGAACAAAGTCGATATCGTCATCAGCCCTAAAAAATCCACATATCTACATATTTTCTTGTACTTACGTGTATATCAGTGCACCAAATCTGGTCCGAAACATCTTTATCGTCTCATGCTCCAAACATCCAGGGTCTGAAAAGACCTGCTCCCGGCTAGCGTTAGTAGCTAACTTTAGCTAGCTAGTACTAGTGCTAAACATTAGCTTATATAACATTACCTGTCTATAACTTTACAGCAAAATGATGTGTGTGTGTTGTCAGTTGCATTATCAACTAACCATATGGTACTTATTTTAACATAGCTAATTAAACGCTGACATTACCCAGGTACAGTAATGTTAACTTTATTGCTAAAACCCTTATGTTTGCTAGCTACTCCCTCTCACCTCAGCCTCGTAGCTCCTCTTTTTCACTGACACCAGAACTTTCCCTGTCAGACTTCCACCTGGCATTAAACTAACTCTTAGAAATCTAATAATAATGATCAATTTGATTTATAAGCGCCTTTCACGGCACCCAAGGAACCGTACATTGGAGGATAAAAAAGAAAAATGCATAGAATACAAAATAAATAAATAGATAAAAGAGTACTTAAAATACTTTAAAAATCCAACAGTCAGACATTTGGGGTCAGAAATGTTCCTAGTTGCAGCTCAGTGGGAACTGGCAACTTGGGTGAACAAACACTACTGACTTTGTGATTGGGAGATCGGTGATGGGCGGAGCATCAGACCAAAACACAACCTGACAACAGAAACATTAGTTGTGGGCTGACACTTAGGTTTTCAAATGTGAACATTCTCAGTATTTGAAATCAACATGATTCCTTAATTTTTGGTGAATTCAGGGCCCTTTTCTGATTCCTTGGATCATAATTCTTCCATACAGCTCCTTTAACTCTTATAACTCTCCTTGAGTTCTGACAGATCAGATCTCTTTCAGCCGACTTTGGGAAGTCAACAAGTAGGATGTGTGTGTGATAAAGGTGACCAGTTCCTGGACTCCAGCCACTGCTGTTTACATTAGCAGCAGGGGTTTGGACACCAAAGGGATTTGTGATGTCACACTAGTCATCAACGGAATAATAATGATAATAGAAAGCATTTGACAGACAATAGGGCCTTTGCAGCCAATTCTCAGCCCTTGGGCCCTAATAATACATTGAACTGGTCTGACTTTACTTTCAATGACCAAACTAAAGTTTTCGCAGAGTTTTGGGATTCTGTAACTATTTAAAGAATCTACCAACACTGGACAGAACCTGACATTTTTCATCATCAATTTCTCTGTTATTATTTGCTTTTTCTGGTCTCATACAGGAAACACATCTCTTAAGGAGAACCCATCAAATATTGGTTGTTTTGAAAATGTCCTGTCGATGACCTAACTAGTTAATTTTCTCTATCTGCTTAATCAGGTCCTGAAGAGATGTTTATTCTGTTCCATTCCATTGCATTTCCGTGACCACCTCTTCTTCTTTCTCTTTGTTTTGATGTAGAAAGAAGCCGAAGGCGGATTTTAAGTGAAACCTAAAAGTTGTATCAGGCGAAGATCACCTGATTCCAGCAAATATGGAAGGAAAACTCACTTGTGACCAGTGTGGGAAAACTTACATGCACATGCATCACTTCAAGACACACCTACACAACCACAGTGAAGAAACACCATATGAGTGTGACCAGTGTGGGAAGACTGTCACCCAAGCGTCTACCCTTAGGACACACCTACGCATCCACAGCAGAGAAAGACCATATTCATGTGAGGAGTGTGGAAAGGCTTTCATCAGAAAGGAGGTGCTTAAAATCCACCAACGCATCCACACTGGCGAAAGACCACATGGCTGTGACCAGTGTGGTAAGACCTTCATCCAAGCATCTACCCTTAGGACACACCTACGTATCCACAGTGGTGGAAGACCATATGAGTGTGAGCAGTGTGGGAAGACTTTCACTCGAAAGGGTAACCTCAAGACACATATGTATGTCCATGGTGGAGAAAGACTATATGAGTGTGAGCAGTGTGGGAAGACTTGCATGAGAAAGAGTGACCTTAAAATCCACCAACGCATCCACACTGGAGAAAGACCATATGACTGTGACCAGTGTGAAAAGGCTTTCATCACAAAGGTGGAGCTTAAAGTCCACCAACGCACCCACAGCGGAGAAAGACCATATGAGTGTGAGGAGTGTGGGAGGACTTTCACCCAAATGTCTGTCCTTAAGTCACATCTACGTATCCACAGTGGAGAAAGACCATATGACTGTGAAGAGTGTGGGAAGACTTTCACCTTTATGAGTAATCTTAAGTCACATATACGCGTCCACAGTGGACAAAGACCATATCATTGTGAACAGTGTGGGAAGAATTTCACCCAGATGAGTGGGCTTAAGGCACACCTACGTGTCCACAGTGGAGAAAGACCATATTACTGTGAAAAGTGCGGGAAATCTTTCACCCACATGAATTCACTTAAGGCACACCTACGCATCCACAGTGGGGAAAGACCATATCACTGTGAACAGTGTGGGAAAACTTTCACTAGCATGAGTAGCCATAAGACACACATGCGCATCCACACTGGACAAAGACCATATTACTGTGAACAGTGTGGGAAAACTTTCACCCGCATGAGTAACCATAAGACACACATATGCATCCACAGTGGACAAAGACCATATCACTGTGACCAGTGAGGGGAAACTTACACCCATATGAATGGGCTTAAGGCACACCTACGCATCCACAGAGGAGAAACACACTGAAACAGTTTGAGTGTTACCAATGTGAGCAAAGATTCTTGTCACACTCTGCTGTCTCCTACCATCAACACAGATGTGAATCATCGTCTGGACCAAACAGTACCTCAGCATCAGATGACAACAAGAAATGCAGTGTCTGAACCAGCAGCACCAACTTCTTCTGACAAGAACATCAAACTTAAAAACCTCCAGATCTGGCTCCATAGAGTCCAAATGTAAGGCACACCTATGCACCCACAGAGGAGAAAAACCATATCACTGACTGGTGTGGGAAGGCATTCAGAGCCTTGTCTGCATGATGTTCTCACTCTCATGTTCACCACAAGAAACTGATGTACCCATGTGATAAGTGCATGAAGATACTCTGGTCGTCCAACTTTTACAAGTGTCACCAACAGACTCATACTGGAGAGAAACCTTACCAGTGCATATTTTGTGACAGATCTTTTATCACAGGTTCACAGTGTACCAAAGAAGAATGTGCCAAAACTTTCTACAAAGGACAAAAACTGAACATACTGCTACTTATTGACTTTGTGGACATTTAATCAGTCACTTGTTGTGATTCTGTTGCTGGTTGGGGTTCTCACCTGTTCATTGTTCACAAATGAAACCAGCTACTCCTGTAACAATTTTCCACAATTGTTCTCTGCCGTTTAAGTTCAAGAAAGGCAACACCGCCACAGTTATAAAATGAGAGAAAGCAAAGTATTGCAGACTGCCTGAATGCCTAAGTAGTGCGCAAATACACATTCACTGCTGCGCTTCAACCACAATTACAATACAAATAATTCATTAACATCTGCAAAAACATAGTTGTACTCCAACTATGGATCTGTTGAAATTGTCAGTGAAACTGACTGCAGATGTGAGTGAAATTGCATAAATGTAATTCCATCAAACTGAATAACTGTTTGGTAAATAGATGAGCTCACTGACTTCACTGAATTTCCATTTGGGGTCAATAAAGTTAATCTTATCTTATCTCCTCATGATTCCTGAGGATCATGCATTCATGGAATGACCAACACAGCTAAACGTTTTGGTAATGCCTAGGGATTGACTGATATGGTTTTTTCAGGGCTGATACTGACTATTAGTGGGCAAGGAGGCCGATAACCAATATTTGGAGCTGATATTCATTTGCAGTAAAAGTGAAAATATTGACGTCAAAATTTTGAATAATACAAACTCCAACACTTAACTTTGTTTGAAATTTAAATGCCTTTAAGCATATGTTTATTAAACAGCTTTTCAGATTTGCAACATGTTAAAGGTTTTTTTTTGTCTTAGACAATAGACATCTGTTTAAAAATTCTAACAAAAAGTGCAGGGAGTTCCCAGGTTCAGCGGCATCTTATAAAGTTAAATGTCAAATTTAAATAAATAAATAGCTTCCTGAAGTTTTAGAAAGTAAATAAAACAAAATTAAATAAAACATGTACATTGTATTTTGTTTTCTATATAGCAGCTTGAAAGAACACATACTGAAGGAGTGAACTCGCCCAAAATCTCCAAATTGACCAGTGCATGAAAAACTGATGTTTTAGCCTGCCGTGTCTCACCTTAAACCACCATTATTGCCTTACAGTTTTCTCTCAGAAGCTGCGTTCACCTTCTATGTTCCACGTCTGGAACAAACTTCCAGAAAACCTCAGATCAGCTGAAACACTGAGTTGATTCAAATCCAGTTTAAAGACCGACCTGTTCTCAGCTGCATTTAAGTAAAGTTTATATTCTTTTAAACTTAAAGTTTTTATCTGTTTGATCTATTTATCTGATTTTGTTGTTGTTTTTTTGTTTGTTTTTCTCATGTCTATATTTTTTATTGCCTCCCTGCTTTAATGCTTTTAATGTTTTATGTAAAGCACTTTGAATTGTCTTGTACATGAAATGTGCTATAGAAATAAACCTGCCTTGCCTAAAACAACACAGTCCAAATCAATGCGTGCAACCGACAAAAAAACTTTGCATTGTATTTCAGAGGTCTGTAGATGGTTGCAAATGTTGCTCGACAGGAAGATTTTAACTGAAGAGCAACATATTCAAAAGAATCAAAACTTTCCATCAGATATTTTCTTGCATTGGAGGCTGTCCTTAAATATAATGGCCCCTCCCCCACCTTTCTTACGTAATCTAGCTCCACTTATCAAACTAAAGTTAGGAGGAGCTGATTCAATAAGAACTGCTGCACTGTTATCTTGTCCCAACTATGTTTCATTCAAAAACATAAAATCAAGGCTGTGCTTTTTTAGCTTACTGGCCGATAGGCCGTAAGCTATTGTTGTCATGTGTCGTCGTCATCTGTCGTTGGTTACAAAACTTTCAATTGTCTTCTTCTCTGAAACTACAGTTGTGATTGACTTCAAACTTGGTATACAGCTTCTTTATGATGATGTCAACAAAAGTTAGTGAAATTATTTGGATCCGGGTCCGATTCTAGATTTAGTGCGACTTTGAAAAATGTCCCCATTATAAGAGATAGGAAGTGGATCTATGCAATAACTCAGTAAATATAAATCATATCAAGTTGAAATTTCTACAGTACAGCCTTGATGGGGAGATGACCAAAACATAATGGCCACATGCTGATCAGGATCTTCTTCTGGATCTGGGAACTTACGGAAAATTTAACATGGGCTCTTATGGGGAAAAAATTTCAATCGCCTTCTCCGAAACTACAGTTCTGATTTACTTCAAACTTGGTATACAGCTTCTTTATGATGATGTCAACACAAGGTATTGAAATTATTTCGATCCGGATCTGATTCTGGATTTGGTGCGACTTTGAAAAATTTTCCCTTTATGAGAGACAGGAAGTGGATTGATACAATAAATCAGTAAGTATCAATGATATCAAGTTGGAATTTGAATTTTTTACACATCTGATTGGAATATGACCAAAACATGGTAGCCATATGTTGATTTGCTTGGCACCATTAAACTGGATTCGAATTTGTTGTTTTGAGGTATCCAAATTCTTACATGTCTGCGTTTTACAGATGCACGTGTTTGATTGTTTACAAATAACATCATTCAGGTAAAGAAATCTGGTCACGTTATTGTCAACAACCAATTGCCGACTGTAGTTCCTTCGGGCATGCGCGGTATGATCCTTCGCACGTTATTTGTTTAGAAATAACCTCGTTCACGTGATCAGAAGAGGATTCCCGGTGATGTCATCGCCGGGAATCTTCCAAATACACATAACTGGGTGATAATAAATGGCATCTGGATACATTTCCCAAAGCTTTTAATTTGGCCAGTAAACTACAGGGCCATTGGTCCTATTTTTTTTTAAAATAAAATCATTAATTCAGAACAATTTGTTCGCCAAAGATCTGATCTTTAAAAAGAGCTAAATGTGAATGTGCTCAGACCCTTATTGTTTCCATGTTGTGGCACAGACTGTGGTTAACATGGAATGAATATTCAATTTGATGTTGATGCATTTCTTGTAGGATGAGGCGTTCTTTTCCTTTTACCTTTCAAAACATGAATCCGTGAAGCTTCCGGCACATTGGGCCCGGGCTTTTCCTCGGAAAAGTCAGGAATAACATTCACCTTGAAGCCTGGACCCCAAACACATCAGTTGGAGACATTAAGCCACTGTGGAGGGATTGGGGGAGATAAAGGAAATCAGTCCTTTCCCAGCAAGAGAAAAATGACTTCAAAACATGGGCCAAGTCCTGAGCACTCAGCCCATGAACTGGAACAGGATGCTTAGTTTGGGTGGACTGGTTCATGGATGCCATAGACTTGATTCCACTCCAGGCTGCCCTCAGGTCTGCCACACTGAACTGATTCTGTTTTTCTTAGAAATATTAATACGTTAAAAAGCCCCAATTGCTTATATAACTAACTGACACATAGCTCTGACATACATATATACCACACAAGGCATGCCACCAGAGGCTGCTATACGTACAGTTCCTCTAGTGAGAAAACAATCAGTGCAAAGAACAGTTCTATATGGAGCCATGGTGGAATGGAACTCTCTTCCAGAACAGATCACTAAAGAACAAACAAAAGCGAGATTTAACAGACAGCTGAAGCAACATCAAATAACCCAATGCCTAAAAACAATTCGGAAGACATGTAGACATAGACATATATTAGCAAACGTTTGCATGCACACACACATATACACACACACAATTATAATTAGGTTTATTTATTTAATATTATTATTACTTTGTTTTTTTGGTTTGTTTGGAGTTTTTTTTCCTCTGTTTTTAATTTTATCTTGCAGTATTGTTATTATTGTTAATGTTTTGTTTGACTGTTGAGTGTTCTTAAGAAGGAAATATCAGGGTGAATCACATTGTTGTTCTGCTTGTAAATGGATGCTGTATGTCTGTTTGGAATAGAAGGACCCCAGGAAGAGTAGTTGATGTCCAGCATCAGCTAATGGGGATCCTAATAATAAATAAATACAAATTTTCAGTTTTCTTCCTCTACTTCAGTTTCGCCGGCCTTACTTCCACCTTTACCTCCCTGGAGACAGCCTTTCTCTCTAATGGATCCCCAAAATAGAAAACCCTCTTCTTTTTGTTGAGAACTGACTTTAATTCTTTTGTGACCCAAGGCTTATTATTTGGGTAAATGACTGCCTCCTTAGTTGGAATAACCAGATCCACACTAAAGGTCATGTGAGAGGATATGGTCTCTGTAAGTTCGTTATCATCCTCACAAGCATCATGAAAGCACTGCCACTCTATGCACTCAAGCAAGCCTGAAGAGAGGAAATGCTGCTTTCTCACTGCTTTTTTACCATCCTTTCCTCACGTTCAAGGTGTTGAAAGCAAGGTGTGTACACAGGCATGAGAAAAACACTGTTGTGGTAAGAAGCACCAAAAGAAGGCATAGGCAGCGACTTGGATGCTCCGCTGACTGACCCAGAACACAAATCCAGTGGAGTGTTCTTCCATGGTGATGCACAGGTGAGATATTGTTCAGAAGTTCTCAGAGTTTTATCAAGTTTGCAATGATTAAAATCCCCAAGGATGGATTTGGGTGCATCTGGGCATATCATACATTTTCTTTTGTATTGTCCTCTATATGATGAACTGATTGTCTCTTGGTTTGATGACATGTTTATCTGAAATCCAGATATGTTCTGGAACACTGATGATGACAAGATGAAATGGTTGTTTAGTTCAAATGTATTTAAATTAGCATTATTTGTTTGGAAAGCCTGGAAAAGTGGCAGATATGTTTATTTAAATAGGTCAGTATTTTGTTTTGTTTATATACTGTGTCTATTGTCTGGTATTTGATCTTTGGTTTGTATTTATGGTGTCTTATAAGCCCATGTAAAGGCTGGGCATGTCTGTATGCAAGACACAATAATAAAAACATTCATTCATTCATTCATTCATATCGAGTCTAGATGTTGTGTGATGTCAAGGCAAGGCAAGTTTATTTATAAAGTACATCTCAGCAACAAGGAAATTCAAGGTGCTTCACACAGGACATTGAACTACAACGACAAGGGAAAAAGAAAATAATTTAAAACATTATAAAAGAAACATGTAAAAGGTGATTAAAAACAGCAAGTAGGAAAACAACCCATAATACCCAAAAATATAAAACACACACATTAAAGTAAGAGTTGCAGTGCAGAGTTTCAAAGGAGAGTATAAAATTTAAAAAGTCAAAAGCCTTTTAGTCAAAGGCAGCAGTGAACATATTTTCTGGTAATTTGTTCCAGATATACGGAGCATAGAAACTGAATGCTGATTCTCCATGTTTTGTTCTTCATCATCTCCACTACCACCATCATCATCATCATCATCACAACAATTTTGCCCATTGACTGTGATTGTGGATTTCATTGTAATAAATAGCAGATTTTTTTTCCAATTGTATTCTATTCGGTTTGTGTATTATTGGGTCCAATATGTTAATAAAGTAAGATAAAGTGTAAAGAACCCACTGACATACAACCAGACTAATGTCTAACTGTGGTGGACATTCCTGATCAGAGACGCAGACAAATGCATCTGCACAGACCAACATGTTGACTCACATCTGGAGATGATTGCATTTCCTCGTCCTGCTGCTGGAAAAAAAAAAAAAGAACTAGTCAGTTGTAGATTAAATCACATTGCACTTGAGCTTTGACAATACTAAAAAAATATTCAATCCAACTGAACACATGACCTGGACCTGTGCAGGTCCTCATCCATATGGTCCCCTATCATCAGGTCTGTCCTCTGGTCTGCTACAAAAAAGTAGGAACTAAATGAACAACTGGCCAAAAAAATACAGAAAATTATCACAGCCATTTCCAAATGATGGTGGTCTGACCTGGGTCGGCTGCTCTTGCGGGACTGTAGGTATTATTGTTATGTTTTTTTTTATCTGGACTTATCATTGAATGCACAATAACTTTATCTACGTTGAATTGAAAATCATTTCCCCCTCAATGCTTTGTTTATTTTCTTACTATACAGGTGTGTGGCACATTCCCCTAATTGTGTGGACACTGTGTGGACAGTGTTGGTGTGGGGCTTAATGGTCACATCTGGTGGACTTCAAAAACCATTGCAGGCTTCCTGGAATCAGAGTGTGGAGTACGTCGCTTCAGTGGACGGTGGACACCAAATGATTAATTAATGTGCTTACTGAATGAAAGGGATTTGGATGTATTCCAATTAATTTGAATATAAGCAAAATATTATAACTAATACGGTGTGTCAAATGTAGATTTAACAAAACAAAATGTTAAAACATCAGTGAAAATGTGAAATTAAAGTGAAAGTTTTGTCAAAACCATTTAAGACAGAGTGCTTGTGGATTTGTTACTGGGGGGACAAGGCAGGGGTTACACATTTGAATTAAGGAAAAGAAGTTTTTGGAGCAAATTGGGCGATTGTGTGTATTTAAATAGTTTGTGAAACAAGCAGTAGTTTTAAAAATGTTTTGAAGTAATGGGGTGTATTTTCACTTCATTTTCATTTCATTTATTTTGTTCAATTCATTTTTATTTGTAGAACTCTCTATCACAACAAGATTTCCTCACAGGGCTTTACAGAATGAGTTGGATCTGAAAACAAACAACAGTCAAATAAACAGCAGATGAAGGAAATGGATGAATGTCCCGGGTACCCCCTGTCCTTAGACCCTCCTTCTGGACAAAGAAAAACTCCAAAAACCCAAAAAGAGAAACCTGAGGGAGAACCACAGGGAAGGACAGATCCACTCCCATGGACAGACTGACTGGAGATGCACCAGGACTGATGGACGTCCATTTACAGATGGAGTTCCAGTCTGAACAGATGCAGTAGGGTGGGGACACATGAGGGGTCCATCTCAGATCCCGTCTTCATTGGGCCCCAGGCAGCTACATCTGAAACCATAGCCCCTCCCCCTGTCAGTATTCACTGTTGAGATGTTGGCAATAGCAACAGAACTGAAGTGGATAGAAGAGATGCACATTCAAACTGTTGTTCTTGGCTCAGATTCATATCCTTCTTTAATGGAATTGCAGTCATTTACATCTGAGAGTAGGCAGGACTGTGTTCATGAAATATATGAAAACCTCCACAGACTGAATAACATGAATCATTTGATCCCATTTCTGTGGATACCAGCACACAGGAGAGGAAAAGGAAATGAGACAGTGGACACATTAGCTAAGAATGCTGTAAAACTAGAAGAAATGATGAGCATCCCTTTCAGTAAATCTGAGGCAAAGGCAAGAATTAAAAGGAACATTTTCAAAGAATGGCAAAACAGATGGGATACAGGAAAACAGGAAAACATCTGTATGCAGTTCAGCAGCAAGTGGGAGTGGAGAGAATAAGCAAAAGGAGAAGCAAAGAAGAGAAAGTCTAAACAAGGCTGAGGTAGTGCTGGGCGATATGGAAAAAATCATATATCACGATATGGATTATTTTATATCACGATAACGATATATATCACGATATACCACAAAAAGTATGTTTTCAGTTATTCTCTAAAAAGTTTGACAAAAATTTCATTGCTTGCTTTTCTCCAACTTTATTTTGAAGTGACATTTACCTCAACTGTCACAAATGAGAAACATACATTTTAGTGCAGCAATATAAATGTATCTAATGAAAACAGCTGTGGCGGAGGTACAGTAGTCTTCACATTTTTTTCAAAATCATAGTTATTTAAACTGAATTGTCAAAATAAACTCTATTTTTAAGGTTTTTTTTTTAAAGTGCACAACAGTTTCAAGTTTCTGAGAAGAAAAAAACATTTTTGCACAGAAGTTCAGCTATAAAAAATAAACAAATTATTTTTCAACTTTCTGAAATCTGTAACCTTGTAGTGCAAAGTTTGCAAACCAATATAAAGTGTCAAAAGTAAACATTAGGGTTGAACAGAACTCTGTTTAAGGCATTAACCATAAATAAAAATGCAAACATAAAAGGCTACTTTGTAGAAGTAGATATGTTTCTGTCAAATTTACAGGTTGAGTGCGAGGAAGACAAGTTGGTCTACTGTGTTTGGCTTAAGACATGACCTCTTACATGTGATGATGTTCCCACTCGCACTGAAGGCCCTTTCAGATGAAGAACTAGTAGCTGGAATGCACAAGTACTTTTTGGCGAGCCTGGCCACCAATGGGAAGTTCATCTCATGCTGCTTCCACCATTCCAGTGGGTCTGTCTCTGAGTCAGGCCCAAGTGCCTGAAGATACATAGAGAGCTCCAGTTCAATGGATGCTCTGCTTGGCTGGGAATGGGTGGTGGCTTGACCTGCCTTTCTGAAGTAGCTACCTAAACTTTTCTTTGTTTTCTTTGTGGGATGGGGAAGCTCTGGATCATCTTCAGCAGCTGGGGGTGAACTGGAGGCTGCTGCTGTTTGTGCACTTTCTGGTGCCGTGGCTCCCACCATGTCCACCAGCTCTGCTGTAGCCCTCATCTTTATGAACTCCACCCTCTCTTCCTTCATGTAGGCTGTCTTAAACCGTGGGTCAACAAGTGTCGCCATGTCTAGGAGATTGTTGGTGGTATGGTCATCATACTTTTCATTGAGGTACTTGAGGATACCCTCTTTGACTGCTTTTGTGAGCTCTGTGTCCCCATCCTTCCGGCTGAGGATTTCGTTGTTGAAGAGGTGCAGTACTGGCTTCAGAAAAGATACGGTGACATACCTCTCCCCCGACAAAGCGTCAATAAATTCGAACAGTGGACCCAGTGCCTTGTTCAAGGACTCTAGCAATGCCATGTCTTGCCAGCTTGGCACCAGATGTCTTGCCTAAGTCAAATAGCAAAAAAAATAGGTTACTTTCATGAGAAGGTGAATCTAGGCTGCAAACATAATCAGAATCCACAATGAAAAGAATCAATGTGCAATGTCCAGTGGCCATGTCTCACCTTCTTGTCTGCAAGGAGGACTTGTGAAAGAGCTTTCTCCTGCTCTAGGAACCTCGCTATCATCATCTGCCGCGAGCCCCATCTTGTGGGGGTTTCAGTGATGAGCTGATGGGGAGGCAAGCCCAACACTGCTTGCGCCTTGGCCAAGTCACGTTTTCTCTTCCATGAGTTGGAGAAGGTACTCACCACCTTTTTGCACACTCCAACTGCTCGTTCCACAGCCTGCTTTGTAGATGCTGGTGTGAGAGCTTTTAGAGCGTTCTCTGTTGAAATAAAACAAAAAAGTATGTAATGTAATAACATATTTTGACAGCAATTTTAATTTTTATCATCATGTATCACTTAAATGATTTATGGACTGATTTAATAATTAGATACTGTGGTCAGCTAGTATCACAATTCATTCTTTACCATGACAGACAAAATAATAAATAAATAAAATGGAGAGAATAACTTGTTCAATAAGGTTTTGTACATAGGCTGATCAAACATAACACAGGATAACCAAACTAATTTCAATTCACTAATATTTTTGTTGCTACTATAATATTCCCATTGCAATATTACACTAAGCCATTTTTAGATCATTTTACACTTACCAATGGCTAGCTGTAGACGGTGACCAAAGCATTGTAGCCGTTCCCACTCATTCAGTTCCATTGCAGAGATGTTGTTAGTGGCGTTATCCGTGGTGACACAGACAAGGTGGCATTCTTGCAGTCCCCATGACTCCAGTGTATCTCTCAGACCTAGATAGATGAATACTTAATTAGGGGTCACTCAGAATTACTACAGCATACAGAACAGTATAATAAAACAGTAATATATAAGTGTTTTACTACCGTGCATGCATGCATGCATATATATATATATATATATATATATATAGATAGATATATATATATATATATATACACACACAGACACACACAGGGTGTCCCATAAATCTCCATACATAGGAAAAACGAACATTTCTTAACATAAACCATTTTTATTTATATAAAATGCTCCATATGACTGCCATTTTGTCGGGAACACATTTCAAGGCATGTCCTCCACTGCTGAAGAACTACTGGGTGTCCCATAAGTCTTCATACATAGGAGACATAATACATTCCATACATATATGGTTCTAACATGTATTTCTTTATATTTTTCTTCTTTATAGTTCTTCAGCAGTGGAGGACACGCATTGAAATGTGTTCCCGACAAAATGGCATATATATATATATATATATATATATATATATATATATATATGCACGTTAGTAAAATGATTCTAAAAAGAATAAATATGTAGCAATGGGAGACTGATACCTTGGGCTAGCATGACTCCTGTGTGGTCATCTGGAAAGTACAAAGTCTGTAAACAGCGGGCGCAGAGGGTCCAGTCTTTGCTGATGAAATGGATGGTTACGCTCATGTAGGGCTGCGTAGCTCTGCTCGTCCACAGGTCAGTTGTCAAGGCATAATGCACCACACTGCAAACATCCTTCTCTACTTTGGCCCGGCATGCGTCATATAAGCGAGGCAACTCGACTTTACTGAAGTGCTTACGACCGGGCATAACGTACCTCGGATCAAGGACTTTGACGAGGTCTCGAAAGCTGTCCTTCTCAACTACATGCACGGGAGCCATGCCTTTACAAATGTAACGCGAGATGGCACATGTGATTTGTTTATGGCGCTGGGACGTTTTCTCATACGGCGTACCTTGTGCGAAAGACTGCTTTATCTTAGGTTGGCTATAGTTTTTCTTTTCACAACTTGCCCCCGCTGTTCCACAACTTGGTTTAGCTCGGATTTTTTGGATTTTTATATATTCTTTTTCGTGGACCTTCTTTAGGTGATAGAAGAGGTTTGTTGTGTTGGCATCGGGCGCGGGAATAGTCTTGTAACATAGTTTGCATATGGCCGTCTTCTGCTCCGTGTCGGACCTCTTGAACCCAAAATGTATCCAAATCACAGACGTACCCCCTCTTTTCGGTAAAAGTGCTTCTTCTTGGGCTGCCTGCGTGGCTGTCTGTTGCGACTCCGGGCATGACACTTTAACCTGTTGCGCGTCCATCGTTCAGCACTCATGAGTTAAGTAACGTAAAAGCATGTTGCAAACCCGCGTGAGAATCAAAGAACGTAAAGCAGCGTCATGTCGCAAAACCACAGGACGGAGTTTCTTTGCGAAAAATCTGTTTTTTATTCTTCTTTATTTTCACTTATATAAACTTAGAGTATGCATAGTGACAAGACAACACTAATAAAACCGTCGCAGGCTATTTAATGATATATTTGCTGTTATAATTGATAAAATTAGGTTAGAAACGATAGAAACGATAGAAGAGAAATGGCACGATTGACACTTCTCTATCGTCCCCACGATATGTATCGTCATATCGCCCAGCACTAGGCTGAGGGTAGGACATACAAGACTGAAGAAAACAATGAAGCTGATCAGGAAGCATCTGACAGGATTATGGAATTACTGCCAAGAAGAAGAATCAGTTCAACATGTTTTTATTCACTGTCAAAAGTACACCCAAGAGTGAAAGACATTAAAAAGGATGATTAAATTATTATTATTATTATTATTATTATTATTAATAATAATAATAATAATAATAATAATAATAATAATAATAAATTTTGTGTACATAGATATATAATTCTTTTTTTTTTTTGCCAACTCTGGTCCACACTCCATCATAGTAGGGGGCGGTAATGCACCTTAACGCTAGGTGCCACCCGCCATAAAAACTAAAGAAGAACAAGTTCCAGTCCACTGCTCCACAATGCGTGCGTTTACATGACAACTTTTATTCCTGGTTTAATCTGAGTAAACGTTAGATCCTATTTAAGATGACCATGTAAACACCTTATTCCAGTTGAAAAAGAATAGTTTGGAATAAATTTAAATCCGAATAAAGTCACTGGTTTAATCTATGAAGCCCGGGAAGGGACATGCAAAAAATAAAAATTATTGCGTTATAACGTAATACTTTTGCGTTATAACGCAATCATATATGCTCTCTCTTCAAGCCCGGATTAACCATATGGGCAACTGGGCAATCGCCCAGGGGCCCGCGAACTCTGAAGGGCCCTGGGTAGCTTGGGCATGACGAAAATATCTGGTTATCTTTTGCTTATAAATGAAACTGTCCGCTGCCCGGAGCCATTGCACTGCGCACAAACCCTGCTCCTGCTGTCTGTGACCGTGAGCTGAGACCCTCTCCTCATTGGTCAGTCCAAAAAGCGAATCAGCGGTGACGCAAATCAACGTGCGTGCACTGAGCGGGATGTGAGACGTCAAGAACTACGCGACATACGCGACGTACGCGAATCAAAACGTTGCAAACATGGAGAAGCAGCTAAGTGGGAAGTTTAGTATTGGTCAGATAAGTATTTCTTTGAGAGAAATTGACGGTTTTCCAGATGTTTATAGCAGTGGCGATTCCTCATAGACTGCAAGGGAAGCCCGGCTTCCCCTAAAATTATGAAAATTAAATGGTTAAATATGTACGGTTGTTTTGACATTTTATTGACTACAAATGCATTACAACACGTTCATCTCAAAGATGAGTTCGTTCAGAATCAGCTTTATCACAAACCAACGGACTCGATGTTGTTCACTTCTCATACATTCCCGTTGCGCTGTTTTCTCCTCCATCTCTGCTCAGTGCATTTGTCCATAGACTGCGGGCGTCTCTGGGCTTCAATGGGACTGAATGGAACAGTTTTTTTCATTGCGTCAAAACTGGACGGTTATTGGATAAATGCCACGATGTTGTCCCGCCCCCGGACGCCGGGTGTCTCTGCGGGTGAATGGAGCTGTGGGCGGAGCTCGGACAGGCTGGATGCCAGAATCCCACGTGTTGATTGGAGGATCGGTCGAAAGGCTGAATCCCGTTTGATTGACAGCTGTTTTCAGATCTACTCCTTCACTGACACAGTTCAGTTTAATAACATCGCGCATTCTGCTGTGAAATCAAAAGAGAAAATACTACGAAACTAGAAGCGCTCAGAGAGCGCAGACCTCCGCCAAGGCTGATCAGTGCCCCCCCCCCCCCCCCCCGTGGGCCCCCCCACGCCAAGGAGGTTATGTTTTTGCCAGGGTTTGTTTGTCTGTCTGTTTGTTTGTCTGTCTGTTTGTTTGTCTGTCCGTTAGTGTGCAACATAACTCAAAAAGTTATGTACAGATTTTGATGAAATTTTCTGGTCTGCGCCCCCCCCGTGGCCACCCCCACCCCCGATCACCACCAAAATGTAATCATTTCTTCCTTATCCCATTTCCAACAAACCCTGAAAATTTCATCCAAATCTGTCCATAACTTTTTGAGTTATGTTGCACACTAACGGACAGACAAACAGACAGACAGACAAACAAACAAACCCTGGCAAAAACATAACCTCCTTGGCGGAGGTAATCATATTGTCGGCTAGGTCGGAGTGAAAGGAGCATCTCTTGTTTAAAAAGGCTGAAGTCTTACACCCACAACACAATGAGCCAAGGCAATCTAAGCAGCCTAGGTCTGCTGGATATTGAGAGGACACTGGTCCAGTCCCTGGAAAAGTCGCCTACTTGGTACGATAAGGTTACTGAGCATTTTCTTAATTCTTTTTTTTTTTTTTTTTTTTTTTTTTAATTTATTTATTTTTTTTATGTAGCCAACAGTGAGCTTCCCCTGTCTAAAAGACGAGCAGCCGCCACTGGTTTATAGTATTTAGTATATGTAGTATTTAGTATTAAAATGTTTAACCCTTGCCTTGACATGCCTTGAATTGTGATGTGTTTTCTGTTTAAAAGTTAAACTGGGACCAAAATGTTTATTTTAGCAGATTATACTGCATTATATTTATTTTTTCCTTGTGGTGGCTCCATGAAAATGTTGAGATATGTTTATTGTTGAGAGAAAGCAGATTTCAAGATGTTTACATTGCACCTACTTTAACTCTCTTGTTGAATTCTGAGGTGACAAGGGGATTTCTGCTTAAAATTCATATCTGATTCTATCAGATTATGTTTGTGTTTTGTCTGTGGGCTTTTTCTGATGATTCAATACATTTGTGTTGGCAAAAAGTGTTCTTAAATAAATACTGGATACTTTGGAAATGGTTTCTTATTTATTTTTTGTGAAAATGGAGGACACTTCCCTCTCTTTCTAATGTAGTGGATCAATTTTAGGTTATACTGATGATGATGATGATGTGTTTTGTTTTCATATCATCATATGCAAGTGAGTGGCCTTGACAAGAGGCTATAGTGGTGCACTTATAGTTCTACGAGCATTTACACATTTGTACATCAAAATGCAATTGATAATAGTTAGATATTGGAGTATGGGGTATGTTTACATATATTCCTGGAACTTATTCTGTATTTTGCCAGATTACAGGGATCCTGGGGTTGTGATGATGGGGCCCTTGAATATTGTTGCCCAGGGTACAATGAAGTGTTAATCTGGCCCTGTCTCTCTTGCTTGAGGTCCGTACATAATACGTTGTGGTCCAGTTTGGGTCTGACTGTGCCAGGTTTGACATGCCCCCTTGTCCTGTGTAGTATGACCGTAACTCTTTCATTATTTGTCCCATCGGAAAAATTCCAACGGTTTCTGAATGAAATTCCTGTTTGCCCAGCTTCACGTCTGTGTGCAGCTTCATGGACACAGGTGTATGTGTGCAGAGTGTGAATGATCTGCGCATGAGACAGGAGGATGTGCAGGATGTGCATGTGCACATTCACTCACACAACAAACACAATACAACAACACTCGTACCGCGTGGACATGATGATGACAAAATCCCCCCGCAACGTCCACACATCTTACCCCAGGTAATATCTGCAAATTACTATAACAAAAACACTTCGGCCAACAGCAGCCCGCGAAGGCAATCGCACAAGATGGTGGTCACGACCGGGACACATACCGACAAAAACACCCTCTGCACTCAAAATGCATCCCAAAACCCCATCCAAACTCCACCGAACAGGCCATGAAACATCAACACCACATATTCAATGACACTAATCATAAAAATAAAAACAAGTTTAACCATACCTGTGGATTAACAAGAGAGGACAAGTCAGCGCTTCGCTTCATTCACCGCTCATTTAATACTGAGCTGCACATGAGCGGAACACAGACCTGAAGTCTCCCTCGCAAATCCACAGTGGGACTACAGCGCCATCTACTGACGCACTCCAGTACTGACCCAATGTCAAAACTGTAATTCTACCTGGACCATTTTAAATAGTTAACAAAAAAAAAGATTGGGGGGGTGTCTGTTTCAATAACAAAAAACATATATACATGTAGTATTTGCCACCTACTACACCTTCATGTCTACGGTTCTGCAGAAACAGTTCTGTCAGTTCACAGGTCTGATCCAGGCAGTGCTCCTATGGCACAGTTTGTACATGGAAAATAGTCTGTTGAAACCAAAAGTCAGTCCTCCTGTGGATGTGTTGAATGTCTGTGGTATTTGGACTGATCATCATCAGGCTCTGCCTCCGTCCTGCATCTGTGATGTGGAGTGTCTTCAGTATCTGCTCGCATCATCAGGGCCTTTGGGCAACACCGTAGCTTCTCCCTCTTCATCCTTGAATGTAACTTCCGGTGGACACATGGAAAAATAACACACATAGAACAATGTATTAGACAAACAAGACAAGGTAAAATTGCACAATTGAGGAAAAAAGTCACCGAACATCAACTTATTTTGTTGAGTGTCAAGCGCACTTTTACGCACAGAAAGTACAACATACTACAAACTAACACATATTCTACATGGTTCGTACTTTATTCTATAAAACCACCATCCAGTATAAGCATCAATTTACACATACAATAAAGTAAAACGAGTAAAAACGACATAGAAAAAAGCAGAGAGTGCTTCAGTCATGTAGTAAATCCACTGAATGGAACTGGGTGAACTTTACCTTTCTTCTTCAGATGTTGCTCCATCAGTTGCTCCTTTGGTCACAAATCTATCCGTAAACCTCCAGGGGGGTCATGGAACTCGGGATGTCTGTCTTGCCTACATTTTCCAACACTAGATCTAATCCGTTATCCACTCAGTTATGCGCTTGGGTTCTCCGCTCCGTGAATCCGGTCTGCTGTGTGCGTCCCCAGTCACCGAATGGCTTATTTTGCAGCTTCTAGGATGGGTGCCCATGAAATTTTCGCATTGACCCAAGAATGTCCATAAAGCACAGTGTCTCAGGTTTTGGAAACAGTTGGAATTTTTCCGATCAGACAAATAATGAAAGAGTTACGGTCATCTGAACTACACACGCATAGGGCACAGGACTGCAGGGTGGTGTGTCAGACCTGACCGGCCTGTCTGATCCCGAATGCAGATCCCAATGCAAAAACTATTGCGTTATAATGCAATACTCTTGCGTTTAAACGCAATACTTTTGCATTATAACACAAAAACTATTGCGTTATAACACAAAAGTTTTGCATTATAACACTAAAACTATTGCATTATAGCGCATTACTTTTGAACTATTGCGTTATAATGCAATAAATTTTTTTTTCTTCATGTCCCTTCCTGGGCTCCGTATAAACCCTTTATTCCGTTTGGACTTTATTCCTTCCATTCTGCGCATGCTCGTTGTCTTGTCCTGTCGTGATGACGCACATATTCTATGCTGGCAGAAGAATATGCAATGCAGTCTAGTCAACCCAAACTGTTCCAGGGGGCTATTCTGATGGGATCTACCAGCCTCTAAAACCCTGAAGGAATAGTTCACCACTTGTTTATTAATTCATTTGTCATGCACTAATGAGTTCGATAAGTTGGCAAATCAGTTTGTACTGCAGTGCACTGATTGCCTTGTTCTCACAGCCCTTCCATTAGCTTAGCCTAGTTTAGCATAATCGCTTCATTCCTATGGTCAGACATAGCCAGGCTTTCATGGGTGATCCATAGTATTTTATGAGTGATTTTGTGAAATTCAGTTCTCCCTAATCATTACTTTAGTCCGGTGGGGTCAATATGATCACAAATTGAGGCTCAAATCATGGCGATGTGACTTACTGCACTAATAAAATCTTGGGAAATAAGAACTAATGCAAAGCTAAAACGATAAAGCAAAGCTAATTTAGCGCATGCATCCCTTCCAACAAAAAGATTTTCCAACTTCCGTCAACACAACAGTCCCAAGATTGTATGAGTGCAGTAAGTTGCAGATCTAAAGAAATAATTAGGGAGGATCGGATTTCACAAAATTGCTTACAAAAGACAACAAATCACCTTTAAAAAACTGGCTACGTGTGACCATGGAAATGCAGTGACTATGCTAAGCTAAGCTAACAGAAGGTCTGCGAGAACTGAATAAATGTTTCTCATGTAAACCTTTATTCGGGTTTAACATTTCCATGTAAACAGAAGAGAAAATACTTTAGTTCCGAATTAATTTCTTCTGGAAAAATAAATCGGATTTAAAAACCGTTATGTAACCGTACCCGCCCAGTAACCTATCGAGTTTGAAGCATGTTTGGAAGCTTCAGTGTCTGAGGTAACATCACTTCACACAACCGTTGTGTCACTATAGTGATGGTGAGATGAAGCCTCATGAGGCAGCGAACCACATGAGCCAATTGGTTCAAGAGAGGGTTCATTTCTTGAAGCTTCAGGTGCACATGAAACCACCAACTGTCCATGTGTAGAATCACAGGCAGCTGGATCTGAACTACAGAATGTGTGATGCATTGAATTTTTACCTCCAACAAGGAGGTTATGTTTTTGCTGTTGTCTGTCTGTCTGTCCATGTGCAAGATAACTCAAAAAATTATGGACGGATTTGGATGAAAATTTCAGGAAATGTTGATACTGGCACATGGAACAAATGATTAAATTTTGGTGGTGATCGGGGGGGCACTGATCTGCCTTGGCAGAGGTCTGCGCTCTCGGAGTGCTTTTCTACTTGGGTCTGTTATGGCTCTTGGGAATGACTGTGAATAACAAAAATGTACAACTAAATAATTTCTCTACATAAATTACCACATATGTGTATAATAAAATACTTAAACTCCTCCACTTGGGGCAAAACAGACGGATTTTGACAGACAGATCGGTGCAGCGTCTGCAGCGATGCAGTCGCTGTATCGGTCGGTTGTGGTGAAGAAGGAGCTGAGCCGAGAGGTAAATCGAAGCTCTCGATTTACCGGTCAATCTACGTTCCTACCCTCACCTATGGTCATGAGCTTTGGGTCATGACCGAAAGGACAAGATCCTGGATACAAGCGATCGAAATGAGTTTCCTCCGCAGGGTGGCTGGGTGCACCCTTAGGGATAGGGTGAGGAGCTCAGCCACCAGGGAGGAGCTCGGAGTAGAGCTGCTGCTCCTCCACATTGAGAGGGGCCAGCTGAGGTGGCTCGGGCATCTGTTTCGGATGCCTCCTGGACGCCTCCCTGGGGAGGTGTTCCGGGCATGTCCCACCAGGAGGAGGCCTCGGGGAAGACCTAGGACACGTTGGAGAGACTGTGTCTCTCGGCTGGCCTGGGAACGCCTTAGGGTCCCCCGGAAGAGCTGGAGGAGGTGTCTGGGGAGAGAGAAGTCTGGGCATCCCTGCTTAGACTGTTACCCCCACGACCCGGCCCCGGATAAGCGGTGGATAATGGATGGATGGATGGATGGATGGATGGATGGATGGATGGATGGATGTATAATAAAATATTTCTGAATGTATTCTGTGTGTGTAAATTTTCCCCAAATGGTAATATCATATGTGGGAGGTTGTGTAATGTTTATTTATTTATTTTTTGTCACTTTAGGAAAATGTCATGGACTTAAACAGGCAGAGGACAGTGAAAGTGCTGGTGTAACTGGGAAGAGGACACTGAACATGCTTATGTAACTTGGACAATGATGTACAGGACAGGGGAGATTTTATTCACTTTTATTCAGAAATAACAGTTTCTCAAAAGTTTTTGGTTTGAAGTGATTCCTTTTTTTGACACAGTAATTTTTGTCTCTCCCAGTACTCCAGATAAGCAAACCTTATGTGTCTGAAATAATGTTAGATTTATTTTACCTTATTAGGAGTTATCAAATCCAAATGTTCCCACACAGGGGAAATCCTCCTCTTCTTCACTGGCTCCATCCTCTTACTCATCCTTCTCTTCTCACTCTCCTAAATCTTCAAATGATCTCTCTCTCTAAACTCTTCAAACTATCTCCAAACTATATAAACGCTATCCAAACTCTAGTATCCAAACTATCCAAACTCTGTTCAAACTCTGCACTGACCCTAACTCTCAATCACAAAGCCACATTTTGAACAGAGCCTGAGGGGTTTATACTGCCGTCAAACCTGAATCACATAGAACCACCTATGAACCGCTTCACGAAGCAGTCACGTGGTACAGCTGGGCAGCGAGGCTTCGGACGTCATCATTTTCGGCTCCTCCCCTACAGGAAGCAAGCCTCTTAAAAAAAAAGGAAGCAAGCCTCGACACGCGCAACGCGGAAGTGCACCCCTCCATGACTCCACACACACTTCGAAGCCGCGGAACATCTGTAACATCACTATGTCTGAGGTAACATCACTCCACACAACCGTTGTGTCACTACTGTATGTATTGTTGTGTCAGTTGTGCTTTTGAGCAGTGGGGTTGACCACTGAAAGGACTGACTTTATTACTTTGAAAACTTCCATTTTGGGGGAAGGTTTGGTGTTAGCATGGGTAGGCTACTTACGGGACTGGTGCTAACTTTACCAGTTCATTTATTTTGGAATTGTTCTGTACTCGTAAGGAGAGACAATTGACCATTTTCAGTTTGACTATTCTAGGACTGAGGTCCAAGCAGAAAACAGTGTTTATCTGTGAACACTGTGTGTCTGCCAAGCTCTGCTCTGAGAACACACACAATAAGGCATTCACCAACGGATAGCATAGCGGCTAACAGCATGCTAGCGTTAGCACGGACGACAAACTCATTGAAAACTAAACATGAACAAACTCAACAGTATCCTTATAGGATGAGTCGGATCTTACAAACGCCAAGTGACAGAAGTTTCTCTTCCTTTCACTCATGAATAATGACTTGGAATGAATGTGTTCCGACGGCGTTCCACTCAATGTAGGAACATCAGCCCCTCCAGAACCCGGAGGTAGGGCCAGATTTCATCCAAAGGGAGTTTATGGAAGTGTCATAACTGTGTTTATATAGAAGGATCTGTCCAACTGTGTTTATATAGAAGGATCTGTCCAACTCTGGACACCAGCTGTGTTCTGATGACGATTATGAGCTGTGACAGAGAGTCCGGCAGATCAGAAAAACACAGTTATTTTTATCGATGTTAAGTCTGTTCCAAAAACTCATTACAAGGATAGATAACATTTAAAGTTTTAAAATGTGTTTGTTTAGCTTTTGGTGATATGGGTAGAGTAAGGTGTCTGGTTCTAATCCTGACAATAACCTCTGTAGGATAATCTTTGGACAGCAACAAATATCAGTAAAAGGCACAGTTATTTACATTAAAAAATAAAAACTATTGCAAACTAAGATATTTGTAAAGCATAGAATTTAAGTAGTGCAAATAACATGAAAGAGAAATGTCGTGGGATAAATAGTGTGAAGAATAAATAATATGACATATTCAGATCTCTGATTCTGATCTGGGCAAACACATGTGGGGTCACCATGGAAACTGTTGACAAACCCACGTGGGACCCTTCTATGCAGCCCAAATGGAACCCTTCTGGGGCTCACATGGACATGCTGGCTGGGGAGGGAACACTCATTAACTCCCTCTTCAACCCAAACATTAGTGTGTGTGTGTGTGCTGCAGCTGCTCTTACACCTGTGCTGTGGGCGTTGACCTAACTTGACGTGGCTCTAGTGTGATTGGTTCGGTGCGGCGCTGCTTAATTATGATTGGCTGTTCTTATGTCTGTCTAAACATGGATGAGTGAATTCTGTTGAAATTGTATCAAGCATGTCTCATATTTCTATAGAGGAAAAGTTATATCACGGTATATATCATTTTATGGCCCAGCCCTTGTTGGTTGCTACGTCATCACAATCATGGACTGCTATCACCCACCCCCACCCCCCCAGCTCCAGATCAAGTGTGTTATTTGTGAAATAAATGGCTTCTCCTGCAGAGGTACAGGCTGACAGGGGAAAATGCAGAGCGTCTTCGTTTCCTTCATTATAACCCGCAGCTCCTAAACTGGGAATATTAAGAACTAGGTATATAGTATTGGAAGTGGGGCAATGTGTATATTATGCACAGTTTATTACCTCCGCCAGGAGGTATTGTGATTGCTTTGCTTTGTGTGTTTGCGTGTTTGTTTGTTAGCAGGATAACTCAAAAAGTTATGGATGGATTTTCATGATATTTTCAGGACATGTTGATACTGGCTCAAGGAAGAAATTATTAAATTTTGGTGGTGATCGGGGGGTGGTGGACAGATCTGTCTTGGCGGAGGTCTGGGCTCTCCAAGTGCTTTTCTTGTTTTTACTTGTTTTTAGTTGTTTTTGGTTTTGTATTGCTGTTGACTCTTTCCTTATCTTAGGAAGGCCATTTGTCATGCCTCAAACTGGTACAGAATGCAGCAGCTAGGCTTCTCACTGGTTTTAACAGACGACATCATATCACTCCTATCTTTGCATTCCTTCATTGGCTCCCTGTGTGTTTTAGAATTGATTTTAAGATTTTACTGATCACTTTTAAAGCCCGAATAGGTCTGGCCCCAAGTTATATAGAAGAAGTGCTAGTTGACTACGAGCCAGTACGCAGCCTTAGATCCTCGGGCAGAGGGCTCCTGGCTTTTCCAAAGTCGATGCTTAAATCGAAAGGTGACCGGGCATTTTCCATCAGGGCCCCTCGACTTTGGAACGGCCTGCCCGAGGTGATAAGGCTTGTGGAATCAGTGACATCTTTTAAATCACTTCTTAAAACACATTTTTATAGACTTGCTTTTATGTGATGTCTGTCCCTTTTTAACTTTTAATTTTTAATTTTATTTTTTAAATTTGATCCTGTTTGATTATTAATTTGTTCATACATCTCTCTAATTGTGTTGCTTCTGTTTTAGTGTTTTACTTGCTTTGTGTATCCTGCTGTTGTGCCCTCTGTCAAAGCACTTTGTAAACTTTGTTTTTAAAGGTGCTATACAAATAAAGTTATTATTATTATTATTTGCACTACAAGAGATAATGGAAGTTCACTAAAACTTAGGCCTAAGCATTAAATGACTCGGTGGGAAATGGTTCCTTTTAAAATTCAGTATAGGACACTGTGCATTATATTATGCTGCTTGCTTGTTGCTACTGTGTGTAATACTGTAAGTATTTTATTTATGGTTAAATATTTATTTTCAAAGAAATTACTTGAAGAATTAAGAGCACTGAACTCTTTTAGTTTTGCTTTTTAATTGAATGTATGTTTGATGAAGTTCAACAAAGATGAAGCTGTTAAATGCTACTATATGCAAAATTACTTGTTCTTCCTCTTTTTACTATTTGTTAAATGTTTTTTTTTTTTTTTTGAGATTCTCTTTTTAGTGAAAAGGCAAGAGTCCATCACATACAATAATTACAGCCTTAATCATTTGAGAAAACAAAACAGGGTGGATATAGAAATCTCTGATGATTATTGCCTTTCTAGAATTTTCTTTTATGGACCATTAATTTCAGATGAAACAATAATACAACAGAACAGAGCAGGGGAGTGCACCACCTCATACACAACCTCACATAAAAGCGGATAGGTTCAAACAAAGCACAAATACAATCAAATGAAATCAGATCTGATTGGTTTTACATACCCAGTCTATTTGGACCAGATAGTATAGAATTTTTGTTTTTCAACCAGAGGGAAAAGGCACAGAGCCCGGGAAGGGACATGCAAAAAATAACAAGTATTGCGTTATAACACAATAGTTTTTGCGTTATAACGCAATCACATATGCTCTCTCTTGCTTGAGGTCCGTACTTAATACGTTGGACTCCATTTCGGGTCTGACCGTGTCAGGTCTGACATGCCCCCCATCCTGTGTAGTATGACCTGAACTCTTTCATTATTTGTTCGATCAGGAAAATTCCAACAGTTTCTGAATGAAATTCATATTTGCCCAGCTTCACAGTTGTGGGCAGCTTCATGGACACAGGTGGATCTACGCCAAGTGTGAATGGTCTATGAGAAAGGAGGATGTGCGCATCATATTAAAATGAGCCTGAGCCTAAAATGGTCCACCTGGACTTGTTTTCTTATTTTGACCATAAAACGGTCAGAAAATATGCTTTGAGTCCTTTTGCCCATTTTTGCAGAACACTTCGAACGTTCAATATAGCAGTCATTTATAATTAACTGCTTGTTTTAATACTGTAATAACAGTTTAAAATGATGAAAAACACAAAAATGGATTTTTTTTTGTTTGTTTTAGCAGAGAAAAATACTGAAATTATACATGGATACAAGATTTGAATGTTAAATATGAACTTTGGAAAGTATAAAAAGTATTTACAACAAACTGTGTGAGTATTTTCCTTTTGTTGTGCAAAAACAGGGTAAAAGTGCAACCTCTACAGGTTTTTTTCCCCACACAAACAGGGTTTTTGTCTGTTCTGTGGCTGCAGAGTGCCTTCATGTTTATGGTTCTGTCAGAAACAGTTCTGTCAGTTCACATGTCTCACACATCCAGGCAGCGCTCCTATGGCAGAGTTTGCACATGGAAAATATTCTCCACACCAAAAGACAGTCATCCTGTGGATGTGTTGAATGTCTGTGGGATTTGGACTGATCAACATCAGGCTCTGCCTCCGTCCTGCATCTGTGATGTGGAGCGTCTTCAGTATCTGCTCGCATCATCAGAGCCTTTGCGCATCATCGTGGCTTCTCCCTCTTCATCCTTGAATGTAACTTCCGGTGGACACATGGAAAAATAACACACATAGAACAATGTATTACACAAACAAGACAAGAGGAAAATTGCACAATTGAGGAAAAAAGTCACCTAACATCAACTTATTTTGTTGAGTGTCTTGCGCACTTTTACGCACAGAAAGTACTACATACGACAAACTAACATATATACATGGTTCGTACTTTATTCTACAGTATAAAACCACCATGCAGTATAAGCATCAATTTAAACACTCAATAAAGTAAAACAAGTAAAAACTACATAGAAAAAAGCAGAGAGTGCTTCAGTCATGTAGAAAGTCCACTAGGAAATGGAACTGGGTTAACTTCACCTTTCTTCTTCAGATGTTGCTCCATCAGTCAGTCCTTCAGTCACAAATCCATCCGTAAACCTCCAGGGTGGCCTTGGAACTTGGGATGATCGACTTCCCTACATTTTCCAACACTAGATCTAATCCGTTATCCACTCAGTTATGCGCTCCGTTTCTCTGTTCTGTGAATCTGGTCTGCTGTGTGCGTCCCCAGTCAGAGAATGGCTTATTTTGTGGCTTCTAGGACAAGTGCCCGAGAAATTTTGGCACTGATCCGAGAATGTCCATAAAGCACAGTGTCTCAGGTTTCAGAAACCTTTGGAATTTTTCCAATCGGACAAATAACGAAAGAGTTACGGTCATCTGAACTACACATGCATAGGGCACAGGGCAGGGTGGTGTGTCAGGCCTGACACAGTCAGATCCAGACTGAATCCCAACACAAAAACTATTGCGTTATAACGAAATACTTTTGTGTTATAACGCAAAAACTATTGCGTTACAATGCAATACTATTTTTTTTTTTTCATGTCCCTTCCTGGGCTCTGTAAAAAGAATATCTTCTCCATAACATAAATCTCATAGACAGTTCCAATCCATTGATCAATGGTGAGTGGTTCAACTTTGAACCATTTCCTCGTAACAGATTTCTTACTGGCTGCCAACAGTATAGCCAGTAATTTTTTGTCGTTAATGTTCCATGACTCAAACAGTAGATTGCCCAAATACATGGTCTCACATTTAAACAGAATGTTGACATTAAATACATTTTGTATATGTTTGTGGATCTCTTCCCAGTAAGGTCTTATAACCTGACAGTCCCAAAAAATATAGAAGTGGTTGGCCCAGTAGATCCACAAAGTCTCAAACAAGCGTCCCGCTGCCTTGATGTCACTTCTGAACGGGTGGGACAAAAAATCTTGCGATGTTTTTCCATAAGAACTCGCGCTATGTGTTTGATCCAGTTGAGAACCATTGTAGTTGGCATATTTTCTCCCAGCTCTCCTGTGTGATCACTTCCTTCACTTCCTTTTCCCATTTCTTCTTTATGCATTCGGTATTGTCATGTTTAGATAATTGTATGGCATTATATAGTTTGGAAATAGTTTTGTTGTTTGCTCCAGGTTTAGTTAATGACATAAACCCCTCTATGAACCCTATCTCACATTTTTATAGCACCTCTTGAAGATTTATGTTAAAATAATGTCTCACTTGCAGGTACCTGAAAAAAATCTTCTTCACCCAGTCCATTATCTTTCTGTAGGGCTTCAAAACTCTGAAATGCCCCCTTGTGGACAAATGAGTAGTAGGTAGTTAAACCTTTTGAAATCCATATCTTAAATCTGCCATCAGTTCTATTTGGTATGAAGTCTGAATCATAAGCACACCACCTCATAAGTTTAGATGCATCCCTTAATCTGCAAATTTGGACTATTTCTTGCCAGGACTTCAGAAAACTACCTGATACAGAGTCCTCTGGGATCTCCGTGAAATGTTGGTTTAAGTTCAATAATGTTTCTTTATTTGTTTAAATTGAGACTTTTAACATTTGTTATCATTGTGTCATTTTTATTATGTAAATTGTGGGAGCAAAAGCAATATCATCTCAAGAAAATCGGCAGCCTGTATCGGTCATCGGCTAAGGCTGATGAAAAAGAAAATCGGTATCAGCATCGGCCCTAAAAAATCCACACATCTACATATTTTCTTGTACATATGTGTATATCAGTTCACTAAGTCTGGTCCGAAACATCTTTATCCCAGGCTTTTGAAACGTCCAGGCCAAGTGTGAACCGTCTCATGCTCTAAACGTCCAGGGTCTGAAAAGACCTGCTCCCAGCTAGTGTTAGTTGCTAACTTTAGCTAACTAGTACTAGCGCTAAACATTAGCTTATATAACATTACCTGTCTATATGTAACTTTAAGTAAGTAAGTAAGTAAATTTATTTATAGAGCACTTTTCACAGACAGAGTCACAAAGTGCTTTATCAATTCAAATCAGAATCAAATTAAGTTTACAGAGACCCAACAGAATCCTTCAGGAGCAAACACTTGTGATTGGTGACAGTGGCGAGGAAAAACTTCCCTTTAACAGCAGAAACCTCGAGCAGACCCAGACTCCTGAAGGATGGCTGTCTGCCTTGACCAGTTGGGGTTAAAGAGAGAGAGAGAGAGAGAGAGAGAGTAAAGGAGGAGAAAAGAGAGAGCAATAGAGATATGGGGGGGGGGGAATGACACATGGAGTACGTTATGATGAATACATAGAGTGTAATCAGTTTGTGGTGGCCCTGGGTCAGGTGGGAGACTGAAAAGCCTTTTGAACAGGAGGGTTTTGAGGTGTTTCTTAAAGCTCTCTACAGAGTCCATGGACCGTAGGTGTAGAGGCAGGTCATTCCATAGACGTGGTGCCACAGCTTTAAAAGACCTGTCACCGCATGTGCTAAAACAGGTGCGTGGAACCATCAGCAGGTACTGTCCTGAAGACCTCAAGCTACGAGTCGAGCTGTAGGGCTGGATCAGGGAAGCTATGTATGCAGGGGCCTGGCCATGTAGGGCCCGGAAAGTTAGCACAAGAATTTTGAAATGAAGACGATGTAGAACAGGGAGCCAGTGGAGAGATTTAAGGATGGGAGTGATGTGGGTTCTCCTGTTTGTGCGGGTCAGAAGCCTGGCAGCAGAGTTCTGGACAAACTGTAGACGGGCCAGCTCCTTCTTGTTTAAGCATGTAAACAGGCTGTTGCAGTAGTCTAAGCGAGAAGACACAAAAGCGTGAACGATCATCTCGAGCTCATTTATGGACACCATAGATCTGAGTTTGGAGATGTTGCGTAGTTGGAAGAAACAGTTTTTGACTAGGTGTTTGGAGTAGAATTCTAAAGACATGTCCTGGTCAAAGATGACACCCAGATTCCTCAGTTTGGTCTTTACCGAGGAACTCAGGTCTCCAAGGTGATGTTTGATCCCTGGGATTGCACTATCTGGGGCAATGATGAGGGTCTCAGTTTTGCTGGAGTTCAGCTGGAGGCTGTTATCATTTAGCCACTGCTTCAGCTCTGACAAGCAGTTGATTAAGGAACTCAGTTTGTGGGGCTCAGAGGAGTTAAAGGAGCAGTATATCTGGATGTCATCCGCGAATAGATGATAGGAGACATCACTATACTGTCGGATAATGTGGCCAAGTGGGAGGACAGAGTAAGAATAGCACTGGTCCCAGGACAGAGCCTTGGGGCACACCACACAGTAGATCTGCTGAGTCAGATTGGAAGTTGTTTATTGACACAGTGAAGCTTCTGCCGGTCAGGTAAGGGGAGAACCAGTCTAGCACAGGACCTGACATCCCTACCAGGTCCCCCAGTCTATCAGTCATTATGGTATGGTCCACTGTGTCAAAGGCCGAAGAGAGATCTAGCAGGACCAAGACCGTGGATTTCCCGGTGTCAGCCACCATCAGGATGTCACTAGACACTTTTAATAGTGCGGTTTCTGTTGAGTGGCATTGTCTAAACCCTGACTGAAAAGTGTCATAGATCTGGTGTGTCTCCAGAAAAGCTGTAAGTTGTTTAGACACTGCCTTCTCAAGAATTTTGGCCATTAGGGGGAGCTTTGAAATGGGCCTGTAGCTTTTGAAGTCTGAGGGGTCCAGTGTGGTTTTCTTTAGTTTAGGTTCTATGATGGCCTGTTTGAAGGAGCTGGGAAACAAACCAGTTGAGAGCGACAGGTTAAAAAGCTTTGTGACCCATGGTCCAATAGTGTCAAAGACACTGACAAGGAGCTTATGGGGGAGGATGTCTGCAGAGTTGGAGGAGGGTTTCATTTTGGATAAAAGTGCTGAGATGTTTAAAGCCAAATGATGTGTGTGTGTGTTGTCAGTTACGTTATCAACCAACCATATGGTACTTATTTTAACATAGCTAATTAAACGCTAACGTTACCTGGGTACAGTAATGTTAGCTTTATTGCTAAAACCCTTATGTTTGCTAGCTACTCGCTCTCACCTCAGCCTCATAGCTCCTCTTTTTCATTGACACCTTAACTTTCCCTGTCAGACTTCCACATGGCATTAAACTAACTCTTATAAATCTAATAATAATAATGATAAATTTGATTTATAAGCGCCTTTCATGACACCCAAGGACACTGTACATCAGAGGATAAAAAAGACAATGCATAGAATACAAAATAAGTAAATAAATAGATAAAAGAGTACTTACAATACATAGAAAATCTGACAGTCAGACATTTGGAGTCAGAAATGTTCCTAGTTGCAGCTCAGTGGGAACTGGCAACCTGGATGAACAAACACTACTGACTTTGTGATTGGGAGATAGGTGATGGGCGGAGCATCAGACCAAAACACAACCTGACAACAGAAACATTAGTTGTGGGCTGACACTTAGGTTTTCAAATGTGTGTTGTTCTCAGTATTTGAAATAAACACAATTCCTTAATTTTTGGTGAATTCAGGGCCCTTTTCTGATTCCATGGAACATAATTCTTCCATACAGCTCCTTTAACTCTTATAACTCTCTTTGAGTTCTGACAGATCAGATCTCTTTCAGCCGACTTTGGGAAGTCAGCAAAGTAGGATGTGTGTGTGAAAAAGGCGACCAGTTCCTGGACTCCAGCCACTGCTGTTTACATTAGCAGCAGGGGTTTGGGCACCAAAGGGATTTGTAATGTCACATTAGTCATCAACGTAATAATAATAATAATAATAATAATAATAATAATAATAATAATAATAATAATAATAGAAAACATTTTACAAACAATAGGGCCTCTGCAGCCAATTCTCAGCCCTTGGGCCCTAATAATACATTGAACTGGTCTGACTTTACTTTCAATGACCAAACTAAACAAGTTTTTGCAGAGTTTTGTGATTCTGTAACTATTTAAAGAATCTGCCAGCACTGGAGAGAACCTGACATTTTCATCATCAATTTCTCTGTTATTATTTGCTTTTTCTGGTCTCATACAGGAAACACATCTCTTAAGGAGAACCCATCAAATATTGGTTGTTTTGAAAATGGCCTGTTGATGACCTGACTAGTTAATTTTGTCTGTGTGCTTAATCTGGTCCTGAAGAGATGCGTTTTTTCTGTTCCATTCCATTGCATTTCAGTGACCACCTCTTCTTCTTTCTCTTTGTTTTGATGTAGAAAGAAGCCGAAGGCGGATTTTAAGTGAAACCTAAAAGTTGTATCAGGCAAAGATCACCTGATTCCAGCAAATATGGAAGGAAAACTCACTTGTGACCAGTGTGGGAAGACCTACACCCACATGCATCACTTGAAGACACACCTACGCATCCACAGTGGAGAAAGACCATATGAGTGTGACCAGTGTGGGAAGACTTTCACCGAAGCATCTACCCTTAGGACACACCTTCGCATCCACAATGGCCAAAGACCATATCACTGTGAACAGTGTGGGAAGACTTTCACCCAGATGAGTAACCTTAAGTCACACCTACGCAACCACAGTGGAGAAAGACCACATGAGTGTGAACAGTGTGGGAAAACATACGCCCACATGAGTAGCCTTAAAAACCACCTTCGCAACCACAGTGGAGAAAGACCATATGACTGTGAACAGTGTGGGAAAACTTTCATCCACATGAATAACCTTAAGGTACACATGCGTGTCCACAGTGGAGCAAGACCTTATCACTGTGCCCAGTGTGGGAAGACTTTCCCACATTTGAATGGGCTTAAGGCACACCTACGCATCCACAGTGGAGAAAGACCATATGACTGTGATCAGTGTGGGAAGACTTTCACCCAGATGAGTAGTCTTGAGTCACACCTACGCACCCATAGTGGACAAAGACCATATCACTGTGAACAGTGTGGGAAGAGTTTCATCCATGTGAATAACCTTAAGGTACACATGCGTGTCCACAGTGGACAAAGACCATATCATTGTGAACAATGTGGGAAGACTTTCATCCACGTGAATAACCTTAAGGTACACATGCGTGTCCACAGTGGACAAAGACCATATCACTGTGGCCAGTGTGGGAAAACTTACTCCCATATGCATGGGCTTAAGGCACACCTACGCAGCCACAGTGGAGAAAGACCATATCACTGTGAACAGTGTGGGAAGACTTTCACCCACACGTATTCGCTTAAAAGACACCTACGCAACCACAGAGGAGAAACACACCAAAACAGTTTGAGTGTTACCAATGTGAACAAAGATTCTTGCCACTCTCTGCTCTCTCCTACCGTCAACACAGGTGTGAATCATCGTCTTGACCAAACAGCACCTCAGCATCAGGTGACAACAAGAAACGCAGTGTCTGAACCAGCAGCACCAACTTCTTCTGACAAGAACATCAAACTTAAAAACCTAGATTCCCACTGAGTGGCAGAAAGAGGGAGATGAGTGACATTATTGGCTTCAATACTGTCTAAACTGAAGAACAATATTTAATAAAAAATGGGGAAGAGCTGTTGTGAGATTGATTGTTTGCACAGGTTTGAAAAGCAGTTATAGCTATCGTTTTGCAAACACTGGAAAACAAAGAAAAGCGAAGTAGATGGATCCACACATCTAGGAAACAAAACCTCAATCTGTGGATCCTGCTTTGTGTCAGCTAACATTAATTTGTGCTGTATTTTTGGGTCAAATCAGATCTTAAATGACGTATTGTTTTGGCTAATATTACTTATTATTAAAACTCTTGGTTTCATGATCAGATCTTTCATGGATTTTGTCTTCATTTTGTGATTCTGAACCTTGTGTTTCAACATGATTAGTAAACTAACTTAAACTGAGGCTAACCTAGTTTTTAAAATACGAGGGAACTGGAGAATAAAGCTATGACGGAGTATTAGGACCACATAAGAAAATAAAAACACTGGTCACTTCGAGAATAAAGTCATAAAATATCGATATAAAACCCGTAATTTTATGAGAATGAAGTTGAATACAAAAAGAATCACAATGTTATGAAAATATGAGGGCTGTTCAATAAGTTCATGGCCTCACCCAGAAATACTGGTTGTTATAATACAGGATGTTACATTCTTTTGTGATGGGATAGTGATGCTTGAACATCAATGGACCAAGTGCATTGCTGTAAATGGAGATTATGTTGAAAAATAAAATATAAATTATCAGTCTGTGTTGTTCTGTTCTGGGTGAGGCCATGAACTTATTGAACGGCCCTCGTAGTCATATTTATAAATAAACTCATAGTTCAACAAAAATGTCATTCGTTTATGGATTAAAGTTGTTATATTCCAACAATAAAGCCATAATATTACCAGAATAATGTTACCAGATGGTATAAATCTCCTAATTTCCCAGAATCCAGTGGTCCCCTGTTGGTCCACAGCAGTAGTATCTGTGTTGTATAAAGTACTGGATATGAACTGGACGTAAATCTCCTCAGTACCAGTAGATCATGCATGTATTCACTGGGGTCAGTATATGGTCTACTGTAAATGCACTTTGGATCAGCTGGTTCTGGGCCCTAGTTTTGGACTCTGGGTGTCAGTGATGATGAAACCATGTATATTTGTTTCAGGTCAAAATAGTGATGATCCCGCCACCCTGGATGTCAGGATACTCCATTTCTGTCCACATGTCAGTGTTCATGGACCACTTGTTCTTTGGTAGCTCATACGGATCCATATCCAGTCCAATTGTCCTTCATTTAATTTCATATTTCACATTTTCCCGCTCTGGCTGTGTTTACTGCTATACTCCGACATGTTGAGCAGGTTGGTTTAAGACACTCAGTCTGATTTAGTGGGGTGTGGCCTGGAGAGGAAGTGATGTATGTGCATACCCTCTATAAGGCATTAACCAGCAGATAGCATAGCGGAAAACGGCATGCTAGCGTTAGCACGGACACTAAACTCATTCAAAACGCAACATGAACAAACTCAACAGTATCCTTATAGGATGAGTCGGATCTTACAAACGCCAAGTGACAGAAGTTTGTCCTCCTTTAACTCATGAATAATAACTTTAATGAACTTTTATTTATCAGAGCTCAGCTCTACAGCAACTCTACAAGCGGATTACAGACAGAGGGTCAGCCGCGTGCTGACTGGTTGACTGATCCACGTGACTGAACGCTTCCATACTGTTTATACATGTACATGGTGCAGTTGAGTCAGACAGTGAAACTAAAGAAAACTGTCCCCACAGACTCTTTGGATTGAAACTAATGCTCGTCCAACCGTTCAGTTGGACCAATCTGATTGGTGGAGGGATAGGCCTGGACTAGTGAATGAGTGAAGGAGAAGTTTCCATGTGAATCCAGCTCTGCCAAGGTATTGCACACTATTATTGTCTTCTAGAATAGTCCATTCACTGCTCAGATCGGATCTGAAGAAGTGACAGTCAGTGCTGAATATGGACTTCATTCATTCCATCAAGTCAGCACTGTTAGCATTGTTAGCATAGTGCCATTTCTTCTTAGTTTTCACCTGCGACATCTTTCTTCTTTGTCAAGAAGAAGCCCTAGAGCTGACAACACCAGGATCTTCAAACTAATGTAAAATGACGGATTATAAGTCTGTTATTATGTGCATCAAGGTTCGAATAGTTTTGGATTTTTCCTTATAGTTTAGTTTTATTTAGTTTTGACTTTTTTCCCCCCTCTAATTCAGTTAGTTTTAATTAGTTTTTAGAGCAGGTTTGCTAATTTTTATTAGTTTTCATTTTTTTCTCTAAATGCTTAGTTTTAGTCTAGTTTTAATATTAATTTTAGTTTCGTCAAATCTTTTTTCTTCCTCGCCATTATATTCAAATAAATCCCAGACAGGACTCTGCTGCTTTCTCCCAACTTTAGTCTCCATGTTTCCAGGTAGAGTGGGGACCAGAAGATGACTGGAAACCACAAGTGACCACAAGTGATGGACCGAAGTGTCGTATGGTGCTGCTAGATAAAACTGCTAGAGCGAAATAAATCAATTTAATATCAATCAGACATTGACAAAGACAAAAACGAAGGGAATTTTATCCATAGTTTTTGTACGTTTTAGTTTTGTAAACACACAATACAGTTTCAGTTAATTATCGTTTTTTTCTTTTAATTATAGTTTTTATTTATTTCAGTTATCGAAAATGTTTTTTCAACTCTAGTTTTTGTCTTTTCGTTAATGATAATAACCTTGATGTGCATGCAGTTTTATTTTTGGCTTCTTCTCTTCTTCTGGTGCAGCCTGCACTTTTGTGGTTTGATCACTTCCTGTCTGTGTCTTACTTCACACTTTCAAAACACAGAGAATACTAGAGAGTAATACAACAAGAAAATTCAGTTTGAAATGGTAACAAAGGTTTGGATGACTTTCAGACACTTGCAATAGATAGGATTAAAAACAATATTCCATCTGTATTAGTAAATTATTATCAACTAAGTTGAATTAAAATGAGTCTCCTGTTGCTTCAGAAAACTGTGGCTCTGTCAGCCAATCAGAATGGCTGCAGTGGTTTCCTGTTACAGGATGAGCAACCGGAAACAGGTGCAGCGAGCTGAAGCAGTGAGTGAGGAGAGAAAAAGGGTCATTTTTATTAACTTTTATTTTGTGTTTGAAAGTGTTTTCTTTTCAAATTGTTTTCTATTGTGTTGGACTGTGGATGTTTTGAACGTTACTTTCTGAGTTTAATTCCACTCACTTCAGGAATAACCTCAACTGTTACGTTGCATCAAGAGGATTCTTTTGTGGAGGACACAGACTTTTCTTCAACAAAGCCAAGGTTGGGCTGATTTGAAACTCTCCATATTCTGTATTCCAGTGGATTTCTAGATCACGGTGAGAGTATTTTCCACATAAACTGTAGATCTCTTTATTCTTTGTTCCTCGGATCACGTTGACTCCGCATGGATTGCTTAACGTGGTCTCTGACTTTTGTGAATTTGCTGCATTAACTTGCTAAAAGACTGATTAATTAGAACTTTCAAACTCTTGATATTTGTAAGATCCATTCACTGCGTTAGTTCATATTATATATTTTGAACTGTGGATGTTCTGTTGATGTTGGATTTGACTGTATTATTCTCTGTTTATGTTATTACCCGATTAAACTGGTAATAGTCTGGGTATTTGAAATACTTCAACTGAGTAAATCACTGGTTTAAGTTTAAATACTAGTAGGAAGGTAATACTTGATCAGTTTTTAACTCGTGATTCCAAATAAACCTGTGTTAAATCAAAACTCGACAGATAGAGTTAAGATAACTTACTATTTTCAACACTTGATGTAAGAACTGAGCATGTACTTTGATAAAGACAAAGATTTAAACTGAGCTCAAATTAGCTTTGGAAACAAATAGGGTTAAATTCATTGAAAAATAAGGAATTGTAGTTTTTTCCTTTCCATAAAGAAAAAAGGGTTGCTATTTTTATATCATTTATTGCATTTACATGCGAAGGGTTGTGTTTTTCATGTTAAATGTCGGTGTAAATGTCTTCTAATGCAGACTAATCTTTGTAACGATTTCTGATTACATTTCTTAATACAAACAAGCTGGCATTTTAAAACTAAGTTGGTCTGTGGTGTGTTATTTCTATTTAAACATTTATGACTGTTCTTCTTCGAACCTAGTAACTGGTTTACATTTCTTCTAACTTATACATTTTAAACATTTCTTTGTACTTAGTTTATCTATACACCCTATTTTTGGCATGCCTATCTGGAAGGGGTTGAGAGATTTTTACTTTTACTGACAATGGGAATCGATTTACGATAGACTTAGTAACCCCAGATCTAGCAGGTCAGTGTTTGTTGGTTTGAGGAATGTGAATGGACCAGGGCCAATGTTATACATCTGGAAATCAGCTAGGACAGGGGTCGGCAACCTTTACCACTCAAAGAACCATTTGGACCCGTTTCCTAAAGTAAAGAAAACACTGGGAGCCACACAGCCCTTTCAAAATTTAAAATGACATAACACGCATATAACGTTTTTTTTTTTCCTTTTGCCTTTATGCTTATGTATAAATAAACAATATGTATAAAAAAAAAAATCAACAAACCACTGCAGAGAAAACGAAATTACATTTCTGCATGCAACAAAACATTTTGAACTTCGGAAAAAAAAACAAACAAACAAACAACAACAACAAAAAAACAAAACCGTTGGATTGAAGGTTACTTGAAAGTAAAAATATTCATTGTCTATTTGAGTCCTTCTTGTATTTATGAAAAAAAAACGCCGAACTTATATTATCCACGGCAGTAAACAAAAAAGGCTGTCCTCTGTGTGCGGTCATCTTTTTGCTGGCGCATGCAGTCAGCTGTCAACCTGAATAATAAAAGGTCTATTTCACTGAACAATGAAAAAATCTGCATATATGCAAAATAATAGTAAATTAAAATATCTATCATACTTGGTTAATGGGATTTCTGCTCCTGAACCTCAGCACACAGCATCTGCACATCAGGGCTATACCATCACCTTCATCTTCACACAGGCTTGTAGACTGTCATCCATGAGGCATGCGCGATATTTGCTTTTAATAAAGTTCACATTGGAGAACACCTGCTCACATATATGTGGATCCAAAGATCGACAGGATTCCAAGAGCATACTTTGTCATATTAACATAAATGTCGGGAATAGCAAGTTTCGAACACAAGTTTGCCCGGTTTGGGGAGGTTTTCAATCTCATGCCATTTGTGATTCTGGGCAAGAAAGGCCTTCTGACGTGATACAACTTCAAGGTCTGCTGTCAAGCGCTTAAACTTGGACACCCATATGTCTTTGTTGGCTATGTCAGCCAGTTCCATCTCAAGATCAGGTGGACTCACACACGGAAATGGTGTCATATTCAACAGGGATGGATCGAGGCTTAGGGGAGTGACAGGGAAGGATAATGTGGTTTTTCCTCTCTGAACACAGAATCGTTTCGCAAACGATGTTTGCATTGTGACGATTTCAGAATATAACTATTCCAAATTTATCATGTGAGCTCCTTTGAACCATCAAATTGGGGAAGTGTGACAGTGTACCTCTCTGTAAATGTCTGTCAACTTGTGCTCAAATGCCAAAACCTCCTCCAACATGCGCAGGGTTCAGGTGCGCTGTCATGTCTACCATGAAGTGGAGCTTTTCCTGCCACTCTGGCTGTTCCAGCTCAGGAAATGTGAGCCCTTTGCTGCTCAGGAAACTTTTCACTTCTTCCAGACACACGACAAAGTGTTTCAGCCCCTCCCCTCTGGACAGCCACCGAACTTTGTTGTGCAGCAGGAGATCAGAATATGTGCTTTCCAGCTCGTCCAGTAACGAACGGAACTGACGGTGATTTAAAGCTTTTGCCATTATTGTACTGACAATCTGAATGACAGTATTCATTACTTCTGTGCGTTCTGGAGGAAATGTTTGAGCACACAGTGCCTCTTGGTGCAAGATGCAGTGAAAAGTCAGCAGCCTTTTTTCCAGCGACTTCTGCAGCAAAGCCACAAAGCCCTTCTGCGCTCCTGTCACTATCAGTGCACCGTCTGTAGCCACTGACACCAGGTGGGTGGTGTTTATCCCTCTGGCTTTAAAACAATTCAAGACAGCCTCACAGATGTCCTCCCCCCGTGTTTGGCCTTTTAGAGGTATCCACCTAATCATTTCTTCCTGTGGCCCAGCAGACTTTACATACCGGCAGAGCTGTGCTATTTGTTCAATATCACCTCTGTCTCTAGATTCATCACAGGCAACTGAGAAGGCCACAGATGAACTGATGTCTTTAATTTGCTGTGATGTCTTCTGCCATTTTGATGGTTCTGTCTGTGATAGTCTTTGCAGGGAGGGGAACATCCCTGATTTTCTGCACAATTTCACTCTTGTTTTTAAAGTCCATGAATAGATGTTCTGAAATCTTAATGAAAGATTCTTTTATATGTTCTCCATCTGTGAACGGCTTCCCGTGCCTGACTATTTCCTGGACGGCAAAAAAAAACAAACAAACAAAAAAAAACAAACAAACAAACTTGTATTTGTACTTGAATTTGCTAACTTCATCCACTTTTTAAAGTGATTTTTGCTCAGATCAGCCTTCTGCATCAGTTTCGAAACAGCTTTTTTCCTCTCATCTCCATCCGGATATTTTTGAGCAAAGGCTGCGTGTTTATTCTGGAAATGTCTTGCGACATTTGACTTTTTGTTGTTCGCTAGCTTCTCACTACATATTAAGCACACTGGTAAACCAGTATCGTCAGCAGTGAAAGCAAAAGAATCTGCCCACGAACGTTCTGTTTTCTTCAGACACTTTTCTTTGATTTGGGTTGATGTTACGCAAGTGAAAATATGCAGACCGGGTGATGTTATTGATGTGGGCTTTGAAAGATAGTTGGCCATCGAAGATGACACCCAGACTCTGAACCTGAGGGGAGGGGGGGACTGAGGAGCTGTTGACTGTGAGGGAAAAAATGTCAGCTTTGGAAAGAGTGGATTTAGCACCAAAAGGGAGCATTTCTGTTTTGTCACTATTGAGTTTTAGGAAGTTGGAGGTGAACCAGGGTTTAATAAACCAGAACAGAGCCCTGGGGCACACCTGATGGAACTGGGGAGGGATCAGACCTGAAGGATTTTATCTGAATGAACTGAGGGGGGTCTGACAGATAGGAATGAAAGCAGTTAAAGGTATGTAGGATTGTGGGTAAAACTGGTACTGCAATCACATCCAAATACTGTAGAGTAGGGATGGAACCATATGAAAATTTCAGATCACGGTTATTGTGACTAAAGTTATCATGGTTATCATTATTATCGCAGTATTGTTGAAATTATGCTCAAAATGTTCAAAAAGTACTGATACACACACTGAAATAATTTAATCAAGTTGTATTTTGAAAAAAAAAAAAAAAAAAAAAGCAACATCAACAAAAAACAAATAAAATAACTGGCACGATGTACCTTCTGTTGCAGAAACATTCAAATATTAACCCTTACTGGTCTGAATCTATTTTGGCCGTTTTTCAGTACTTTTGATTTTGCCTTTATATACTATATAAAAAAATGTTTACTATACCCATGTTTGGGATCTTTTTTTTTCAGCACAACTTCATCTATATCTATAAGACACACCTGTGCACCCACAGAGGAGAAAAAACAGAACACTGTGACCAGTGTGGGAAGGCTTTCAGAGCCTTGTCTGCATGATGTTCTCACTGTCACGTTCACCACAAGAACTTGATGTACCCATGTGATAAGTGCACCAAGATCCTCTGGTTGTCCAACTTTTACAAGCGTCACCAACAGACTCATACTGGACAGAAACCTTACCAGTGCAGATTTTGTGACAGATCTTTTATCACAGGTTCATAATGTACCAAAGAGGAATGTGCCAAAACTTTCCACAAAGGACACAAACTGAACATACTGCTACTTATTGACTTTGTGGACATTTAATCAGTCACTTGTTGTTGTGATTCTGTTGCTGGTTGGGGTTCTCACCTGTTCATTGTTCACAAATGAAACCAGCTACTCCTGTAACAATTTTCCACAATTGTTCTGTGCAGTTTAAGTTCAAGAACGGTAACACCGCCACATTTATAAAATGAGAGAAAGCAAAGTATTGCAGACCACCTTTCTTTTTTCCAAATTTCACCTTTTATTATGTGTATTCAACATGCTGTGGTGAGATTTTTATACTACTTTTTCTAAAATTACTTTTTCATTGCATGTAAAGTTTGGGACTTGGAGATTTTAAGCATTTGATCCGTTACCATGAAATTAGTGTTTTTTGGTTTTGTTTTTTTGATGGTTTAACTTGAAACTGGATAATGAAAATTACAGAAAGTAAAGATATTTATAGCTACTTTAAGGTACCTTTTCCAAAATGTTTGTAAATTATAGATAACTATGTGAACTTTGCATGTCTTCTTTTTTGATCCATTACCGACAACTCTCTTACTCGGACTAAATTTTATAATAATCCATCCTGAGCACATGGTTCCATATCATTTAAGCTTACCAAGTGTACACAAATATGAATTAACATCAACTTATGTATTGATGAAAAACAGGGTGCGTCAGAATTACTCAAAGTTTTCCCTTTTTTGAATTTATTGGGTATATGGAACAAACATTGGGTGTATGTCTAATAGAAATTTTGGTTCCAGTGAATTATCTAGAATTTTTTTATCCAGTTTCCTTCAAAATGTCCTCACAAGAATACCTATGTGATTTCATGGCCTATAGGTACCTATAGGAAGTAGTGGTTTTCTTCTGCTGCCATGCAGAGTGGTGGCTTCCTCACACTCCTACCAAATGAGGTAGAGAATTGGATGGAGGCTTCTGTGTCTGACTTTATCTGATCGACTGAGTGTTTGAGTTCCCTCCTGAGGAGATGAGCAGTGAGACTGAAGTTCCAGCAGAATGTACAAACTGTCATCTTTTGTTAGCAATGAGAAAAGAAGAACACTAAGGTACTCAATTTGACCTTTTTCTTGTATTAGCTATGTTGTATATAATAAAGTTGGAATCGGAAATTTATCTGTTTTTTTTCTTCGAACAAAATTCTCTGTACTTTTGAGACTAAAGTTCAGTGGTTCCAACCTTTTTTTACTCTTGACCCCATTTTAACATCACAGATTTTTGTCGACCCCAGACATTCAAAACAGAGACTTTTTTTTTTTTTTTTTAATTGATTTGGTTTTGATCCTGTAATAGTTTTCTATCCTGTGTTTCAAATCCAGGTTAATTTTAGAGGACATTTAATCGATGTATCTTTTTTACAGATACAAATTTCTTCCACATGTTCAACTTCTTTTTGGCTTAAATCTTATCCCATATAAAGCCAGGTGTAGATTACTGCACAAAGTGAGAATTGGATTTTCCTTGGTCACGATATGTACAGTCAGTCCTGCTTGGATTTATAAGGCTGACAATTAATACTGAACAAACAAGAACTCAAACTATTAATTTTGAAAGAGCTGCAGCATCTGAAACTGCCCACAATGAACATTTGACAGATAAACAGAACCACAGAGAAACAGAACCACAGAGAAATAGAACCACAGTGCTGCAGTTTCACAACCACAGCTGGAATTGGCTCTGTCAACTCAACACAGAGTTTTATTAGTACGTTATTTATTTTATTTTTTATCAATTATTAGAAATTTCAGGTGACCCCATTTGAATTCATTTGAACAACACTGCTGTAGTCTGTTTTGATCTGTTACTCAGTGGGTAATTTGATCTGTTACTTTCTTTTGCCCCAAATGAAATTTTAATTATGGCACATTTTTGCTCCAACACTAACTGGTGTTATAGAAATACATATTAGTTAACTAATTAATAATTAATTGTATTTTATGTTAAGCTTTGTTGGAAATGGGGCATTTTAGCCATTTCTGTAAGTTAAAAAAAAAAAAAGAAAAAGATTTTTTTTATTTGATCCGTTAACAGGCTTGTTTTTGGCTGTTTTTTTTTTTTTTTTTAATACCACAAAAACATAATTTAAGTTAATCATTATCCCTGCCATATCAAAGTACTGATAAATACGTATCAAAATATGTTTATGAGTTTCTGTACGTTATTTAATTGAAACTGTATGCCCATTTCAACAGCAATGGGATGGTGAGGTTTTGTATTGACAGGTGAATTGTCGACTGAACTGACAAATGACGCCTCGTGAGGTGTTTGGCACATTCCCCTACTTGTGTGGACACTGTGTTGGTGTGTGGCTTAATGGTGACATCTGGTGGACTTCAAAAATCATTGCAGGCTGCCTGGATTCAGAGTGTGGAGTGCGTCGCTTCAGTGGACGGTGGACACCAAATGATTAATTAATGTGCTTACTGAATGAAAGGGGTTTGGATGTATTCCAATTAATTTGAATATAAGCAAAATATTATAATTAATACAGTGTGTCAAATGCAGAACTAACAAAACAAAATGTGAAAGTAAAACTGAAAATGTGAAATTAAAGGGCAAGTTTTGTGCAAATCACATTTGAATTAAAGAAAAGAAGTTTTTGCAGCAAGTTGAGCGATTGTGTGTATGTAAATAGTTCGTGAAACAAGCAGTATTTTTTTTTTTTTTTTTAATGTTTTGAAGTTACAGGGTGTATTTTCACTTCATTTTCATTTCATTTATTTTGTTCAATTCAGTTTTATTTGTAGAACTCTATATCACAACAAGGTTTCCTCACAGGGCTTTACAGAATTAGTTGGATCTGAAAACAAACAACAGTCAAATAAACAGCAGATGAAGGAAATGAATGAATGTCCTGGGCACCCCCCGTCCTTAGACCCTCCTTCTGGACAAAGAAAACTCCAAAAACCCAAAAGAGAAACCTGAGGGAGAACCACAGGGAAGGACAGATCCACTCCCATGGATGGACTGACTGGACATGCACCAGGACTGATGGATGTCCATTTACAGATGGAGTTCCAGTCTGGACAGATGCAGTAGGGTGGGGACACATGAGGGGGTCCATCTCAGATCCCGTCTTCACTGGGCCCCAGGCGGCTACATCTGAAACAGTAGCCCCTCCCCCTGTCAGTATTCACTGTTGAGATGTTGGCAATAGCAACAGAACTGAAGTGGATAGAAGAGATGAAAACTCAAACTGTTGTTCTTGGCTCAGATTCATATCCTTCTTTAATGGAATTGCAGTCATTTACATCTGAGAGTAGGCAGGACTGAGCTCATGAAATATATGAAAACCTCCACAGACTGAATAACATGAATCATTTGATCCCATTTCTGTGGATACCAGCACACAGGAGAGGAAAAGGAAATGAGACAGTGGACACAGGAGCTGAGAATGCTATAAAACTAGAAGAAATGATGAACATCCCTTTGAGTAAATCTGAGGCAAAGGCAAGAATTAAAAGGAACATTTTCAAAGAATGGCAAAACAGGTGGGATACAGGAAAACAGGAAAACATCTGTATGCAGTTCAGCAGCAAGTGGGAACGGAGAGAATAAGCAAAGGAGAAGCAAATAAGAGAACATCTAAACAAGGCTGAGGGTAGGACATACAAGACTGAAGAAAAGAATGAAGCTGATCAGGAAGCATCCAACAGGATTATGGAATTACTGCCAAGAAGAAGAATCTGTTCAACATGTTTTTATTCACTATCAAAAGTACACCCAAGAGTGAAAGACATTAAAAAGGATGATTAAATTATTATTATTATTATTATTATTATTATTATTATTATTATTATTATTATTATTATTATTAATAATAATAATAATAATAATAATAATAATAATAATAATAATAATAATAATAATAATAACAATAACAATAACAATAATAATAATAAATTTTGTGTACATAGATATATAATTCTTTTTTTTTTTTGCCAACTCTGGTCCACACTCCATCATAGTAGGGGGCGCTAATGCACCTGAACGGTAGGTGCCACCCGCCGTAAAAACTAAAGAAGAACCAGTTCCGGTCCACTGCTCCACGATCAGTAACTTATCGAGTTGGAAGCGTGTTTGGAAGCTTCAGTGTCTGAGGTAACATCACTCCACACAACCGTTGTGTCACTACTGTATGTATTGTTGTGTCAGTTGTGCTTTTGAGCAGTGGGGTTGACCACTGAAAGGACTGACTTTATTCCTTTGAAAACTTCCATTTTGGGGGAAGGTTTGGTGTTAGCATGAGTAGGCTACTTACGGGACTGGTGCTAACTTTACCAGTTCATTCATTCTGGAATTGTTCTGTACTCGTAAGGAGAGACAATTGAGCATTTTCAGTTTGACTATTCTAGGACTGAGGTCCAAGCAGAAAACAGTGTTTATCTGTGAACACTGTGTGTCTGCCAAGCTCTGCTCTGAGAACACACACAATAAGGCATTCACCAGCGGATAGCATAGCGGCTAACAGCATGCTAGCGTTAGCACGGACGACAAACTCATTCAAAACTCAACTTGAATAAACTCAACAGTATCCTTATAGGATGAGTCGGATCTTACAAACGCCAAGTAACAGAAGTTTGTCTTCCTCTAACTCATGAATAATATCTTTAATGAATGTGTTCCGACGGCGTTCCACTCAATGTAGGAACATCAGCCCCTCCAGAACCCGGAGGTAGGGCCAGATTTCATCCACCATTTTTTACAACCGGAGTTTATGGAAGTGTCACAACTGTGTTTATATAGAAGGATCTGTCCAACTGTGTTTATATAGAAGGATCTGTCCAACTGTTTATATAGAAGGATCTGTCCAACTGTGTTTATATAGAAGGATCTGTCCAACTGTTTATATAGAAGGATCTGTCCAACTGTTTATATAGAAGGATCTGTCCAACTGTGTTTATATAGAAGGATCTGTCCAACTGTGTTTATATAGAAAGATCTGTCCAACTGTTTATATAGAAGGATCTGTCCAACTGTGTTTATATAGAAGAATCTGTCCAACTCTGGACACCAGCTGTGTTCTGATGATGATTACGAGCTGTGACAAAGAGTCTGGCAGATCAGAAAAACAGTTGTTTTTATCGATGTTGAGTCTTTGTTCCAGAAACTCATTACAAGGACAGATATCATTTAAAGTTTTAAAATGTATTTGTTTAGCTTTTGGTGATGTGGGTAGAGTAAGTTGTCTCGTTTTAATCCTGACTATAATCTCTGTAGGATAATTTTTGGACAGATTTTTCCTTTTTAATGATAAAGGGAAGAGATTAGACATGAGGGCACCGTGTAGGATTTAGTTAGTACATTTTTGTCTATAAAATTAATATCCTCTATAAGAAGTGATGGGAGCGCTGTCTGCTCAGTGCAGCCGGACCGTTGTGGGAGCTACCTGACAGCTGAGTAGCAGGCAGCTAACAGGTGTAATGGTAATTTTACGTATATTCTATATTACATATAAGATTGTTTGAACTGTGTATTATATGAGACTGGTTGTAATCCTGTTAGACTACTGGTTATACTGCACTGTGTGTGCTCAAGGACACATGGACACCAGTTTTTGAAAACAGGTGCTTTCTCACAGAAGTTTGTTCTCGTACCCCCACACATTCCATTCTAGCACACATGCGATATCATTGTAACAAAGAGAGAACATGATTTTTTTTTATTAGTTTCATATAAGAGACAATGACAGGCTGTATTCTCTGTACACTCATGCAGACAGCGTTGCCATTTTTTATTCTGAGGACGAATGAACAGAGTTTTTTCCACAACACAGGCAGAAACAGCCAGGACAACCGTAGAGACAGCTGGCAGACACACACTGAACCATTCTTCATCAGGGAGCTGGACATCATAAAATAGCTGGGGGGGGGCTGAAATCTCACTCCATTGTGTCAGGTACTGATGCAAAGTCAGAAATGCCCATTTCTTCTAACCTTCTAACCAAAAAAAATCTTGACATATGATGATTTTTATATGTGTTTTTTGTGCGTGGACATTTTTGTCCATAAGGGTGAGCAGAGGTATTTTTTTGGTCGAGGCACAAGGGTTAACAAGCCAACAATACATAATTTGTGGACAGACTATATAGTCCCATTTAAATACAGATGTAGCTCATATTGTATTCAGTCTAATCTGTGTTTGATATCTGTCCAGTCTCAGTGGTGTAGTGTGTGCAGAAGGGGTTCATGGGTGTGTCAGATAAATCTGGTTCCATTTCACTGAGTAGAAGCAAAATGATTGAATTTTAAATATGTAGAAATTTTCCAATTTGCACAGTCCCTAAACCTTCGCTCACTAACTGGCTCCACATTCGAGGTAATGCCGTCTACTGATCGTTAAGGACCGTTCGTTTGGATGTGAACAGGGTTGTAGTTTCTTCTGTGTTTTACCAAAGCTGCATACAGCCGTCATTTGTATCTCAATGATTATTGAGCCATAAAGTGTGAATCAGTCAATCTCTTGCCAACTTTAGCGTGGTGAGTCTTTGCGTTCTTCACGTAGGCTGCATGTATGTCTGTATTGTATTGAAAGCCCTGAACCAAAACGGTTCCACCCTACTTTTCAGTCACCCAGTCGCCCCAGTTCTCAGTCAAATTTAGTCCCTCCCCAGCTAGCATGTCCATGTGGGCCCCAGAAGGGTTCCATTTGGGCTGCATAGAAGGGTTCCATGTGGGTTTGTCCGCAGTTTCCATGGTGACCACACATGTGTTTGACCAGATCAGAATCAGAGATCTGAATCTCTTAATTAACTCCCTCTTCAGCCCAAACATTAGTGTGTGTGCTGCAGCTGCTCTTACACCTGTGCTGTGGGCGTCGACCTAATTTGACGTGGCTCTAGTGTGATTGGTTCGGTGCAGTGCTGCTTAGTTATGCTTGGCTGTTCTTATGTCTGTCTAAACATGAACGAATGAATTCTATTGAAATTTTATCGAGCATGTCTCATATTTCTATCGGGGAAAAGTTATATTGTGATATATATCATTTTACGGCCCAGCGCTTGCTGGTTGCTACGTCATCACAATCATGGACCACTATGCCCCCCCCGCCCCAGCTCCAGATAAACTGTGTTATTAGTGAAATAAATGGCTTCTCCTGCAGAGGTACAGGCTGACAGGGGAAAATGCAGTGTGTCTGCGTTTCCTCCATTATAACCCACAGCTCCTAAACTGGGAATATTAAGAACTAGGTCAATAGTATTGGAAGTGGGGCAATGTGCGTATTCTGCACAGTTCATTTTCAGTTGTTTTTGGTTTTGTATTGCTGTTGACTCTTTCCTTATCTTAGGAAAGCCATTTGCACTACAAGAGATTATGGAAGTGCACTAAAACTTAGGCCTAACCATTAAATGACTTGGTGGGAAATAGTTTCTTTAAAATTCGGTATACGACACTGTGCACTATATTATGCTGCTTGCTTGTTGCTACTCTGTGCAATAACTGTAAGAATTTTATTAATGGTTAAATAATTATTTTCAAAGAAATTACTTGAAGAATTAAGAGCACTAAACTCTCTTAGTTTGCTTTTTATTTGAATATATGTTTGCTAAAGTTCAACAAAGGTGAAGCTGTTAAATGCTACTATATGCAACATTACTTGTTCTACCTCACCTTTCCTCCTCTTTTTACTATTTGTTAAATGTTGTTTGAAGTTCAATAATGTTTCTTTTTTGTTCAAATTGAGACTTGTAACATTTGTTATCATTGTGTCATTTTTATTATGTAAATTGAGGGAGCAAAAGCAATATCATCTCAAGAAAATTGTCAGTCTGTATCGGTCATCGGCTAAGGCTGATGAAGAAGAAAATCGGTATTGGCATCGGCCCTAAAAAATCCACACATCTACATATTTTCTTGTACTTACGTGTATATCAGTGTGCCAAGTCTGGTCCGAAACGTCCAGGCCAGGTGCGAACCGTCTCATGCTCCAAACATCCAGGGTCTGAAAAGACCTGCTCCTGGCTAGCATTAGTAGCTAACTTTAGCTAGCTAGTACTAGCGCTAAACATTAGCTTATATAACATTACCTGTCTATATGTAACTTTAAAGCAAAATGTGTGTGTTGTCAGTTACGTTATCAACTAACCATATGGTACTTATTTTAACATAGCTAATTAAATGCTAACGTTACCCGGGTACAGTAATGTTAGCTTTATTGCTAAAACCCTTATGTTTGCTAGCTACTCGCTCTCACCTGAGCCTCGTAGCTCCTCTTTTTCATTGACACCTGAACTTTCCCTGTCAGGTGGAAACCTGGCATTAAACTAACTCTTATAAATCTAATAATAATAATACATTTGATTTATAAGCGCCTTTCACAACACCCAAGGACACTGTACATCAGAGGATAAAAACGGTAATGCATAGAATACAAAATAAATAAATAAACAGATAAAAGAGTACTTACAATACATAAAAAATCCGACAGTCAGACATTTGGGATCAGAAATGTTCCTAGTTGCAGCTCAGTGGGAACTGGCAACCTGGATGAACAAACACTACTGACTTTGTGATTGGGAGATAGGTGATGGGCGGAGCATCAGACCAAAACACAACCTGACAACAGAAACATTAGTTGTGGGCTGACACTTAGGTTTTCAAATGTGAACATTTTCAGTATTTGAAATAAACATGATTCCTTAATTTTTGGTGAATTCAGGGCCCTTTTCTGATTCCATGGAACATAATTCTTCCATACAGCTCCTTTAACTCTTATAACTCTATTTGAGTTCTGACAGATCAGATCTCTTTCAGCCGACTTTGGGAAGGCAGCAAAGTAGGATGTGTGTGTGAAAAAGGTGACCAGTTCCTGGACTCCAGCCACTGCTGTTTACATTAGCAGCAGGGGTTTGGGCACCAAAGGGATTTGTGATGTCACACTAGTCCTCAACGGAATAATAATAATGATGATAATAGAAAACATTTGACAGACAATTGGGCCTTTGCAGCCAATTCTCAGCCCTTAGGCCCTAATAATACATTGAACTGGTCTGACTTTACTTTCAATGACCAAACTAAACAAGTTTTTGCAGAGTTTTGTGATTCTGTAACTATTTAAAGAATCTGCCAACACTGGAGAGAACCTGACATTTTTCATCATCAGTTTTTCTGTTATTATTTGCTTTTTCTGGTCTCATACAGGAAACACATCTCTTAAGGAGAACCCATCAAATATTGGTTGTTTTGAAAATGGCCTGTCGATGATCTGGCTAGCTAATTTTGTCTGTCTGCTTAATCTGGTCCTGAAGAGATGCGTTTTTTCTGTTACATTCCATTGCATTTCAGTGAACACCTCTTCTTCTTTCTCCTTGTTTTGATGTAGAAAGAAGCCGAACGTGGATTTTGAATAAAACCTAAAAGTTGTATCAGACAAGATCACCTGATTCCAGCAAATATGGAAGGAAAACTCACTTGTGACCAGTGTGGGAAGACTTATGCCCACAAGCATCACTTGAAGACACACCTACGCATCCACAGTGGAGAAACACCATATGAGTGTGAGCAGTGTGGGAAGACTTTCACCCAGATGAATAACCTTAAGAGACACCTACACATCCACAGTGGAGAAAGACCATATGACTGTAAACAGTGTGGGAAGACTTTCAACCAGATGAGTAACCTTAAGACACACCTACGCATCCACAGTGGAGAAAGACCACATGAGTGTGACCAGTGTGGGAAGACTTTCAACCAGATGAGTAACTTTAAGACACACCTACGCATCCACAACAGAGAAAGACCATATTCGTGTGAAGAGTGTGGAAAGGCTTTCACCGCCAGGAGTAACTTCAAGAAACACCTACACATCCACAGTGGAGAAAGACCATATGACTGTGAACAGTGTGGGAAGACTTTCACCCAGATGAGTAACCTTAAGGCACACCTACGCATCCACAGTGGACAAAAACCATATCACTGCGAACAGTGTGGGAAGACTTTCACCCAGATGTTTGTCCTTAAGTCACACCTACGCATCCACAGTGGACAAAGACCATATGACTGTGAACAGTGTGGGAAGACTTTCACCCAGATGAGTAACCTTAAGACACACCTACGCATCCACAGTGGACAAAGACCATATTACTGTGAACAGTGTGGGAAGACTTTCACCCAGATGAGTAGCCTTAAGACACACATACGCATCCACAGTGAACAAACACCATTTGAGTGTGATCAGTGTGGGAAGACTTTCACCCAAGCGTCTACTCTTAGGACACACCTACACATCCACAGTGGAGAAAGACCATATTCATGTGAGGAGTGTGGAAAGGCTTTTATCACCAGGAGTTACTTTAAGAAACACCTACGCATCCACAGTGGAGAAAGACCATATGCATGTGGCCAGTGTGGGAAGACATTCACCCAGATGCTTGTCCTTAAGTCACACCTACGCATCCACAGTGGACAAAGACCATATGACTGTGAACAGTGTGGGAAGACTTTCACCCAGATGACTAGCCTGAAGATACACCTACGCATCCACAGTGGAGAAAGACCATATAACTGTGAAAAGTGTGGGAAGACTTTCACCCAGATGAATCACCTTAAGTCACACACACACACACCTGCAGTGGACAAAGACCTTATCACAGGCGCACCTACGCATCCATAGAGGAAAAAAACACAGAAACAGTTTGAGTGTTACCAATGTGAACAAAGATTCTTGCCACACTCTGCTCTCTCCTACCATCAACACAGATGTGAATCATTGTCTGGACCAAACAGTACTTCAGCATCAGATGACAACAAGAAACACATTGTGTGAACCAGCAGCACTGACTTCTTCTGACAAAAAACATCAAACTTAAAAACCTCTAGATCTGGCTCTATAGAGTCCAGATATAAGGCACACCTATGCACCCACAGAGGAGAAAAACAAACCACTGTGACCGGTGTGGGAAGGCTTTCAGAGCCTTGTCTGCATGATGTTCTCACTGTCATGTTCACCACAAGAACTTGATGTACCCATGTGATAAGTGCACCAAGATCCTCTGGTCGTCCAACTTTCACAAGTGTCACCAACAGACTCATACTGGACAGAAACCTTACCAGTGCATATTTTGTGACAGATCTTTTATCACAGGTTAATAATGTACCAAAGAAGAATGTGCCCAAACTTTCCACAAAGGACACAAACTGAACATACTGCTACTTATTGACTTTGTGGACATTTAATCAGTCACTTGTTGTGATTCTGTTGCTGGTTGAGGTGCTCACCTGTTCATTGTTCACAAATGAAACCAGCTACTCCTGTAACAATTTTCCACAATTGTTCTGTGCAGTTTAAGTTCAAGAAAGGCAACACTGCCACAGTTATAAAATGAGAGAAAGCAAAGTATTGCAGACCACCTTTCTTTTTCCAAACTTTACCTTTTATTATGTGTATCCAACATACTATGATGAGATTTTTATACTACTTTTTCCAAAAATAAATTTTTATTGCATGTAAAGTTTGGGACTTGGAGATTTTAGGCATTTGATCTGTTGCCACAAAATTAGTGTTTTTTTTTTTTGTTTGTTTGTTTGTTTTTTTGATGGTTTTACTTGGAACTGGATAATGAAAATTACAGAAAGTAAAGATATTTATAGCTACTTTAAGGTACCTTTTCCAAATTGTTTGAAAATTATAGATAACTATGTGAACTGTGCATGTCTTTTTCTTTGATCCATTACCGAACACTCTCTTACTTGCACTAAATATTCTAATAATCCATCCTGAGGACATGGTTCCATAATATTGAAACTTACCAAGTGTACACAAATATGAATTAACATCAACTTTTGTATTGATGAAGAACAGGGTGCGTCAGAATTACTCAAATTTTTCCCTTTTTTGAATTTATTGGGTATATGGAACAAAGATTGGGCGCCTGTCCAACAGAAATTTTGGTTCCAGTGAATTATCTAGAATTTTTTTATCCAGTTTCCTTCAAAATGTCCTCACAAGAATACCTATGTGATATCATGCCCTATAGGTACCTATGGGAAGTAGTGGTTTTCTTCTGCTGTCATGCAGAGTGGTGGCTTCCTCACACTCCTACCAAATGAGGTCGAGAATTGGGTGGAGGATTCTGTGTCTGACTTTATCTGATCAACTGAGCGTTTGAGTTCCCTCCTGAGGAGATGAGCAGTGAGACTGAAGTTCCAGCAGAAAGCACAAACTGTCATCTTTTGTTAGCAATGAGAAAAGAATAACATTAAGGTATTCAATTTGACCTTTTTCTGGTATTAGCTATGTTGTATATAATAAAGTTGTAATTGGAAACTTATGTTTTTTTCTCTTCCAACAAAATACTCAGTACTTTTGAGGCTATAGTTCAGTGGTTCCAACCTTATTTTACTCCTGACCCCATTTTAACATCAGATTTCTGTCGACCCCAGGCATTCAAAACAGGGACTTTTTTTTTTGGCTAAAATTAATGAGTTTTTGATCCTGTAATAGTTTTCTATCCTGTGTTTCAAATCCAGGTTAATGTTAGAGGACATTTAGTCTATATAATGTATTTTATTGTGGACGGAGGCAGTAAATCCAGGTGTAGATTACTGCACAAAGGAAGAATTGGATTTTCCTAGGTCTGGATATGTACAGTCAGTCCAGCTTAGATTTACAAGGCTGACAATTAATACTGAGCAAACAAGAACTGAAACTATGAATTATGAAAGAGCTGCAGCATCTGAAACTGACCACAATGAGTATTTGACAGAGAAACAGAACCACAGATAAACAGAACCACAGATAAACAGAACCACAGTGCTGCAGTTTCATAATTCATAGTTTGAGTTCTTGTTTGTTCAGTATTGTCAGCCTTATAAATCCAAGCTAGACTGACTGTACATATCGTGACCAAGGAAAATCCAATTCTCACTTTGTGCAGTAATCTACACCTGGCTTTATATGGGATAAGATTTAAGCCAAAAAGAAGTTGAACATGTGGAAGAGATTTGTATCTGTAAAAAAGATTTGTAGCTGAAGAAAAGTTTTGAACACACGTGAAAAAAAAAAGAGGTTGTAAAAATAATTTGTGCAAGTGTAGACCATATTTGTATCATTGGGAATGTTTTGTTCCCATGTATAACTAAATCTGATGGAGGCACAACTCTGCCACCCTCAGGTGCAACGCTGAAGTTACAGGTTACAAAACTGAAGTTAAGGATCACCAAATACAAGTTACGAATTACAAATTTTGGCCTTGTTCTCGACAGCCAGCCAATCAACTTATGTTAGGTTGCTCACGTGACGCCGATGCAGGAAGAGGGTCAACTCGTGGGTTCTCCCCAGAACCAAGCGCGGATCTCCTTCATCGGCTCTCCTCCCCCTGCTACTGTTGGTCTGCTATGGCTGCGAATGATGGCGCTTCGGTAAGTGTATTACCTCTTTTATCTGACATTTGTGTCGTGTGTTTTTATAAGATTTGGTGATTGTTACACCCACCCCCTCCCCATATAAAGATGTGTAGGAGAGGGAGGGGTGTCACCCCTCTTCAGTCTCCCAAAGCATCAGACAAAAAGGTTTCTCAATAAAGCCAATTTACTCATGGGCTGCTTTTCTTTAACAAGGTATTTACAAAAAGAAAAAGTAATCAAGGTGAGCAACGTTGGACAAAAGGTGGTAACGGAATAAATCAAAGAACTTAGCAAACCAAACCAACTGACTGGTGACCCCTGCACTAACAAAAGAAACTGGTGGGACAAAATAAAATGTCTATCTCCTTACTAGTCCCAAAATAAAAATACAGTGAGTGGCACCAACCAACTAATCTAGTGTATGTAACTTGTAGCCAATTTAGATTTGTGCTGCGTGTGTGTGTGTTTGTATGTGTGAAAGTGGGCGTGTATTTGTGGTGAGGCACTTGGTTGCTAGGGTCACCTGCACACCTGTGGGCATAGGTAGCAATTAGCCAGGCAGAGGTTATATAAGGGAGACACAAGTGATCAGAGAAGATTTTTAAGCCATGGGAAGCCACACAGTTTTTCAACCGTGACTGTGAATGGGTGTTAGTATTTTTTTTGTCCTTTTGTATATGAGCTCATTTTTAAGTCATTCAGCCCCTTTTGCAGGTGTTTTTTTTTAAGATTTGCAGGTAAATAAAATATTAAACGCACATCCATGGCAGACCTTGTTTTTACACACCATCACGAGTTGGAAATGGCTTCAAAATCCCCAAGTGGCATTTTTTTGTAGCTAGATTCCCACTATATGATGTGTTTTGGGTCATTTATTGTGTTGAATTGTGTTTTCTGATCACATTCTACACTCAGAGCAGATTCTGAGTTGCAGTTAAAACTGGCTGTGACTCCCCCTCCTCAGCTTGAGTCCAGAGGAATAAGATTATTAAGGAGACCAGGAGGAGTAGCTTCATTTAGGGTTTCTGTCAAACCCAATAAACCTGTATGATAATCTATGTCATAATACTGGAAGGGCTCAGAGCGTCTGTGTGTGTGTGTGTGTTCATGTGTCGGCAATGACAAAATTCTGACAAATGTAGATGTTTTTAACTGGCCAGTTTGGTTCCTACACTTGAGGAATTGTCCTGTCTCCACATTAAATATCTCGGCAAGTTGATAGGACCAATATTTTCGGAGATATTAGTCTTTTTGGAATACAATAGCCTTACAGTCATGGAAGTGCAGTACCATGGTGCATGATGGGAAATAAAGTTAAAAACAGGAACACCACATTACTCCCACTCTCCCAACATACTGGTGTTAACATTAACTCTGCAGCCATCCGACCGGATCAGACAGGCCACAACAGCTGATTGATACACCAATACTGGTGGAGTTATTAGTAGTTTTTAAAATTACGGGTTTACAGGCAGAAGAGTCCATTCACAGCTGCAAACGGCGGAGGGGGGGTCAACAGAATCAGTGGGACAGGAACCGGGTCCGGCTCTGATCACACACTAACAAGGTCAGTCTGGTTCCTGCTGTGGTCCGGTTCCACTCCACCGGTCCTGCTCCGACCCCTCCCTCCGGACCCCCCTCACTGTAACATGGTGACAGACTCCAGTCAGATGGACCGGAGTACAGCAGAACTGCACACAGGACGCCAGTGACTGCAATAAACCGTCATGTTCAGTCCTGTGTCAAAGTCTCTGGTCCACGTCCATGTCCCTATAAAACTAAATGAGTCCATTAATGTCATTTATCTGAAAAGTGACAAATGACAAAGAAAACAAATCTTTCTTTTTCCAATCTAAAACCCTGAACTTTAGACTCAAATGTCAGTAGAAGTATATGCATATAAACCAACAGGACTAAATTATTATAACTGATATAATTTAGTGACACAGATCATTTGCCCCTCATTTGGTTTTTGTCCCTTCCTTGGGCGATGACTGAGAGACTGTGTGTGTGTTTTACTGGTGTTGTGTTGCCCAATGTGTGTGTTCTATTGGCGCTGCTTTAGTCAGTGTGTGTGCACCGGGCTGACTGCTCTGCAGGAGCCCAGAGATGGTGTTCAGCCCAAGAGCACGTCAAAAAGTCACAGATACAGTGAAAGTCCGATAGAGAGAATCGCTGTATCAAACAGAAGGATCGTTTATTTCCGAGCAGCTCAGAAATGGACGACAGACAGAGAGCTGCTGTATGAGCCAATGAAACGCTTAGGGAACGTAAAATAACAATGACAACCAATCACTGACGGAATAGGGTGGGCTGTAGGATGCCCACCCAATCGCACATAAGACCCAATAGTAGTGTAGTCTGTTATATTGCGATGTGACTAAAGGTGAGTTGCTGCTGAGTGGACTGAGAGCAGGTGTGTGATTGTGAACAGGTGTCTGTGATTACCGGAGAGCGAGACTGGGTTTGTGGGATGTAAAAGGCAGTTGGTTTGCAGCACATGAGAAGCTTGTGTCTTGGCACTGTGGGGAAAGAGCTGGGAGTCATTCGTGGCTGTTTAGGGTCACCAGCGACGAAGACAGCTAGAATAGGGGGTTAGCTGTTCCAGCACTAGGAAGGGAGGCTGGATGCCTCCTGTAGGATAGACAGAAGTGGGTCAGTAAAGTGCCAGGTCCGGGCTGCTTCTCGCCATTGCCTTCGCCGGCATACTGGGTCCGCCGTCGCCACTGTCGGTGGGTTGGTTCCACTGCTGCTCTTCGCCACCGCCTCTGCTGAACAGCTCCCGCCACCGGCTGGGTCGGACCTGCACCGTCCAACGACGCCGTTCTCTCCGGGGAGTTGAACGGCACCTCGAGTTCAGACCCCGAGGGGGGGGGGCAACAACTTTAATTCCTTTTACTGTCATTTTTCATGCTAATTACCTGTAGTGGGAGTAACATTAGTCCTGTTTTAGAGAATCCTCTTTCAGATGGAACAGATGTGCCCACTAAACAGATTCTTAACCATGGGGTCCACGAGGGCCTGGCTTTTCCACCTCATCAGAGGATCTTCATTTATAGAAGATGCTCCTCCAGTTAATCCCGCATCTCCATTTGTTTTCAGTCGTTCATATCTCCTCCTCCTGATACAGAAGTAAACGTGGCTCCAGTCCAGTCAGTCGGACTCTCTCTGAGAACTCCTCCCATAAGTTAGCTGCGCATACAGATGCGTTCAAGTGAAAAGGGTGTGGGGCGGAAAAGTCATACTCGCAGATGTCAATAGTCGTTCGCGTGAAGGCAGCGTGGACAACCCAGACTCAGTGGGACACAGGTGACACATGGAGACAGCGTGGACAATTTGAATATAAGAACAGCTCACAACTGCAAATCGGTTTTTATTGTCACTTAAAACAACTTAAAACACTCGACTCGTTTGTGAACGTCACATCTCTAGTGTTCTCTGATGACGTTTACAAGCTGCGACGGAGAGTCCGACAGACTAGAGGGATGGAATGTAGTCAGAGCCCACAGGTTGTGTGGAAATAAAGTTTCTCCGTGACCCTCTGTGGATAGAAGGAGGTCTGCGTAGGAGCCCGTATTGTTTTCAGGTGGATTTACATGATGGAATGGAGCGAGTGTTGAGTTTGAGCAGTTGGAGACGGAGGAGTTGAACATGGAGCAGCATTAGTCCGCAGATAGCCCCAGGCAGCAGAGCCACAACCAGATGGAGGAGAGTCCCACGGCAGAGTGAAGTGTTCCACAGTCCGACTGGATAGAACAGCACAGGAGAAAACTGTGGAGGGGTGGAGGGAGGGGGAGTGAGTGGGAAACCGGCAACAGAGAAGAGAAACACAGGCAGCAGGTTAGAACTATGGAGCACCCCCCACCACCAGCCCCCAGAAGAGGAGGCATGGGGTATTGTTTTTGGTTCGGTTTGTTTGTGAACAGTTTAGCAGCAAAACTATTGGTCGAATTCATACCAGACTGGGTTTATAGATTACCATGAATTATTATTTTTTACATATCTTTATTTTCTCTCATCTATATTATAAAAGCCAAGTGACCTGTGTGTGTGTGTGTGTATATCAGCTTTTTAACTGATAAACTGGACATAACCAGCCTGTGCAGTACTTCTGTATTTTGGGTTCAGGATCAGACAGAAGAAAACTGCATATGAACACGACCAATACTTTATTAGTTATTAGTTTTTAAAATTACAATGGGTTTACAGGCGGCCTGTGGACTAGTCCATTCACAGCCGCAAATACGGAGGGGGTGTGGGGGCTGGATCTGGATCCGGATCAACAGAAAACACAGGAGAACCGGGTCTGGTTCTTACTGTGGCCCGGTTCCACTCCGCCGGTTCCCGGTTAGACCCTTTAACGTTCGCCTCCTCCATGTTCAGTCCTGTGGAAAAAGTCTCTGGTCCATGTCAATACAAACCTAAATGAGGGCCATTATTTTTTTTTCCCAATTTCTGTTAAACCAACTCTACTGCTTCTAGAACCTGTGGATTCCCACGGGTCAGTGCACTAGTTTACTTATAATGGACAACATTTCAAATGCCTATAAAACACCAAGTTTATTTCAATTTACTTGAAACTTGGCGCATATATAGAGGCAGCTGATATGACATCAGCACACACATATGTAACAGATGAAATCTGCGTTGTGTAGTAAGCGGCACAGGTGAACTCCAAGCTGAATGCATTTTTATTCTGACAATAGACAAAGAAGTGAAATCATTCAACTGTCCAGCAAACCTGGCAATGCTGGTGCTAAAAAATATAGGAACGCACGTGTTAGCATACACATAAACATGCTTCACAAGCTAGTAGCAGTCTGTTTACTGGACAGATACAATAAACACAAAATTCTGTTCTGACACGAAGATCTATTAGAGTCTAGGTATAAATGCATGGAAATAAGAATAAACATGCAAATAAAATAATCAACTACCAAAATATTACTCGGCATCAAAAACTCATGACCTACCACATGTACTGGCAAGACAGACTGGGAAGAGCAGAACGCGTCATTCCCACGATACTACTTTCTTAAAGGGACAGAACACTATTTTATCACACAACTCAATGGCAAGTGGAAGCACCAATCCTGTTCCACATAAACATGATGACATCAGCTGGATCGAGACCAAAATAAGCTACAGTATGTGCGAGGGGCGGGGTTTGTTGAGCCTGGAACCACTTTTTTTCCTTTCAACTTTATTAATCAAATTCTGGCATTACATTCAGAAGATTTCCACAGAGAAATACCATTTTCCAGACTGAGCATGTACAGCATATTTTGTATATAAATCAAAATTAAATAAGTAACTAAAATAAAAGTCAGAGGTCTAATCATAAATCAGTACATTCAGATTGTTCTAAACAGTCAAGGCTTGTTTGGTTTTGACACATTTCAGTGTTTTAAAAGTTGGTTCTCTCATTCATATAAACTAAGAACAGTGGGTGGCTCTTCATGCATCTGTGGAGAAACTGTTTGACAATAATAATGGTGTTTTACATCATTTCCTGTCTTTTGTTTTGTGTTATAACTTCATACTTAATGTCTTTGTATTCCAGCTTGGGTGACTGAGTGTCCTTTTCAGATATCCAGTGTTGAAATGCTTCTCAAAACACTCTGGTATAAGTGCAGTTTAACAACAAATTGTTCTAAAGTCTCAGTGTCAGTCACAAAAAACACAGTTGTTTTTATCGATGTTGAATCTTTGTCTCAGAAACTCATTACTAGGATAGATATTATTTAAAGCTGCGTATGACTTTTGTCACCAGTTTTTCATCAAATCTGTCTAACCTCAGTCACAGCTTAAGTATCATGAATTCGTAAGTTTTTCTGATTACTCTCCTGAATCTCTTCCCTCACGGTGAAAAATTTCAAAGTGTACTCCACCAAAAACAAACCATTGGTTTACAAACAGAGCTGAGAGGTAAATGGGGCATTATCAGAATGGTGTTGTGACGTGCATTGTGGGAAGTGGAAGTTCACACAGCTGCATTATGGCCGCAGCAGCCTGGCAGGAAAGGCACGGCTGGAGCTGCACTTCCCACAATGCACGCAAGTGATTTAGGTTCGTTAGCACGGAAAGACTTATGGATTAGTGATAAGGAGGCTATCACTCAGGTTTTACAAATTTGAAGAAAAATTAGTGATGAAAGTCATACGCCACTTTAACCTCCTAAGACCCAGGAAATGTCAGCAAAGTACAAGCTTTTTACATTTTTCATTAAAGGTGCAGTATGTAGGAATTATGTTCTAAGTAATTGTAAAATGGCCTTGACTGTCACCAGACATTAAGGAATCATGTTCATTTCAAATACTGATATCACTGACAGTAATAGTCCAGTCAGAATATTTGCATTTGAAAAGCTCAGTGTCAGCCCCGAAATTATGTTTATGTTGACATTGTGTGTTTTGGTCTGAGGCTCCGCCCATCACCTGTCATCCAATCACAGAGTCAGAAGCCTTTCAGCATCCAGGTTGCCAGTTCCCAGTGAGCTGCAGTTGGAACATTTCTGATCATAAATGTCTGACATTAATGAACCTAAAAGGGCTCTTATTATTCCCAAATACATCGTGACAAAGTGAGAAACAAAACAAGGAGATGTATAGGAGATGACTTTGAAACATGGAGACGGATGAAAGCAGAGAAGGATTTGAAGACTGACGCTGGCTCTGCCTTAGTCTGACTACCGGTAAGAGCCACTGAGAGCCAGGGTCGTGGCCTCTTCACCCGGTCCCTTCTCCCAGGGCCGGGCAGAACTCTCTTCTCCTGGCCCTGGTGAAAAGACTGCTGGTCCGGGACTGGTGAACAGACCGGGTACCGGTGTAGGACTTGTCTCTTACCATGGTAGCTCCTTGTAGTTCAGTGTTTTCTGTGGAAGTGACCTCTTCATGTAGCGGTGTATAATCCGAAAGAGGGGGATCGGTAATTTGACGTCTGTGGTTCGGTCGGGGGGGGGGGGGGGGGGGGGGGGGGGGGTTCGGTAGTTCGGTGTCTGTGGTTCGGTGGGGGGGTTGGAGTGATCGCGCGGCTTGTAGTAAAAGTGAAACCTAATGCTCATTTCCGTTTTCCCTTTCTCCTGAATCTTCACAAACTTTCATTTGAGTGTGCAGGACATTTGTCCTGGCTTATTATATATTATACTTATGGAGAATAAGTCTGGTGATGATTTTTTTGTATGAAATTTATGGTGTGGTGGCAAGGATTAGTGGAAACACTAGTAGTTGACGCTCATGCGGGATCTGGCAACCCCTTGCCTGGGGGCAGGAGGAGGGGATACCACGCTGTGCAGTATTTTGAATGTGATTGCAGTACCAGTTTTGGCCACAATCCTACATACGGCAGCTTTAAATAAGTGGCTATATTGGAAACATCATGATGCAACAGTTTTTTTCAGATGCAGTTTTTAAAATTTTTATGGAATGTCCTTTGTGGAGGACAATTTTCTTTTCTTTTCTTTTTGTATAAAGTTGTTAAACTCTTGTCCACAAATGTGGACAGAAAACCCATAGCTGGGTCTTAGGAGGATAAATATAAACTTCCAGTTTTCCCACCTGTCAAAGATAATCCAATCAGCATCCAGATCCTGGTCACGGCAGGTACTTACCTTTTCCAGAAGGACCTTTTTCTTGTTTGTGTGATTTTCTTTTTCTTGTGTGTTTTTTTTTTTTTGTTTTCTTGGGTGCCTTTCTGTCACTGTGGTTCTGCAGTTCAGGGTGCAGCTGCAAGAAAAACCAAACTGTTTTAACTCAACAATTTTGTATCCAATCAGCACCAAACTTAAGATAAGATAAGATAAGATAAGATAAGATAAGATAAGATTAGACTTTATTTCTCCCACTGTAGGGAAATTTCACAGTTAACAGCAACAACAAGCAAAAAGAGAGAAAGACGGGTAGAAAAATTAGAAATGTGTGAAAATGAAAATCTGAAGAGAAAACAATAAGAAATTTGGTATTTATATAAATATTCATATAAATAAACACTTTGAATTAAAAATTAAATATTATTTACACATTTACATCATCATGGCTTCACATGTATGATCAGAGTCACACCCTGAACATAATGACATGACATTATTGAATTTCACCCCTAGTTCCACCTATTAGTACCAATAAATGTTTTGGTGTTTTGATGTGTACACAAGAACATATTCATCTCAAATTTGGTCAGAAAAGTCTTAACAAGCTGATGATCCGATCCATTAGAGTTGGTGACCTTATGTGACCTCATATGATCATGGTGGTGAGACAAGTTCTGAGGTTATGTCATGAAACAAGAAATGGTTTCATGAACTCATTAGTACATTATTAAATCTGCATCAGTTTTCACTTGCAGAATAAGAGTATTGAGTTTTCTCACATATCCAGGCCCTTAAAACTTCCTACAAAACTCTAAAATACTACTACTACTACTACTACTACTACTACTACTACTACCAATGAGAATTATTATTATTATTATTATTATTATTATTATTAATAATAATAATAATAATAATAATAATAATAAAACCATCCCCATCAAATATTGGTTGTCTTGAAAATGTCCTGTTGATTTCCTAACTAGTGAATTTTGTCTATCTGCTTAATCTGGTCCTGAAGAGATGTGTTTGTTCTGTTCCATTCCATTGCATTTCAGTGACCACCTCTTCTTTTTCTTTGTGTTTTGATGTAGAAAGAAGCCAAAGGTGGATTTTAAGAGAAACCTAAAAGCTGTGTCTGGCAAAGATCACCTGATTCCAGCCAACATGGATAGAAGACCCACCTGTGACCAGTGTGGAAAGACTTTCACCGACATGAGTAGCCTTAAGAGACACCTACGCATCCACAGTGGAGAAAGACCACATGAGTGTGACCAGTGTGGGAAGACTTTCACACAAATAAGTCACCTTCAAGCACACCAACGCATCCACACTGGAGAAAGACCGTATGACTGCGACCAGTGTGGGAAGACTTTCACCCGAATGAGTAACCTTAAGATACACCTGCACATCCACACTGGAGAAAGACCATATGACTGTTATCAGTGTGGGAAGACTTTCACCCGAATGACTAACCTTAAGAGACACCTACGCCTCCACAGTGGAGAAAGACCATATGACTGTGACCAGTGTGGGAAGACTTTCACCGACATGAGTAGCTTTAAGAGACACCTACGCATCCACAGAGGGGAAAGACCATATTTTTGTGACCAGTGTGGGAAGACTTTCACCCAAATAAGTCACCTTCAGGCACACCAACACATCCACAATGGACAAAGACCATATGACTGTGACCAGTGTGGGAAGACTTTCACCACAGTGAATGACCTTAAGACACACCTACGCATCCACAGAGGAGAAAGACCATATTATTGTGACCAGTGTGGGAAGACTTTTACCCAAATAAGTCACCTTCAGGCACACCAACGCATCCACATTGGAGAAAGACCATATGTCTGTGACCAGTGTGGGAAGACTTTCACCCAAATGAGTAACCTTCGGGTACACCAACACATCCACAGTGGAGAAAGACCATATTACTGTGACCAGTGTGGGAAGACTTTCACCGACATGAGTAGCCTTAAGAAACACCTACGCATCCACAGTGGGAAAAGACCATATGACTGTGACCAGTGTGGGAAGACTTTCACCAGAATGAATGACCTTAAGACACACTTACGCATCCACAGAGGAGAAAGACCATATTATTGTGACCAGTGTGGGAAGACTTTCACTCAGATAAGTCATCTTCAGGCACACCAACGCATCCACAATGGAGAAAGACCCTATGACTGTGACCAGTGTGGGAAGACTTTCACCCAAATGAGTAACCTTAAGAGACACCTACGCATTCACAGAAGAGAAAGACCATATTGTTGTGGCCAGTGTGGGAAGACTTTCACCAGAATGAATCACCTCAAGAGACATCTATGCATCCACAGAGGAGAAAAACCTTATGACTGTGACCAGTGTGGGAAGACATTTACCCAGCTGTCTGCCCTTCAGACACACCAATGCATCCATAGTGGAGAAAGACAATAAAACTGTTACCAGTGTGGGAAGACTTTCAGAGTCTTGTCTCTACTATTTTCTCACCTTCATGTTCACCACAAGAACTTGATGTACCCATGTGATATGCACAACGATACTCTGGTCATCCAACTTTGTGTCTCCAACAAGTGTTACCAACAGACCCTTACTGGAGAGAACCCTTACCCGTGGAGTTTTTATGACAGATCTTTTATCACAGGTTCACAATGTATCAAATGCGAATGTGTCAAAAATTTCCACGAAGGACAAACACTGAGCAATTGTAAGGCTCTAGAAACTAGTAGAAATAATCAATGTCATAACACACCAAAACAGTTTGAGTGTTACACATGTGAAAAAAGATTCTGGTCATCCTCTGCTTCTCCTATCATCAGCACAGATGTGAATCATCAACGTCTGGACCAAAAAGTACCTCAGCATCAGATGACAAGAAGAAACACAGTGTCTGAACCAGCAGCACTGACTTCTTTTGACTTCTATTGAGTTTGTGGATGTTTAATCACTCACTTGTTGTGATTCTGTAGCTGGCTGGGGTTCACATCTGTTCATTGTTCACTAATGAAACCAGCTACTCCTGTAACAATTTTCCACAGTTGTTGTGCATTTTAAGTTCATCCCCCAAAATGTTCTACACTTTTTTTTTTAACCACCAACTGTGCATGTGTGAATTAATTGTTTCAAAACCTGAAGTGGAAGATGATTTTAATTTTAATGTAGATAATTAAATTAAATTGTGAGTACATTGTATGAATATCTGCAGTAATACACAAGGAGATGCATCATGAAAATAAAAATGGTATAATTTTTCCTCAAACAAACTGTAATTTTAATTAATGATAAAAAGTAGATCTGTTTTCCTAAGAATTACACAGTTTATAGTGTACCTGGTTACCTTTGACAATAGCTGTGCAATAAGATCAAAAATGTTTTCGCAATACGCAGTTTCATATCCTTAGGAAACATAATTGTCAGGATTAATGTCATTTTTTTTTCCAATTTAAAGATAGGTTTTTGGTTCTAAAAGACTTAAGAAGAAAAAAACACAGTAAAAGTCATATAAGATATCATAAGGAGAGATGCATCATTATCAGAAAACACTGTCTGAAGATCCTCTCAGCCCATTATTTGGTAACACATTTTGGATGTTTATAAAATGTCAGTGGTTGATTTTAATCTGTTTTGTTTACATTTACAATTGAATTTATACTCATTCAAAGATGATGTTATTTAATGCTTGAAAATAGTCAAATTATGCTCTTTTTGTCTATGAAATTAAGCTTTGTTTTGTCTCCATGGCACATAAGAGGTAATACATAAAGGTTAGACAGAAAATAATTTAAAAAATCACATCGGTATCGTCACAATGGTTATCTGTCAGCCCATACTTTTACAGTTGCTGTGGTCTTGGATTTTGTGATTTGCTGCTAATTTTGTTCATTTTTATACATCGAGAAAATTAGTGTTAATTTTGTTAACCAAATTACATACGATTTAGATTAATAAATTGAGTTCAGTCAGGTCTTGTATAAAAAGATGGAAACACTTAAACAACTGTGAACAAAATAAACCCTAAGGCCTAAAGATAAAATGTAAGTCATGATAAATAAATATAAAAATATATAAAATATAAAACTATATCATGATAACGATGATTTTTTTTGTCGTCCATATTTATTGTACTTAGTTGAATTTACAGTTAATGTTTTGGACTTTTCTTTGTATTAACCTACTTATTTAACAGTATAAATTACTCAAAATCGACTATAATTGTCTGTACATATACTAGGAAAACACTTAATAATTAGGCAACTGTAAAATGAAGTGTTACCCACATCTTGGAGTTAAAAACTGTGGAAGTAAATGACTGAATTGTCGACTGTTTTTCTGAACCCTGGGATAAATAAAGTCGTCATCTGGGTTGGATAGCGGACTCCGACATCCAGTTCCGGCTCTGGTTCTGTTTGTCTTTGGTTCACACACACCCTTTAACTCCTGACGTATCAGTGGTGAGCGTTCTGAATGTATGATTTATTTTAAATATTCATAAAAAATGTAACCATTCGCCTCATAAGAAAAATTTCTTAACATGCTCTGGTAAATGTTCATTCTGTCTTCAAAGTATAAAGGTGAAAATAATTCATTTAACAGACAGGAGCAAGTTCCCCTGCTTGACTAGTTTCAGCTACTTCCTGTGGCCTTCGTCAGAAGCGTCACATGATGTTTCTGTGACGTGTCTTATAGGCTGCTCAGGAGGGTTTGTCAGACAGCAGGGAAGCCAGCGCCCCCTGCTGTCTGACGCCTACTCCAGGCCCACATCCCAGGTGTGAGATAAGGTGTATGCGCCGTCATACTCACAAATATGTATTTTTTTTTTCCCAACTGAAACTTAAAAACTTGAAATTACCATAAAATATCTGGAAAACAGTTCATTCAACAAAAAAAAATCATAAATAGCATTGCCAAATCTCTAACCCATATTTGTAATTTATCATTCCAATCTGGTTGTTTCCCAAATAAAATGAAAATAGCAAAGGTCATTCCATTACACAAAAATGAGAGTAAACACATCTACACAAATTACAGACCCTACTACTACAATTTTCCAAAATCTTAGAAAAACTATTTAGATCTTGACTAGAAAAGTTTCTTGACAAACATCTTATGATAAATCTGGGTCAATACGGTTTTAAAACAAAAACTGCCACCGCAATGGTAATAACTGATGCAATAGAAGAAATCACTAACGCACTGGGTCAAAAAAACACATACAATTGGAATTTTTATTGATCTCAAAAAAGCAGTTGACACAGTCATTCAATCCTACTCAATAAACTTCAATTATATGGTATCAGGGGGGTTGCTGAGGAGTGGCTTAGAAGCTACCTAACAGAAAGGGTGCAGTATGTAAAAATGGGACAATACTCATCTGGATATCTTGGCATTTCTTGTGGTATCCCCCAAGGGTCTGTTCTGGGACCCAAACTATTCAACGTTTATATTGATGACATTTAATGAATCTGAATTGCTTAAACTCATAGTCTTTGCAGACAATACTAACATATTCTTCAGTGGTGATAATCATAATGAATTTGTAACCACAGTCAATGAGGAATTAAGTAAACTGAAAAAGTGGATTGATAATAATAAATTGTCATTAAATTTAAATAAGACTAAGGCAATGATGTTTGGTAACTCTAAAACCAGCTCAGAACTACAGATAATGATTGATGGAATTCAAATTGACAATATAAATGAAAACAAATTTTTAGGAGTTATAATAGCAAATTGTCATGGAAAGCCCACGTCAGACACATAAAAACAAAAATCTCTCAAAAGCCATTCAATCATAAATAAAGTGAAAACATACCTTGATGAAAATGCACTCTGTACTTTATACTGCTCCTTGGTCCTCCCATACTTCACATATTGTATTGAGGTGTGGGGAAACGGTTACCAATGCACCATTAATCCAGTAGTCATATTACAGAAACAAGCAGTACAGATCATACATAAGGTTGGATTTCTAGAACACACTCATAATCTCTTTATTCAGTCAAAACTATTAATCCATGATCTTGTAAAATATTATACAGCAATAATCTTATTTAAAGCATTCAACAAATTACTACCAAGTAATCTACAAAAAACTTCACAATTTGGGAGAGTACTCATAATTTGAGAGGCTTTGGAGATTTCGCATTACCCAAATTTCAAACCACTTGTAAACATTTTTGTTTGTCTGTACGTGGAGTGAAACTTTGGAACAGTGTGGACATCCAACACAAGCAATGCCAAAATATCCACCAATTTAAGCTTATATAAAAATATGATCTGGTCCCAGTATAAAGATGGTATGTGTTGTCCATTGCCTTCGGGTATTGTTCTTGCCATCACTGGTATGTGCTGCCCTTTACTATTTGTGGTATTGTAGTTTTTTGTTTTTTTGATTACCATTGTTGGTATGTAATTATTGCTGTTCTTTACCACTTGTGGTATTGCAGTTTTTTGTTTTTACGATTGTTGGTATGTAATTATTATCTTGTAAGTTGATGGTTAACTGTTACCTGTGGTAACACCACCAGGAATGTATTCTGTTTCTATTGTTTTTTACACACATTTTGGTTAGTCAATGTAAATGCTGTCAAATAAGTTCATTCTAATTTGGTATTGGCCTATTTTGTTCATTGTTCTGGCTTGAAGTCAAAGGACAGGAGTGGGTATTTAAAATGTTATTATGTTAAGTTATTTGATGATGAGAATGGGGTGGGATTAAATAAATTTTTCTTCTTCCCACTCCTTTTCGAGTATAGATAAAGGATTTTTTGGGAATTTTAAATTTGCATGTATTCTGTAAATGCTCGAAATGAACAAATGAAATGAAACTGTTTCATCATTGTTAATCCATAATATCCCCATTCAATAAAGATGATGTTTATTTTTTTCAATTATATGATTAGATCAGGGGTGTCAAACTCATTTTACTTTAGGGGCCACATTTTTCTCTTTGTATTGGTGCAAAAAAACTAAAATTAAATCATTATTTTTCTAGAGTCTTGGGTGTGGAACTGCTTTATGGAGTTCAACCAGGTGTCAAAATGCAGCTGGACTGATTTAGAAGAAAAGAGCCCAGATTAAAAACTACTGAATCCAAATTTAAATCCTTGTTGTTCAGTTTGTTCCAGTTCACAGTTCATGCCCAACATCCTAAATCTCTTTCTGATGTACGTTCTGAGTGCCTGATTTAGTAAAAACCTGTCAAACTTCAATTCTTCTTTGTCTTTTTCTGGGATGTTTGGGTCAGACGTGTTGACAGCACTTACAGTTACGTTAAGGCTTTTAGATTATGCTTTGCAACCACAAAAAAGCATCAAACTAAATTGTATCTGTATCGTAATGCTGCCTGTCTTTGGCACTTTTTAAAAAAATAAATATGATACTTAAGAGCACGATGAATGATAGATCCGTGAAGAAAACGGGAGAAAAGCAGGTTAAACGGATAGAGATGTCTACAGACATTTACAGGACACGCAAGATCTAGTCTCCACCTTCACAAACTGGACTTTTTTTAGCTGGAAAGGGGGTAAACAGCTGAAGCAACAACAGCACCACCCTCTCCTTTCCACGCATGGCAGGGTCAGGCCTGGTCAGTACTTGAATGGGAGACCACCTGGGAATACAGTTACAACAAAGCTCATCAAAGATGCTTTACCTTTACTTAGCAGGTAAAGCAGTCCTCCCTCTCTTACAGCCATACCACTCTAAACATATCTGATCTCGGCAGCAAACCAGGGTTGGGCCTGGTCAGTACTTGGAAGGGAGACTGCCCAGTGCTGGCTAATGACCCCCCCAAGTCCCTATTGCTCAACCTGGGATCGCCTGGTGCTGTAAGCTTTTACCCTCTCCTGTGTGCCCAGCACAGGGCACTGCTGCTTAACCCATCGACGGGAGAAAAAGATACATTTATTCCCTCCACAACTCAGAGAGTGCCATGGAGACAGGGACCAAAAGTCTGGATGCTTGGAAAGGAAAGACATGAGAAGGAGAGGGTGGTGCTGTTGTCGCTTCAGCCGTTTGCCCCCTTTCCAGCCAAAAACAGTTAAAAAAAACAGTAGTAGTAAAAGAATGCTGCTTTATTTAACTAGAAAGTATTTGGTGAAAGTTAAGGTTTTACACTTCTGTTTACCACCAGCCTATGTTTTCCAGTTTGCGAAGGTGGAGAATAGATCTTGTGTGTCCTGTAAATGTCTGCAGATATGTCTGTATGTCTAAGCTGCTTTTCTCCCGTTTTCTTCACGGATCTATCGTGCATTGCCTTTCGTTTTTAGTAATGTTTTTTTAATATAGGGCCATTCTCGTTACTATGTTGGCTGTGTCCGCGCTGCCTTTATATTTGAACTGTGTACATCATCCAGTTTATATCAGGTTACTATCAAATAAAATGCATTTGACATACAAACCCAAAAAATGAAGCTTACAGCACCTGGTATTCCTAGTAACTCTCCCATTCAAGTACTAACCAGGCCCAACCCTCTTTAGCTTGCAAGGTCAGATGAGATTGGACGTATTCAAGGTGGTATGGCCATAAGCATCAGCTAACCACACAAGAACACCCTTTATACATTCAACTGACTTCATTTACATGTATCACTTGTGCCTGCATTGGCACCAGCAGAAAATGAAGAGAAATTTGAGGTTTTAGATTTTGGATGGTTCGTCGGTCTTTAAACGTATGCTGCCAGAGAAAGTGTCATCAGTCATCTGGAATCTCTTAGTTTAAAAGCTAAAAATCAGGTTAGAAATCTAGGGGTAATAATGGACTCAGACCTAAACTTTAACAGCCACATTAAATCAATAATATCATCAGCCTTTTACCATCTCAAAAACATTGCCAGAATCAAAGGTTTACTGTCTAAACCAGACTTAGAGAGACTTGTCCATGCATTTATCTCTAGCAGGTTAGACTACTGTAACGGCCTTCTCACTGGACTCTTTAAACCAGCTGTAAGACAGCTGCAGTCCATCCAGAACGCTGCTGCTCGGGTCCTGACTTGAACCAGGAAGTACGACCATATTAGTCCTGTGCTCAGATCTGTGTACTGGCTTCCTGTCACTCAGAGAATAGACTTTAAAACAGCTCTGCTCGTGTATAAGTCTCTCCATGGTCTCGCACCAAAGTACACCTGTGACATGTTGGTCCCATATGGATCATCTCGGACCCTAAGAACCTCAGGGTCAGGTCTTTTGCTGGTGCCCAGAGTCAGGACTAAACATGGTGAAGCTTTGTTTCAGTTCTATGCAGCTAAAGTCTGGAACAGTCTTCCTGGTGATGTAAGACAGGCCTCTACAGTGTTCAAAGCTGTGGGAGACTTTCATCACCAATTTTTCATCAAATCTGTAAAAGCTCAGTTGTAGCCTATGTATCACCAATCTGTAAGTCTTTCTGTGACTACTCACCTGAATCTCTTCCTTCACAGTGAAAAATTCTGCAGTGCCATCTACCATAAACAAACAATGTATTTATAAACAGAGACAGGAGGTAACTTGGGAATCTTCGGAATTTTGTCATGATGTGTATTGTGGGAACAGCGGCTCGCGTTGCCGCTGCACAACTATATGATATTATATGGATGAAACAAACATGACGCAGAAATGGCTGAAATGTGGAAGCAGAGCAAGCAAGCGGTGCAAGCAAGCAAGCGGTGCAAGCAAGCAAGCGGTGCAAGCAAGCAAGCGGTGCAAGCAAGCAAGCGGTGCAAGCAAGCAAGCGGTGCAAGCAAGCAAGCGGTGCAAGCAAGCAAGCGGTGCAAGCAAGCAAGCGGTGCAAGCAAGCGGTGCAAGCAAGCGGTGCAAGCAAGCGGTGCAAGCAAGCGGTGCAAGCAAGCGGTGCAAGCAAGCGGTGCAAGCAAGCGGTGCAAGCAAGCGGTGCAAGCAAGCGGTGCAAGCAAGCGGAGCTCCGTCAGGCAGCGGCAGCTCCAACAAACACGATGTGGAAATGGCTGGAGCTCCGCTTCTCTCCAGCCATTTCTGCGTTGTGTTTGTTTCATCCATATAATATCATATGGTTGCTCTGCCGCTGCAAGGCGGCTGTGTGAACCTCCTTTTCCCATAATGCACGTCGCGGCAACAATCCGAAGATGCCTGAGTTACCTACCAGCTCTGTTTGTAAACAAATGGTTTGTTTATGATGGATTGCACTTCGAAATTGTTCACCGTGAGGGAAGAGATTCAGGTGAGTAATCACAGAAAGACTTACGAATTCATGATACTGAGGATATGACTGAGGTTTGACAGATTTGATGAAAAATTGGTGACGAAAGTCTCCCGCACCTTTAAGTCCAGACTGAAAACAGTTCTGTTCAACTCTGCATAGAACAACTGAAAGGATTCTATCTTCACTCTTCTCTTTTACTTTATTTTAATTGATTATTATTTATGTTTTGATTATAATTGTAATTGTTTTAATTGTAATTGTGTGTTTTTAAATTGTCTCTTTTCCATTTTTGTAAAGCACTGTGAATTGCCCTGTGTATGAATTGTGCTATACAAATAAATTTGCCTTGCCTTTATTTAACCAGAAAGTATTTGTTGAAAGTTTTTTCCTTTAAATTCTTCCTCAAACTCACCTTCATCCAACGTCAGCATATGTGTCAAAGAAAAATTGTAGCCATTGTGAGGGTGTTAGTGAATGTATAAATCGTGTTTTTGTAATGCTCATTGCTGCTTATGGCTATACCACCCTGAATGTGACCAATGTCATCTGACCTTAGAAACTAATCAGGATTGGCCCTGGTCAGTGCTTAAATGGGAGACTTCCTGGAAATACCAGATGCTGTAAGGTTTTACACTTCTATTTACCATCAGCCTATGTTTTCCAGTTTGTGAAGGTGGAGACTAGATCTTGCGTGTCCTGTAAATGTCTGTAGATGTGTCTATCTATTTAACCTGCTTTTCTACCGTTTTCTTCACGAATCTATCATGCATCATGCTCTTAAGTATCATATTTATTTTTTAAAAAGTGCCAAAAACAGGCAGCATTACGATACAGATACAATTTAGTTTGATGCTTTTTTGCGGTTGCAAAGCATAATCGAAAAGCTTTAATGTAACTGTAAGTGCTGTCGACACGTCTGACCCAAACATCCCAGAAAAAGACAAAGAAGAATTGAAGTTTGACAGGTTTTTACTAAATCAGGCACTCAGAATGAACATCAGTAAGAGATTTAGGATGTTGGGCATGAACTGTGAACTGGAACAAACTGAACAACAAGGATTTAAATTTGGGTTCAGTAGTTTTTAATCTGGGCTCTTTTCTTCTAAATCAGTCCAGCTGCATTTTGACACCTGGTTGAACTCCATAAAGCAGTTCCACACCCAAAACTTTAGAAAAATAATGATTTAATTTTAGTTTTTATGCACCAAAACAAAGAAAAAAAATGTGGCCCCTGAAGTAAAATGAGTTTGACACCCCTGATCTAATCATATAATTGAAAAAAATAAACATAATCTTTATTGAATGGGGATATTATGGATTAACAATGATGAAACAATGAACTGTTTTCCAGATATTTTATGGTAATTTCAAGTTTTTAAGTTTCAGTTGGGGAAAAAAAATACATATTTGAGTATGATGGCGCATACACCTTATCTCACACCTGGGATGTGGGCCTGGAGTAGGCGTCAGACAGCAGGGGGCGCCGGCTTCCCTGCTGTCTGACAAACCCTCCTGAGCAGCCTTTAAGACACGTCACGGAAACATCATGCGACGCTTCTGACGAAGGCTACAGGAAGTAGCCGAAACTAGTCAAGCAAGGTGAACTTGCTCCTGTTTGTTAAATGAATTATTTTCACCTTTATACTTTGAAGACAGAATGAACATTTACCAGAGCATGTTAAGAAATTCTTCTTATGGGGCGAATGGTTACATTTTTTTATGAATATTTGAAATAAATCATACATTCAGAACGCTCACCACTGATACATCAGGAGTTAAAGGGTGTGTGTGAACCAAAGACAAACAGAACCAGAGCCGGAGCTGGATGTCGGAGTCCGCTATCCAACCCAGATGACGACTTTATTTATCCCAGGGTTCAGAAAAACAGTCGACAATTCAGTCATTTACTCCCACAGTTTTTAACTCCAAGATGTGGGTAACACTTCATTTTACAGTTGCCTAATTATTAAGTGTTTTCCTAGTATATGTACAGACAATTATAGTCGATTTTGAGTAATTTATACTGTTAAATAAGTAGGTTAATACAAAGAAAAGTCCAAAACATTAACTGTAAATTCAACTAAGTACAACAGATATGGACGACAAAAAAAATCATCATTGTTATCATGATATATTTTTATATTTACTTATCATGACTTACACTTTCTCTTTAGGCCTTAGGGTTTATTTTGTTCACAGTTATTTAAGTGTTTCCATCTTTTTATATAAGACCTGACTGAACTCAATTTATTAATCTAAATCATATGTAATTTGGTTAACAAAATTAACACTAATTTTCTCGATGTATAAAAATGAACAAAATTAGCAGCAAATCACAAAATCCAAGACCACAGCAACTGTAAAAGTATGGGCTGACAGATAACCATTGTGACAATACCGATGTGATTTTTTAAATTATTTTTTGTAACCTTCATGTATTACCTCTTATGTGCCATGGAGACAAAACAAAGCTTAATTTCATAGACAAAAAGAGCATAATTTGACTATTTTCAAGCATTAAATAACATCATCTTTGAATGAGTATAAATTCAATTGTAAATGTAAACAAAACAGATTAAAATCAACCACTGACTTTTTATAAACATCCAAAATGTTACCAAATAATGGGCTGAGAGGATCTACAGACAGTGTTGTCTGATAATGATGCATCTGTCCTTATTATAACTTATATAACTTTTGCTGGGTTTTTTTCTTCTTAAGTCGTGTTATGACACCGATTATTTCTGTGAGTTTCTAGAGCCTTACTTTTTATACAATTGCTCAGTTTTTGTCCTTCGTGGAAATTTTTGACACATTCACGTTTGGTACATTGTGAACCTGTGATAAAAGATCTGTCATAAAATCTCCACGGGTAAGGGTTCTCTCCAGTAAGGGTCTGTTGGTGACACTTGTTGGAGACACAAAGTTGGATGACCAGAGTATCGTTGTGCATATCACATGGGTACATCAAGTTCTTGTGGTGAACGTGAAGGTGAGAAAATAGTACAGACAAGACTCTGAAAGTCTTCCCACACTGGTAACAGTTTTATTGACTTTCTCCACAATGGATACGTTGGTGTGTCTGAAGGGCAGACAGCTGGGTAAATGTCTTCCCACACTGTTCAAAGCCATATGGTTTTTCTCCTCTGTGGGTGCATAGATGTCTCTTAAGGTAATTCAATCTGGTGAAAGTCATCCCACACTGACCACAACAATATGGTCTTTCTCCTCTGTGGATCCGTAGGTGTCTCTTAAGGTTACTCATTTGGGTGAAAGTCTTCCCACACTGGTCACAGTCATATGGTCTTTCTCCTCTGTGGATGCGTTGGTGCGCCTGAAGGTGACTTATTTGGGTGAAAGTCTTCCCACACTGGTCACAATAATATGGTCTCTCTCCTCTGTGGATGCGTAAGTGTGTCTTAAGGTCATCCATTCTGATGAACGTCTTCCCACACTGGTCACAGTCATATGGTCTTTTTCCACTGTGGATGCGTAGGTGTTTCTTAAGGCCACTCATTGTGGTGAAAGTCTTCCCACACTGGTCACAGTCATATGGTCTTTCTCCACTGTGGATGTGTTGGTGTGCCCGAAGGTTACTCATTGTGGTGAAAGTTTTCCCACACTGGTTACAGTCATATGGTCTTTCTCCTCTGTGGATGCGTAGGTGTTTCTTAAGGCTACTCATTGTGGTGAAAGTCTTCCCACACTGGTCACAGTCATATGGTCTTTCTCCATTGTGGATGCGTTGGTGTGCCTGAAGGTTACTTAATTGGGTGAAAGTCTTCCCACACTGGTCACAGTAATATGGTCTTTCTCCATTGTGGATGCGTTGGTGTGCATGAAGGTTACTTAATTGGGTGAAAGTCTTCCCACACTGGTCACAGTCATAGGGTTTTTCTCCATTGTGGATATGTTGGTGTGCCTGAAGGTGACTTTTTCGGGTGAAAGTCTTCCCACACTGGTCACAATAATACAGTCTTTGTCTTCTGTGGATGCGTAGGTGTGCATGAAGGTTATTTATTTGGGTGAAAGTCTTCCCACAATGGTCACAATCATATGGTCTTTCTCCTATGTGGATGCGTAGGTGTCTCTTAAGGTCATTCATTTGGGTGAAAGTCTTCCCACACTGGTCACAGTCATATGGTCTTTCTCCTCTGTGGATGCGTAGGTGTCTCTTAAAGTTACTCATTTGGATGAAAGTCTTCCCACACTGATCACAGTCATATGGTCTTTCTCCATTGTGGATGCGTTGGTGCGCATGAAGGTTACTTATTTGGGTGAAAGTCTTCCCACACTGGTCACAGTCATATGGTCTTTCTCCGTTGTGGATGCGTTGGTGTACCTGAAGGTTACTCATTCGGGTGAAAGTCTTCCCACACTGGTCACAGTCATATGGTCTTTCTCCACTGTGGAGGCGTAGGTGTCTCTTAAGGTTAGTCATTTGGGTGAAAGTCTTCCCACACTGATAACAGTCATATGGTCTTTCTCCACTGTGGATGTGCAGGTGTATCTTAAGGTTACTCATGTCGGTGAAAGTCTTTCCACACTGGTCACAGGTGGGTCTTCTATCCATGTTGGCTGGAATCAGGTGATCTTTGCCAGACACAGCTTTTAGGTTTCTCATAAAATCCACCTTTGGCTTCTTTCTACATCAAAACACAAAGAAAAAGAAGAGGTGGTCACTGAAATGCAATGGAATGGAACAGAACAAACACATCTCTTCAGGACCAGATTAAGCAGATAGACAAAATTCACTAGTTTGGAAATCAACAGGACATTTTCAAGACAACCAATATTTGATGGGGATGGTTTTATTATTATAATAATAATAATAATAATAATAATAATAATAATAATAATGATAATAATAATAATAATTATTATTATTATTATTATTATTATTATTATTATTATTAATAATAATAATAATAATAATAATAATTCTCATTGGTAGTAGTAGTAGTAGTAGTAGTAGTAGTATTTTAGAGTTTTGTAGGACGTTTTAAGGGCCTGCATATGTGAGAAAACTCAATACTCTTATTCTGCAAGTGAAAACTGATGCAGATTTAATAATGTACTAATGAGTTCATGAAACCATTTCTTGTTTCATGACAAAACCTCAGAACTCGTCTCACCGCCATGATCATATGAGGTCACATAAGGTCACCAACTCTAATGGATCGGATCATCAGCTTGTTAAGACTTTTCTGACCAAATTTGAGATGAATATGTTCTTGTGTACACATCAAAACACCAAAACATTTATTGGTACTAATAGGTGGAACTAGGGGTGAAATTCAATAATGTCATGTCATTATGTTCAGGGTGTGACTCTGATCATACATGTGAAGCCATGATGATGTAAATGTGTAAATAATATTTAATTTTTAATTCAAAGTGTTTATTTATATGAATATTTATATAAATACCAAATTTCTTATTGTTTTCTCTTCAGATTTTCATTTTCACACATTTCTAATTTTTCTACCTGTCTTTCTCTCTTTTTGCTTGTTGTTGCTGTTAACTGTGAAATTTCCCTACAGTGGGAGAAATAAAGTCTAATCTTATCTTATCTTATCTTATCTTAAGTTTGGTGCTGATTGGATACAAAATTGTTGAGTTAAAACAGTTTGGTTTTTCTTGCAGCTGCACCCTGAACTGCAGAACCACAGTGACAGAAAGGCACCCAAGAAAACAAACAAAAAAAAAACCACACAAGAAAAAGAAAATCACACAAACAAGAAAAAGGTCCTTCTGGAAAAGGTAAGTACCTGCCGTGACCAGGATCTGGATGCTGATTGGATTATCTTTGACAGGTTAAATTAATTTTTAATTCAAATTCTTTATTTATATTAATATTTAAATAAATACCAAATTTCTTATTGTTTTCTCTTTAGATTTTCATTTTCACACATTTCTAGTTTTTCTACCTGTCTTTTTCTCTGCAATTGCTTGTTGTTGCTGTTAACTGTGAAATTTCCCTACGGTGGGAGAAATAAAGTCTAATCTTATCTTATCTTACCTTAAGTTTGGTGCTGATTGGATAAAAAATTGTTGAGTTATAACAGTTTGGTTTTTCTTGCAGCCTCACCCTGAACTACAGAACCGCATTGACAGAAAGGCACCCAAGAAAAAAAACACACACACAAGAAAAAGAAAATCACACAAACAAGACAAAGGTCCTTCTGGACCTTCCGTGAACAGTTTCTGGATGCTGATTGGATTGTCTTTGACAGGTGGGAAAACTGAAAGTTTATATTTCCCCTCCTAAGACCCAGCTATGGGTTTTCTGTCCACATTTGTGGACAAGAGTTTAACAACTTTTTGCAAAAAGAAAAGAAAATTGTCCACCACAAAGAACATTCCATAAAAATTTTAAAAACTGCATCTGAAAAAAACTGTTGCATCATGATGTTTCCAATATAGCCACTTATTTAATAAAAAAAAAATTAAAAAGCTTGTACTTTGCTGACATTTGAGTGATTTAATTGGTTTTCCCCTGTAAGTCGCTTTGGAAAAAAGTGTCTGCCAAATGCATAAATATAAACATTTCCTGGGTCTTAGGAGGTTAAAGCGGCATTTGATTTTTGTGGTGGAAAATTTACTTCTATACTGCTGTCATGACTAGGTTCATCTGGGTTCATCTTTTTTACTGCTGTTCATTATTCCTCTGTGTGTGATATTTACAGCTGCATAACACCCTGCCTGGGAAGGGAGTTCTGGCCTTGATTGAAAACCCAAACACCTAAATGTCTGAATGTGCGGATAGAGAATGGCGCCTGCACTCCAGATAGGGTCCAGGCAAGGTTAGGGTGAAGAGGTCACCATGACCTCTTTACGGAGCAGAGAGAGAGGTGTATGGAGTGGTACGATGTACGTAAGGAATGATGTCACGACTGAGGGGGGTTGGATTTGGTTCTATATAATCTTTAGTTTTTCTCTTGTTTAATCAGACTCACTTACAGATCTTCTCTGTGAATGACTTCTCAAATAAATGATCATTTATTTTAACTCTGACTTTCTCTCCTCTTCTTTGAGTGAGTGGTAAGTTGAACATTTCCAGAACACTTTCATCACTAATTTTTCTTCAAATTTGTAAAAACCTGAGTGATAACCTCCTTATCACTAATCCATAAGTCTTTCCATGCTAACGTACCTAAATCACTTCCGTGCATTGTGGGAAGCACATCTCCAGCCGTGCCTTTCCTGCCAGGCCACTGCGGCCATAATGCAGCTGCGTGAACTTCCACTTCCCACAGTGCATGTCACAACACAATTCTGAAAATGCCCCAGTTACCTCTCGGCTCTGTTTGTAAACCAATGGTTTGTTTTTGGTGGAGTGCATTTCGAAATTTTTCACCGTGAGGAAAGAGATTCAGGAGAGTAATCACAGAAAAACTTACGGATTCGTGATACTTACGGATTCAGGAAACTGGTTTTTACTGTTTATATTCGAGTGAAATGAGCTATGACTGAGGTTTGACAGGTTTGATGAAAAACCTGTCAAACAGGTTTGATGAAAAATTGGTGACAAAAGTCATACGCAGCTTTAAATAATATCTATCCTGTAATGAGTTTCTGAGACAAAGATTCAACATCGATAAAAACAACTGTGTTTTTTGTGACTGACACTGAGACTTTAGAACAACTTGTTGTTAAACTGCACGTATACCAGAGTGTTTTGAGAAGCATTTCAACACTGGATATCTGAAAAGGACACTCAGTCACCCAAGCTGGAATACAAAGAATTAAGTATGAAGTTATAACACAAAACAAAAGACAGGAAATGATGTAAAACACCATTATTATTGTCAAACAGTTTCTCCACAGATGCATGAAGAGCCACCCACTGTTCTTAGTTTATATGAATGAGAGAACCAACTTTAAAAACACTGAAATGTGTCAAAACAAACAAGCCTTGACTGTTTAGAACAATCTGGATGTTACATACACGTGCACTGATGTCATATCAGCTGCCTCTATATATGCGCCAAGTTTCAAGTAAATTGAAATAAACTTGGTGTTTTATAGACATTTAAAATTTTGTCCATTATAAGTAAACTAGTGCACTGACCCGTGGGAATCCACAGGTTCTGGAAGCAGTAGAGTTGGTTCAACACAGAAATTAGGAAAAAAATAATGGCCCTCATTTAGGTTTGTATTGACATGGACATAGACCACAGGACTACCACAGGACTGAACAGGGAGGAGGCGAACGTTAACGGGCCGGGTCTAACCGGGGACTGGTGGAGTGGAACTGGGCCACAGTAAAAACCAGACCTGGTTCTCCCGTGTTTTCCATTGATCCGGATCCAGATCCAGCCCCCCCAATTAGCAGCTGTGAATGGACTAGTCAACAGGCCGCCTATAAACCCACTGTAATTTTAAAAACTAATAAATTATTGGTCGTATCAATATGCAGTTTTCTTCTGTCTGATCCTGGACCTAAAATACAGAAGTACTGCACAGGCTGGTTCTGTCCAGTTTATCAGTTAAAAAGCTGATACACACACACACACACACAGGTCACTTAGCTTTTACGATATAGATGGGAGAAAATAAAAACATGTAATAATAACAATAATAATAATAATTCATGGTAATCTATAAACCCAATCTGGTGTAAATTTGACAAATACTTTTGCTGCTAAAGTGTTCACAAACAAACCGAACAAAAAACAATACCCCATGCCTCCTCCTCTGGATGGGGGGGGGGGGGGGGTGCTCTATTGTGCTAACCTGCTGCCTCTGTTTCTCTTCTCCGTTGCCGGTTTCCCACTCACTCCTCCTCCCTCCAGTTTTCTCCTGTGCTGTTCTATCCAGTCGGACTGTGGAACACTTCACTCTGCCGTGGGACTCTCCTCCACCTGGTTGTGGCTCTGCTGCCTGGGGCTATCTCCGGACTAATGCTGCTCCATGTTCAACTCCTCCGTCTCCAACTGCTCAAACTCAACACTCGCTCCATTCCATCATGTAAATCCACCTGAAAACAATACGGGCTCCTACGCAGACCTCCTTCTATCCACAGAGGGTCACGGAGAAACTTTATTTCCACACAACCTGTGGGCTCTGACTCCATTCCATCCCTCTAGTCTGTCGGACTCTCCGTCGCAGCTTGTAAACGTCATCAGAGAACATTAGAGATGTGACGTTCACAAACGAGTCGAGTGTTTTAAGTTGTTTTAAGTAACGATAAAAACAGCTTCGCAGTTGTGAGCTGTTCTTATATTCAAATTACCCACACTGTCTCCATGTGTCACCTGTGTCCCACTGAGTCTGGGTTGTCCACGCTGCCTTCACGCGAACGACTATTGACGTCTGCGAGTATGACTTTTCCGCCCCACACCCTATTCACTTGAACGCATCTATATGCGCAGCTAACTTATGGGAGGAGTTCTCAGAGAGAGTCCGACTGACTGGACTGGAGCCACATCTACTTCTGCATCAGGAGGAGGAGATATGAACGACTTTTCCACATTTTGTGACGTTACGACCACAAACATAAATAGATTTTATTGGAATTTTATGTGAAAGACCAACACAAAGTGGCATACAATTGTGGAGCAGAAAGAAAATAATACATGATTTTAATATTATTTTACAAATAAAAAACTGAAAAGTGCGGTGTGCAAAATTATTCAGCCCCCTTTTCTCTGAGTGCAACTCAGTTTTTCAGTTTTCAGTTTTTTATTTGTAAAACAATATTAAAATCATGTGTCTTTTTTTTTCTACTTCACAATTGTATACCACTTTGTGTTTGTCTTTTACATAGAATTCCAAGAAAATATATTTATGTTTGTGGTCGTAGCATGACAAAATGTGAAAAAGTTCAAGGGGTATGAATACTTTTGCAAGCCACTGTTAGTTAAACAAACAGAGGGTTAGGGTTAGGGTTAGGGTTAACCCTAACCCTAACCCTTTTTTTTTTATTTATTTATTTATTTATTTATTTATTTATTTATTTATTTATTTTTTACTTTTTTACACCAAAAAAACAGAGAGAAAATTTGGGGTTGTCAATATTTGTAGGTTATTATGATAATATTTTCCAGGTTCTGACCCACTTGAAATCTAATTGGACTGTATGTGTCTGTATGTGGAACCAGAGTTAAAATGATTTTGCCCCCATTGATTTTTAATATCTTCAGGGTAATTTTTGCATTTCACAAATTCATCCCAAGGGCCAGACTGGTCCCTTTGGTGGGCCGGATTTGGCCCCCGGGCCACATGTTTGACACCTGTGCTCTAGAATATTGGAAGAATCAGAAGTACACTTATCAGCACCTCTACAAACTTGCTACGAAATTGTTCTGTCCTCCTTCTTCTTCTGTACCATGTGAAAGAGTGTTCTCCAAAGCAGCAGAACTGGCATCAAACAGACCAAATTGCCCAACTTGCTGCAAAAACTTCTTTTCCTTAATTCAAATGTGTAACCCCTGCCTTGTCCCCCCAGTAGCAAGTCCACAAGCACTCCAATTTCCTAAATGATTTGGACAAAACTTTCACTTTAGTTTCACATTTTCAGTTTTACTTTAACATTTTGTTTTATTAATTCTGCATTTGATACACCATATGAGTTATAATATTTTGCTTATATTCAAATTAATTGGAATACGTCCAAATCCCTTTCATTCAGTAAACACATTAATTAATCATTTGGTGTCCACCGTCCACTGAAGCGACGCACTCCACACTCTGAATCCGGGCAGCCTGCAATGATTTTTGAAGTCCACCAGATGTCCCCATTAAGCCACACACCAACACAGTGTCCACACAGTGTCCACACAATTAGGGGAATGTGCCACACACGTCATGAGGCATCATTTGTCCATCACTAATGCTGACCCGTCCACAGTGTATGTGCCTTCAACCACTGGTAGCCAAAGTGGAAAAGCTCTGGCACCTCACAAGTGGTTCAGAAAATGGATGAAAGGATTTCTAGCAGAAATAATTCCAGCTCTATCCACTACCGTTTGCTGAAATCATTCAAATATTTGCACTTTGACTACAGTTAAACAAGTTTTGCTGTAAAATTATTAGATTTCTAAGTAAGTTTAGTCAACACAGATAATTCTATCAAAATGAACGTTTGGTGTTAGTTATCCAGGTTTTTCAAACTAAGCCAAACTGAAGTTACTGTGAAACTGTGTTGAAAACTTCAGAAGATCTCTCTAATGAAACAGTTCGCTCTGTTCCATGCTGAGTCAGCCCAAAACTGTCCAGAGTGTTCTTCAGGTCTGTAGTCCCTTTGTTCTGAAAGTTGTCAACATGGATGTTAAAATCACCAACCATAAGTATACAGTCAAAACCAACACAGATCACAGACAGCAGTTCACTAAAATCATCATAAAAGTCTGCACAGTATTTGGTGGGGGGCATAAATATTTAAAAGCATGACCCTGGATGATGCCTTCATCTGTACAGCCACATAATCAAAAGAAGGGAAACTTCCCACAGATAGCTGCTTCCACTGATATGATTCTGTGAGTAAGACTGCACCTCCCCCTCCTCTTCTGTGTATTCTAGGCTCACTGATAAAAGTGAAGGGGGGGGGGGGGGGGGTTGACTCAATAAGAACAGCTGCACTGTTATTTTGGTCCAACCAGGTTTCAGTTCAAACCATAAAATCCAGGCTGTGCTCAGTAATAAAGTCATTGATTACGAATGTAAACCCTGCTAAAGACCTAACATTTAATAAAGATAATTTAAGGGTTTTAAAAGTGAAAAGTGTCATGTACGGGGGGTCAGGCTGTGGCTCACAGAGTATGTTTACCTCATTTGAAAACCTTTTTGTGTGTTTTGATAGAGCCGCATTTCTCCTTCAGTTCCTTAACAGCATTTTTCTGTTTCCTGTCATCACCAGGATTGAACAGGCTACCTTAACTCCATAGGGTTCTGACTTTTCCTGGGGGGGCATTATTTGTATCAGTACTGCAGTCTGGACCCAGCACACATTAGTCAGACTCTCAGACATGATGATCCATGGGAAGTGGGGGGGCTCAGTGATTTTTGTTCCGTGGTGGAATGGGAGGGGCTGGACCATGAGGGAGGTTAAGGAGAGAAAATATGGGATTTGGACCTGGAGGGAGTTGGATTCCAATAGTGACAAGGTTTTTCTTCTTGTCAGTGAAATCAAGGAGTAGGAGGGGGACTGAGAGAAGAGAGTGAGGGGCTGGGTGGGGTCTGGGGGGGTGAAAATTGGGGTGAAAGTTGGGAGTGTCTTGTTGGGGCTGGGGGAGACTCCTTCTGTTGGGGAGAGGGTCCTGACGTTGGAGCATCTTCCTGGGTCCGTGGTCTTCCATGGTCAGTGCTGATCTCAGGCACTAACAGTTCTTCTCCACAGTGCCCTTTCATCAGCGTCTTTGACCTCGGCAGAGAATGTTTGTGTCTGATGCACAGAATAAAAAATGTTGGAGCTCAACAACTGTACTCCTGACTTGTGAAGGCAAAATCCATCTGCCTTAAAGAGGTGTCTGCGTTCCCAAAACATGTTGAAATTGTCAATAAAGTTTATTGTCTGAGCGGCACATGTATCCTTGAGCCATCTGTTGAGCACCATCAGCCTACTGAATCTGTCAGCTCCTCGTCGAACTGTCGGTAGAGGGCCGCTCATAAACACCTCAGTATTCAGACATCGAACTTTATTCAGCAGCTCAGTAAAGTCCCGTTTCAAAACCTCTGACTGTTGCTTCACAACATCAAGGGCTCCTGTGTGAATGATTAGAGATTTCACTGACGGATGCTCAACCGCGATCTTCACAGTTTTCTTTGAGATATCAGACACCATGTCGTTGGCAAAACAGAGTACTTTGGACTTTTTCTTGCTGCAACTATACAACACATCTACACAACTATACAACACAACTAAACAGCTACACAACACATCTATACAACTACACAACACAACTACACGACACATCTACACAACTATACAACGCATCTACACAACCATACAACACAACTACACAACTATGTAACACAACTACACAACACATCTGCAAAACTACACATCTACACAACTATACAACACATCTACACAAGTATACAACTCATCTACTCATCACACAAACACACTGTGGATCCTGGTGTATTCAGTCCAAATCCTCCAAACAGTGGTTCAGTGAATGTGGTTTTGAAGGTGTAGATGTGGATCAGTTTGTCAGAGGAGACTCTGTAGAAGGACACAGATCCAGCAGGACAGTCCACATACACTGATACTGTACCAGAGGAGGAGGAGGAGGAGGAGGAGGAGGAGGAGGAGGAGGACTGAGGGAGGGCTGTGTATTTGTTATTATGCTAGACACCGTATCCACCTTTAAAACAGCTCAGACTCCAGGACTGATCATTTCCTCCAAACACACAGTCATAACAGTCTCCTTTCCTTCTGATTCCTCTGTAAGTCACTGATATCCAAACCCCTCCACTCCACTGGACCTCCCAGTAACAGCAACCAGTCCGACCAGTTGAACACATCAGCTGAGGCCAGTAGTCAAATCTGTCCTGATGATCAGGATATGACTGAACCTCCTTCACTCGTTCCACCTTCTTGTTGTCTTCAGACAGTTTGAGTTTTTCGTTCGCTGTGTTTGGATCCAGGGTGAGTTCACAGAAATCTGATGGACAGAAGAAAACAGAAAACAGTTGCAGTTATTGATCAGTGATCAGCTTGATTTGACTTTAAGGGAAAGACTACAGAATGACTTGTTGTTTGTAACTGTGTCCCTGGTTCACACACTGTTACTGTGACACAAATGACCATATGTTGGATTGGTGATGTGTGTGTTTTATAGCTGTAAGCTAGCTGCTAGCTGAGCAGTCACAAGGAAAGACGCCGCATCAGTGTGAATATAAAACCACAGTTACACAACCTCACTTGGTACCACATTACAAACACTAATACTCAACAAATGAAATAAAAACTGAAGACACTAATCAGTCAAATTAATCATCAATCAGTAAAATGAATGAAAAACTAGATTACCTACAAAATTAACAAAACTAATAAAACAAAGTATAAAATTAATCAGAAAAATTTACAAAAATGAAAAAACTGAGCAAAATCATCAGAAAAATGAAGAAAATAATCAAGGCAAAATAATAAAATGTTGATTTTGTTGAATATTTAAAGGATGCCCTTTGTAAATTTGCTGTTCTCACTCTATTTGATTTTGTTTTTTGTTAATTTTGGTTCAGTTTGTATGATATTAAACACAACTACTGATAGTTGTACAAGTCCTAGTAGCTCCTTCAAACACCAAAGAAGTCATGAAGTTATCATGAAAATCTTCCACATAAACATGTGACTAAATAAATGCTAATCATGTGATCACATAGATCATGTGTGTTCCAATGCAGATCACTGATGGGTAGCAGCGTCACACCACTTTAAACCTCCACAGGTTTGAGTTCTGATGATTTTGGGTAAATTCATGATGGAGACAAATAAAGGTCTGGTCTGAAACATGTCTGTGTGAGTTTTATTTCAGAGAAGCTCTGAGATGTGAGTTGTAGTTGTGGTTTTTCTGTCTAACGTCATGTAGGCAGTAGTCCAGGACAGATAGACAGGAACTGGAATTTACTGACATTTCATTCCAATGGTTCTGTTCAGTCTGTGTCTCCAAGTTCACTGTCAAAAACCTTCTGATCAAAAACAAACTTTTTTAGTGATGACCTTTGCACAGTTTTTTTTAATTTAATCTTTCCCTTGTTCCTAATTGTCCATAAAACCCATAATATTATAGCCTTTATCTAATGGATAATAAACATTTATGGAAGTGATTTGATGTTTTGGGTTGAACTTGTTACTGTGAAAAACTTTCGTCCTGATCGACTCAGCTGTGTTTTTGACTTTACTTTTTTTTTGTCTTCCACCTTTATCAGACAGCGGCACAAGAACAGTACTAGAATGATCCATAAAGACAGAGGAGGTGTGATTGGCCAATGGTCTGAGGTTCTGAGGACTCGTCCCTCAGGGAATTTTTGTCATGTGATCCGTGTCCTGACCAATCAGCTGTCAGCTCACCCACTGTCTTCACTGACAGTTGATGTGTTTTCTAATGTGGTACCAGCTCTCACTGTATGTTCAGGTTGGGTTTCATCTGTAATCCAATGGAAATCCACTTACACTTCCTCAGACCTGGTGTCAACCATCGGACTCCACTGGGCTCCAACCTGAAAGGGGGGGGGGGGGGGCGGCGGCGTCAGAGCAGCATTAAACATGGACATTCCATCACTCTGATCCACTCCAGCTTTTCTGTTCACATCCAGTCAATGGTTCCTGTCAGTCCCTTATTGAACGTCTGTATCTGTAACCGTGGTCTGGAACTTCAGTAAAGGATGTGGAATCAGCTGTGACAGAGTGTTCCTGTCAACTCCACCTGTTCTATCACACATTATCTGTGTGTGCATCAGCTCAGTCCATACCTGACAGTGTCCAGTGTCCAGTGTGGATCCTCCACTAGAGCAGACAGCTCCTGTCCTGAGGCTCCTGGATGGTTGTAGCTCAGGTCTAGCAGTCTGAGATGGGACGGATTGGACTTTAGGGCTGAGACCAGAGAAGAACATCCTTCCTCTGTGATCAGACATCCTGACAGTCTGCAACACAAAACATCACACATCATCTGAGGAGGAAAAGAAGCAGCTTCAGCTGTTGGACACAGTTATTCTGTGGATGGATTTCATCCCAAATGGGATTTATCTGGAGCCAGTTTCTATTTTACTAACTCGGTTCAGGACAAGATCTGAACACAGACTAAGACTAGTCCAGTCCATGTCCAAAGTCTGGAAAGACCTGATCTTTTATTGTTACCCAGACAAATTTAATTGGACGAAGACTGACTTTGACCAAATAAAGACACAAATGTACTGATATTAGTCCAAAAACATAAAATGCATAAATGACCATCCTTCACCACCTCCAAATCAAAGGTTCAATGGTTCTGGGGTTCCAGTGTTTGAACAGACAAACCAGTTCCACTCCAGTCCAACCCTCAGACTGTAGACACTTTACTGTCCTTTGGATAATATCTGTAGATTTAGACTCATTTGGTTCAAATACATCTTCATACAGTTTAGTTCCTGTGTTTGTTTCATAGAAATAAAGGAACATGCATGTGTTTCATGTCAGACACTGAACAGCTGGTTTGAAAACCAGGTCAGACTGATCCACTACATGTACATCATGGTTTTAATCATCATCGTTCACACTGGTTGAACAATCCAAACCTGAGAGTCTCCAGTTTACAGTCTGGACTCCTTAGTCCATCTGACAGGATCTTCAGTCCTGAATCCTTCAGGTCCATGTTGTCGAGCTCCAGATGAGTCAGACTAGAGTACTGGGATCTGAGAACTGAGGACAGACCTTCACAGCTTCTCTTTGACAGGTTACAGATACTCAACCTGGAGGACACAGATGATATTTGGATTACAATCAGGTCAGGTCTGGACTGAAGGACCACCACAGTCCACACAGATAGTTTGTTCTACAGTTCAGATCCAAATAAAGCTGCACAATTTAGTGAAAAACACTTTTTCTTTATTGTAATTTGAGTCTGTTTGCTTGTTTATCAAATCAAATGCACAGATGAGTCATTTAACAATGTCAAATCAAACATAAAAACTGAAACTAGTGTAAAAATACCAAAACTTAAAAGTAGAAACACCTTAATGTTGTTATTTTCATTTTTCCTGTTTTCCACAGTATCTCCATCTGCTAATTTTCCATTTGGATCACTATAAATCCACCTAAATCCTGACCTTTAAATTGTGGTCTTTTTCCACTTTATAATTACACAGGTTGATTTAGTGATTACACTTGTGATTGACTTGATTGTGCAGCTCTAGATCTAATACACCTGCATTTAAACAAGTACATCATGATTTAATAAAACTCAGTCAGGACCAAAAGATCAGAAAGAATTGAATTCAGATTCTAATTTTATCTGACCTGAGAGTCTCCAGTTTACAGTCTGGACTCCTTAGTCCATCTGACAGGATCTTCTGTCCTGAATCCTTCAGGTCCATGTTGTTGAGCTCCAGATGTGTCAGACTACAGGACTGGGCTCTGAGAACTGAGGACAGACCTTCACAGCTTCTCTCTGACAGGTTACAGATACTCAACCTGGAGGACACAGATGATGATACGATCAGGTCAGGTCTGGACTGAAGGACCATCACAGTCCACATAGATCTCAGCTCAGGGAGGAACACGATGCTGCTGAGAGTAGGAGTGGTTGGTTGGGTTCCACTACTAGCCTCTATATTTGATTATTTGTCTACTCTTTGTTCATCTCATCATATGTCTGGTAGAGCTGCAACAACTAGTCGACAGAAATATCAGTCGATGACTAATTTAGTAGTTGATGGGTCCTTAGTGATGTCATCGTGTGTATCCAATCCCAGGATAAACCATGTTTGACCGTAGCCAGTTGAAGTAGTTCAGAGTGAGACATCTGACTTTTCCCAGATCTTTGATGCACTGACAGCACATGCACACTAATGATCTGGAACAGAAGGAGCAGCAGTAGACGCCCACTGAAGCCAGGCTACGACAAACAAACGGTCCAAAGTTTGGGAACATTTCATATGTGACACAACCAAGAAAAGTGTCACATGTCAGATCTGTATCTGAGCCTGGTGGACCACGGGACCACTTCAACTATGAATGAACATTTACAGAGGAAACACGTTTATAAGATTTAGACGAACCTTGGAGATAGTTAGCTCCCATGCTAGTAGTGAGTCTATTACTGTATGTGTGTGTGTGAAGGATCATGACAGTTTAAAGAGGAGTGTTGTTATTTTGTCTAACAATTTTATCATAGATTTTATGCAGCGTTAAGATGAGTAGAGGAGCCATGGATGAGTTTTTTTTAGAAAAAGCAGACGTGTACTCCTCAACCCATTACTGCTCTGACCGAGTCAATTCTAAACATGAAACATGAAATGTATTGGATCGACCCTGCAGTAACTGTTCTGTTAATGTTACTGTTGGAAAGTTCAGCTGTTACTGACGGTCTGTAAAGAACTGAGTGTGTACAGGACCATGATGGACAGGTGAGTGGATGAGAAAGGTATGGGGGCGGAGCCAGTGTATGGAGGCGGAGCCAGTGAGTCATGTGTGTGAGAGATGTGAGCAGTAAAAGAGAGAGAAAGAGAGAGAGAGTCAGTTAAGTTTCCCATCAATGTTTCTTTCTTTTATGTCGCCGTGGTTACGGTTGACAGTAACCAACCAACGTATTTACTGTAATGAATAGAAATAAGAGCAATTGTTTTTCTTTTGTTTGTCTGATTTTTCAGTTTGTAATATGACTAGTCGACTGTAGAGTTCGTCATTAGTTGCAGCCCAAGTGTCTGGACCTGCAACTGGAAGGGTATTATAGTCGACTGAATCACATGTGAACCTCCACAGCTGTATGTGTCTGGACATGGACGTGTCATCTGCACAATATCTGCTCTTTAAAAGGCCTGTGGAAAAGCTGCAAAAACAAGAAGATGATGCTTCTTGCTTGGTTATCAACATGCATAGATGAGTCATTGAACAATGTCAAGTCCACCATAAAAACTGAAACTAGTGGAAAAATACCAAAACTTACACTTAGAAACATTCTAATGTTATTTTTATTTTTCCTGTTTTCCACAGTATCTCCATCTGCTCAGTGTCAGTAAATCCAAATCATCTCCACACAACAGAAGTTGTGTTGAACTTTTATTCCCTAATTTTCCATTTGAATCACCATAAATCCACCTAAATCCTGACCTTTAAATTGTCGTCTTTTTCCATTTTCTAATTACACAGGTCGATATAGTGATTACACTTGTGATCAGTGGCAGCTGGTGAAATTATTTTTTGGTGGTGCAGTATCCAGGTCAGTTTTCAGCTGCACTATAACCACATATCACCACTAGGATACACCAAAGTACAGGCACCACTATTTTAAAACATTCATCTAAATTTAAAAAAAAAAACTACACAGTATGTGTTTTCAGTCATGTATTTTTATCTGTAAATTTCTATCCTTCAAACATGCACATTTTTCTATGACTATTGTTAAAGTCAGACATGTCCCAGGTGAGTCTCTTTTCCACTGATAATATGGAGAATGCATTTAGACCAGGGGTGAAGGTAGTACGGGTAGATCACATGACAGTAAAAAAATAGAACATCTACCGAAGGGTTAAAACAAATCAATGATATCACTCATGGTGGGAATCAATCTCATGCCTCCTGCATCTAAACCAGTTGCGTTATCTACTGATCTATCCAGCCTCTTAATCATGGCTTAGTAGTTTTACATACATACATACATACATACATATTCACTGATTCCATTTTTGAGGAAGGTCTTGACTCTTTTTGGGATGTAATGTTTACTCCTGTGGGTGGGGCCAAGGTTCTCCTATCTCTTGTATTGGAGGGGGTCTACTGCACATGTGCCATTTATAATGAGAGTCTATTACAATGAACACAGTACGAATTAGGGCCACATAAGAAAATAATGAGAATAAAGTCATTAATTAACAAGAACAAAGTCATTACTTAATGAGAATAAAGTCGTAGTTTTAAAAACTCATTATTTAACCAGAATAAAGTCATTAATTAATGAGAATGAAGTCATTAATTAACGAGAATAAAGTCGTAGTTTTAAAAAACTCATTATTTAAAGAGAATAAAGTCATTATTTAATGAGAATAAAGTCGTAGTTTTAAAAACTCATTATTTAAAGTGATTAAAGTTGTTAATTAATGAGAATAAAATCGTAATTTTAAAAAAATCATTATTTAATGAGGATAAAGTCATTAATTAACGAGGATAAAGTTGTTATTTAACAAGAATAAAGTTGTACTTTTATGAGATTAAACTCGTAATATTTTGAAAATTCGACAGTTTCCAGTTTTACAGTGAAGGCAACAAACGAAGCAGCAACTTTCCCTTCTGCTGGACTCAAACTCACAGTAGCATCCTCAAAGTTTGTTCAGAAACATCAAACCCTCTCTATATCGTTCTCTGGTGTTTCCACTGATAGTCCTACAGATGACCACTTCATCAGTTTCTCCTCCACAAAAGAGGCAATTTGCTACAGATCAGTTCGGTTCTTACAACAAACCCAAATATGTACAAACTCTGTTCAAAGTCCTTAGACTAATGATAATGTGTTGATTATTGTGGGGGGGGGGCAACTCAGTATTTGGCCTTTGCGCCTAACCCCCAAATGAAAGTAGAACTTCACAAAATGTACCAAGTTCTACATTATTCGATGAGTGGGTACGACTTTATTCTCATATTATGACTTTATTCTCGAAATATAACAACTTTATTCTCATTAAATAATGACTTTATTCTTGTTAATTAACAACTTTATTCTTGTTAAATAATGAGTTTTTTAAAACTACGACTTTATTCTCATTAAATAATGAGTTTTTTAAAACTATGACTTCATTCTCGTTAAATAACGACTTTATTCTTGTTAAATTATGATTTTATTCTCGTAGTGACAAGTGTTTTTTTTTTTCTTATGTGGCCCTAATACGCCATCGTAAGGCAGAGCCTTGGACACAGATTTTTGCCCCGAACAGGAAACACGTCAGTTGACTATTCACAAAACAATATAAAACATGTTTAACCTACACTTGAATGCAGATTATACACAGTACTCATGGCCTGTATCATGTATTACTCATTTATTTAAATATTCATATTTTTGTAAAATTATTTTAGGTGATTCCTATCTTCTTCTTCTTTATGTGAGACAGGTGGGGTGGCGCCCTAGTGCCCTCTATTGATGAGCTGCCACTGCTTGTGATTGACTTGATTGTGCAGCTCTAGATCTAATACAACTTCATTTAAACAAGTACAACATGATTTAATCAAACTCAGTCGGGACCAAAAGATCAGAAATAACTGAATTCAGATTGTAACTTTATCTGACCTGAGAGTCTCCAGTTTACAGTCTAGACTCCCTAATCCATCTGACAGGATCTTCAGTCCTGAATCCTCCAGGTCCTTGGTACAGAGGTCCAGATGTCTTAGACTAGAGGACTGGGGTCTGAGAACTGAGGACAGACCTTCAAAGCCTCTTTCTGATAGGGCATAGACAGTCAATCTGCAGAAACAGAACAGATTGGTTTGTTCTATTAAAAACAGCAGCAGAATAAACTGATCTTCACTAAACTCCACTTCATTTCAGCTCCAGTAATTCTACAGATAATCACTAGTTTTGGTCAAATATCAGGTTATAAAGTCAATGTATCACAGAGCTACTATTTCCTGTTAACACTCAGACAAACCGTATGGACCTTCACTGCTGTTCATTTATGATTATGGTTATGACCCCCTTATTTATCTGGGGGTCTCAGTAACACGCACATTTACAGATTTATTACCTCCACAAGGAGGTATTGTGATCACTTTGCTTTTTGTGTTGGCATGTTTGTTTGTTTGTTTGTTAGCAAGACAACTCAAAAACTCTCTGAGTGCTTTTCTTGTTTAAAGATAATCTGGAACAAGAAAAGCACTCGGAGAGTTCAGACCTCCACAAAGACAGATCATGCCCCCCCCCCCCCCCCCCCCCCCCCCCCCCAATCACCACCAAAATGTAATCATTTCTTCCTTGTGCCAGTATCAACATTTCCTGAAAATTTCATGAAAGTCCAATCTTAACTTTTGGAGTTATCTTGCTAACAAACAAACAAACAAACAAACAAACAAACAAACACACAAACACACAAAGAAAAGTGATCACAATACCTCCTGATGGAGGTAACCAGCACTGAAGACCAAACAGGATCTAAATCCATGGTCCATCATAAACTAACTCACATGTTTGATGGACTGGATCAGATGTGCTCTGTCATACACATGAAGTGGATTGGATGTGAATTCCATCAAGTTATGATGCTGATTAATATGAATCAGTGTCGTGGTTTAACAAGGAATGAATAAGGTGTAAAAATGTCCTAAACCAGACTCTAAATTCAATAAACTCCACTCTGTCTGGACTCACACAGCTTTGTTGGAGGCTTTGACAACTGGCAGCAAATTCAGAAGAGCCTCCTCTGAACCAGAGTATTTGTTCAGGTCAAACTCATCCAGATCTTTATCTGATGACAGTAACATGAAGACCAGAGCTGACCACTGAGAAGGGGATGGAACATATGTGTCAAGACCTCCACCTCTCAGGTACTGTTGGATCTGATCCACCAGAGATTGATCCTCCAGTTCATTCAGACAGTGGAACAGGTTGATGCTTTTCTCTACAGACAGTTTATCATTGATCTTCTCCTTGATGTACTCAGCTGTCTCCTGATTGGTCTCTGAGCTACTTCCTGTCTGTTTCATCAGACCTTGTAGGAGTCTGTGATTGGTCTGCAGTGATAGACCCAGGAGGAAGCGGAGGAACAGGTCCAGGTGTCCATTTGGACTCTGTAAGGCCTGGTCCACAGCGGTCTGGTAGAACTGTGCCTCTGCAGATCCAGACCTCTGGGATGTGGTTTGTTCTTCTGACAGCAGATTGACTCCAGTGTTGATGAAGGTCTGACGGACATGAAGAGCAGCCAGAAACTCATGGACACTCAGACGGATGAAGCAGAACCTCTGGTCCTGGTACAGTCCTCTCTCCTCTTTGAAGACCTCTGTGAACACTCCTGAGTACACTGAGGCTGAGCTGATATCCATGCCACACTCTGTCAGGTCTGATTCATAGAAGATCAGGTTTCCTTTCTTCAACTGCTCAAAGGCCAGTTTTCCCAGAGACTCAATCATCTTCCTGGTCTCTGGACTCCAGGGTGAATCTGTCTCAGATCTTTCATCATACTTGATGTTCTTCAGTTTGGCCTGAACCACCAGGAAGTGGATGTACATCTCAGTCAGGGTCTTGGGCAGTTGTCTTCTGTCTGTGGTCTTCAACACATCCTCCAGAACTGTAGCAGTGATCCAGCAGAAGACTGAGATGTGACACATGATGTGGACGCTTCGTGACGTCTTGATGTGGGAGATGATTGTGTTGGTCTGTTCTTCATCTGTGAACCTCTTCCTGAAGGCCAGTGAACCCTCTGACCTCTGTCACCATGTCGACACACTGAGCAGGGATCTGATTGGCTGCTGCAGGTCGTGTGGTTATCCAGAGGCGAGCAGAGGGAAGCAGGTTCCCCCTGATGAGGTTCATCAGCAGCACATCCACTGAGGTGGACTCTGTAACATCAGTCAGGATCTGAGTGTTGTTGAAGTACAGAGGAGGTCTACACTCATCCAGACCGTCTAAGATGAACACCACCTGGAGGTCTTCAAAGATCCAGATTCCTGCTTCTTTGGTTTCACTGAAGAAGTGATGAACGAGTTCCACCAAGCTGAACTTCTTCTGTTTCAGCACATTCAGCTCTCTGAAGATGAATGGAAATATGAAGTGGATGTCCTGGTTGGCTTTGTCTTCAGCCCAGTCCAGACTGAACTTCTGTGTGGAGACTGTTTTCCCGATGCCGGCCACACCCTTTGTCAGCACTGTTCTGATTGGCTGATGTCTGTCAGGTGGTGTTTTAAAGATGTCTTCACATGTGATGGTTGTTGGTGGTCTGTGTGGGTTCCTGGATGCTGTTTCAATCTGTCTGACCTCATGGTCCTGGTTGACCTCTGTAGCCCCTCCCTCTGTGATGTAGAGCTCTGTGTAGATCTGGTTCAGGAGGGTTTTGGGGTTTCCTGCTTTAGCGATGCCCTCAAACACACACTCAAACTTCTGCTTCAGCTTAACCTTCAGTTTTCGCCGACACTGGTCAATGCTCTCTGAGTGAGGACAAAGAAGACAATTCAGAAGATGTTCCAAACACAAATGGAAGGGGAATGCTTCCCATTGTAATGGTAAAATGACTTATATCCATATATATTCATATATATATATATATATATATATATATATATATTCATGTATTTCATATATCATATAGGTTTCTAACTTTATTTCAGATAGTGTGACTTTTTCTGTGTTGTGTCCAGAGTAGAAGGCCAGGCCAACACCTGAGTAGCATAGAGAAGATTTCTCACAGGGGTCTTATCTCTAAGTTCCTGACACTAGCCAAAACACTTTCTACACATCATAATTTTCTCATGGGAGACAGAAGACAACATTAGGATTTGTATTTTTGGGTTCAGACCGTCTCAGTCTTTTGTCTGAGTGATATCTCTTTCTATGGAGCTCCAAATAAAGTGATTTCCTTGACAATGAACGCTTGAACTTATCCTTCTTTATTAAAGACAAATTAGTAGAGTAATATTTTTCCATAACACCATTTCTTCTAGTATCATATCATTATGTTACAGATTCTGTGTGTATTCAGGTACAGTCATCCATTTCCTCTCATTCGATGAGTTTATTGTTCATGTGTCTTCTCTCATGTCCATGACATTCAGCTGGAGGACAGTAGAGTTTAACTGTTGAAATATGCTCATCATGTGTATTTGTACATGAAGAACCCTTCAATGTCTTCAATAAACAATTATTCGAACAAACTAAATCCAAGTTATTAGCAACACTTTGTCTTCTCTGTAGTTTTGTAACATCATTGATTTTTAATCCTGAATATCATCTTTGTTCACTTTGGAATGTCCTTTAAACCCTTTTATCTACAAGAAACACAGCAATAAAAATATTCAGAGTCATGTAGGGAGTAGTTTCATCAGTTTCATCCAAATGACTTTAGTCACTGTTTTTCCTCTGATTCAAACTCTACACATGGACGTCATCCATCTGGTTTGTTCATGTCAGTTTAGTCAAATACCACTAGGTAGTTCAATGATAAAGTCATCTTTATTTAATATGAATGACTCAGTTATTCTCAAATGTACATATTTGAACACTACCGTATTATGACTGAGACAAAACATGTGTTATGGTTCCCGGTTTCGTGGAAGGAAACTGTTCTGGAGCTGAACATGACGATTAGAAAAACTGTCAAATACCACAGTGAAAGAATAACAGCTGATCTACTGGATGTTTCCAGGGACTGAATGATTAACTTTTGTGAGACTAAATATAAGACGATCAACATCCAAACACAGAAACAGAGTCCAAACCTAAACACTGGAGAGTCTGATCAAACAGCATCACTTCATAGTTTTATGGATGTTTTCTTGGTCTGAGCAGGTCTACAACCCCAGTTCCAGAAGGGTCCAGATGCTGACTGAAAAATGTCACTCAAATCAAAATCAAATTATTTGAAAACTTCATAAACCCATATTTTATTGACAGTAGAACATAGAAAACACATCAAATTAGAATTAAAATGAACTATTTTAAGCCAAAGGTCTAAAGGTCATTTTAAAAGGAGCATCTACAACATGTTTGTAAAATGTGCATCAGACCAGAACGAGACCACATTCCTCTAAAGTCCATCATTTGGTCTCCTCAGGTCTGGACCAAGGTTATTATCGTTAACGAAAACTAACAAAATGATGAAAACTAGAATTGTAAAAACATTTTTGTGAACTGAAATAAATAAAAACTATAATTAAAAGAAAAAATTATTACTAACTAAAACTCTTTTGTGTGCTTACAAAACTAACTAAAATGGATAAAAATTATAGATAAAATTCCCTTCATTTTCATCTTTGTCAGTGTTGGATTGAAACAAAATCAATTTATTTCACTTGAGCAATTTTAGCTAGCGGCACCGTACAACACGTCATGGTCCATCGCTTGTCGTCACTTGTGGTTTACAGTCGTCTTCTGGTCCCCACTCTACCTGGAAACATGGAGACTAAAGCTGGGAGAAAGCAGCAGAGTCCTGTCTGAGATTTATTTCAATATGATGGAGAAGAAGAGAAAAGATACAACAAAACTAAAATTGATACTAAAACTAAACGAAAACTAAGCATTTAGAAGAAAATGAAAACTAATAAAAACTAGCAAACCTGCTCTAAAAACGAGTTAAAACTAACTGAATTAGAGAAAAAAAAAAGTCAAAACTAAATAAAACTAAACTATAATTAAAAATCCAAAACTATTAGAACCTTGGTCCAGACGTTTACAAACAGATGTTAAAGAAGAGGAGATGATCCACAGTGGAAACATGGACCTGGAAACAGTTTATGAAGACCAGTTCACTGGCATTACATCCAAAAGACCTTGAATTAGATGAAACATTTGATGTGTCTGATGTTTTATCGTGAATCAAATATGGGTTTGTTCTGTATTTCTGTTCATTTCACACAGTTGATACTGTTGTGGAACTGGGGTTCTACAAATCCAATGAATAGTTCCTAATGCATATGTTGGTGATGCCAAAGGGCTCCCATGTGAATGGATGAGTTCCATGTAGAATAGAACATTTGTTGTATTGTTTGTGTCTTTTCTCTGTGGACAGGGTCGTCTTTTGCCTGATTTCAGGGCACTGTGGGTCAGGAAAGTGTCATGTAAATGTGAGTTCATCTCCACCTGTGGTAAAGCTGACTTCACGGAGCATCTCTACGTGTACAGACTCCACTCACTGGACACTTTACGCCCAAATTCTGAACGCTGTTTCTGATTGGTCCACTCGCCTGTATGTATGTATGTGTGTGTATATATATATATATATATATATATATGTACACATTTTTATTGTTATTTTTTTTTCCCTCACTCCTCCCTCCTTCAGTTCATTCCAATGATTGTGAGAAGGTGTGTAACTCACTGGTGAAAAAAGCCCTGATGAAGACCAGAGGTCACAACACGTTGGCTGTATTTTCAAAGATATCCATGGAGTAATAAAGGCATTTTATATTTACACAAATCCTACAGTGTGCCTTGGAATATTTTTTTGAAATCTTGCATGTTTATGCAGATTCTTTTGACTCCATATAGAAGACACACTACAAGTTTCCAAAGAGCACCTGTGGATAATCACCCAGAAGACCCAGCAGCACTTCCACCTTGTTGGTTTACAGATATTTATTTTTATGTTTATTTTATTTTGCTAATGGTTCAAACTGTGTACAAAGTGTAAAGCTAGTCCAAATTCTATTTTGTTATAATATGATTCTAATTTCTGTGTTTGACCTCATTCAGGTCAGGTTAGTTCAGCGTGAGTTTGATGGGACAACACGAGTTTATCAGTAAGTCTGAGCACATGACACAGAAGTCCGGCGTTGCATCGCTCTGACATCCAGGTACTGTAAAGTGGGTTGTATCCTGGAATGGAAATGGTCTCCAGGAATAGGACCTGGTACCAGAGCGGAGTGTAGTGGAGCCGGTTCCATGGAGTGGAAACGCAGCATTTGTGGACCACTGTGTGGTTAAATGTTGGACTGTTCCTTACATGGACATGAAATTTGTCCTGTCCTAACTTTGGACACACATCAAAGACTTTCCTTCCCACAAATGGACTTGATTGTTTTGAAAATAGACATTGCACCGTTTTGTTTTGAATACATATTATATTGTATAATTATATATTAAATTCATAAACTGCTTGATAACATAATATAATAAAAACTATTTGATATAATAATACTGGTATTATTCAATATCTGTTCAAATATATGCATTCATTTTTTTCTATAAACATATTCTAAACTTACTTGGGTCTTTGTGTATAATTCACACAGTTGGATGGTTCCGTCCAGATCTACTTCTGGTCATTATTAGTAATTCCACGTTCCTTACCCCCTGCAGTGGGTCCACCTAGCCTAAATGCATTACATAGTGACCCCTAAACGCCTCCTAAAACCAGCTCCAGAGGGAGGAGGTCATCAGCACTCACCAGTCTGAGACCAAAACCAGCAGAGTCTGGTCTGGTCCTATTTGTGTCAATCAAAGCCGTGTCCAGACATGTTGACAAAGCTCCACTTCCTGTGGCTGAACGCCGTCTGAAGGCATTTGTTTAGAGACAAAGCTCTGTGTTGGTCTGCAGACACCAGTCCGTCCTGACGTTTAAAGCCTCTGCTCCTCCTGTTTCTGTCTCACGTGTCTGAGACCAAACCAGGACCAGTAGAACCATAAACCAGTCCCAACCTGCAGGACCAGGTCAAAGATCAGCTGATGCAGCTTGATCTGACTTTGTGATAACAGGTGTTTATTGGACCATAAACGTCCCTATCAGCTCTGTCCTCTACACTGTAAAAAAAAAAAAAATCTGTAATTCAACAGAATTTTTACCATTTATTTTACAGATTTTTCCTGTATTTTTCAGATACAGGGAAATATCAATGAAATTACAAAAATAGACTGTGAGTCAATGTCAAATGTAAAAAAAAAATAGACTGAGTCAATGTCAAATGTAAAATAACATGAAAAAACTGTAACTGTGAATAACCACAAAATTTCCATTTTTTTTAAAGATTTTTTTTTCACAGAAAATACAGTTAAAATACATTTGCAAATGTATCGTAATTTCACAAATATTTATTTTCTATTTATGAGATTAAACTGTTAATTTAAAGTTTAATACTGTAAAAAAAAATAATAAAATGAGATAAAATTACAGACAATTAACCGTTAAAGAAGTATTTGTTCTGTAAGTTTAACAAGACTTCTTTGTTAATTGACAAATGTCTTGTGTAATTACGGGAGGTTTCACAACAAAAATGTTGAATAAATGTATTTTTGTGAATGTTTAACATGTATAAGCACTGATGAAGTTTTTATCAGTGGACTGTACAACTTAGTCTCATTGAAAGTTATTTATACATATATATATATATATATATATATATATATATATATATATATATATATATATTTATAGGTGATTTGATTGTTTTCATATATGTAAATATTCTTTATCAAACATTAAAAAGTAAAAAATTTGCAAAATCTCATGTAAAGTTAGGGCAAAAAACTATATTTTAACTATGGAAAATTACCATATTTTCATGAGATGGTTATTTTCCGTTAACAGTATTTTTTTGGCCCCCTTGCTGCCGGAATAATACTGTTTTTTTGTTTTTTTTTACATTTTTTTTTTTTTTAACCGTGTACAGTCCTCAGCACAGATACAAACTGTGGATAGGGACTGGATTTATGGACTTTAACTTCCACTCATTTCAGGCCCATTTTTCTGTCTGTTTCCTCCTGATGTGATTTACAGTGGAGTTTGAAAGTCTGTGAAAGCATAGGGTCTTGGATCCAGACCTTGTAAACTGTTGGGTCTTGGTCCAGACCTGGACGGTCCAGGAACATGGTTCTCCACATGGTTTTTATTCCCCATTTACAGCAGCTTTATGATACAATTAGATCCAGTCACAGTGTGTGGGTGGGGCCCTGTTGTATCTGCTGACATTATTACTCTGGAATTGACCTGAAATGGATCTGAATTTACACGGAACGTGTTCAAAAACTCACACAACAACACGTCAGTCATACTGATTTGGTTTTTTTTGTAGATGAAGTTCATGAAAGGACATAAAGTGGTGCAGTGCTGCCCCCTAATTCTAAACCTCTACAGTCCACAAGGTTCACCTACATGTGTGAAATCTGGTTCACATCTATCACCCCAGACAAAAAACTAAACCAGTCACATGACCTCAACTAAATGTGCACCATTTTGGATTTTAAGCTCTTTTGTAAAGCTTCTTTTTGTAATTTACTGTCATTGTATTTTAACAAACTCAGATTTAGTCAGAGTCATGTGCAGACGTTACTGTTCAAAACTTAGTAAAAAGTTCCGCAAATGGTGTTGTCATGGCGATGCTGTGGATTTAGACATTTTATTGTTCATTTCAATGATTTTCCATCAAACAGGAGGTTGTTTGACAGGCACTGTTTGTAATTCTTGATGTCAAAACTTATTCATTTGAAGTATTATTTATTTATTTATTTTATTTTTGATCTTTTATGTTTATGAGCTAGAGTATGTGGAGTCTGTCACCAGAGTTAATTGTTAATTACATACTACCTGTTCTTGCATGGAGAAACATATTAAGTTTGCCATGTACAAAGCCTTTGAAAAGTTAAATAAAACCTTGAATTAAAAAACAAAAAAAAAAACAAAAAACTTATTCATTTGTATTCTGATAAATTACACACACTACATTCTATGTACGATTGAACTCATTCAAAAGTTCACAAATATTTATTTTTTGCACAACTATAGACTAATATGCACACATATCTGTCTTATGTCCATGAATATTTGGACAGCTTCCTTACCCCATAGGGTTCTGATTAGAATCAGTACTGAAATAAAGACTGTAGAGAACATCTGTAAACAGTTGGAATCAGATTATTTCAGTACAAACGTCTAATGCATGGCAGTGAAGTTCCCTCCTCAGTCTGACTTCAATTCATCCACTGAAACAGAAGATGGAATTCTAGACCTGGACACTAGTTGGCAGTGGTGTGTTGAAGTTGGCTGAAGCTGACACCTCCACCAGGATCTGAAGCATCAATTGTGACCCTCTTCAACCCGAGAGAGAGAGCGAAGGAGAGCAAGAGAGAGAGAGAGAGGGAGAGAGAAAGAGAGAGAGAGAGTGTGTGAGAGAGAGAGAGAGAGAGAGAAAGAGAGAGACAGAGAGACAAGTGTATCTGTCTTTTCTGTGTGATTTCCCCACACTTGGAAGGGACAGACTCACTGCTGAAGTTTCACCTGTTGTCCATTTATTTCTCCATTTATTTTAGAACAGGGATCAGGAGATCAGACAATTATGAATTAAATCAGATGATTTAGCTGATTAGATGATCAGATTAGGTAAAAAACCTTTAAATAGGAAACAAACAAACACCTGTGTAAATACCACACAACATAAAATAAGCTAAAGCAGATACAACCTTAATTGAGCAAGTCAGCAGTTAAGTTACACAATAAAATATACAGATTCCATCAACATTAAATATAATTAAATGAACACAGCAAGCTGAGAGCACTTACATAAACAGTAGTTTTTAGAAATAACTTATTTTAAGTGTTTAAATTACAACTAATGATGAAAGAGTTCATTTAGATTTTAACGCTGAGTAAGATGTTAAGATTTGAACCACAAACTGATGCTTTGGAAAGCTCATATAAAGTGAGTAAAGTTAGGTGCATTTTATTAAGATATTTAAACTAATGAATTTTGGTTTAGTTCATCTTACAGTTTTATGTTAAACTTAACTAGTAATCTTTTATGCTTTAAGATGATATTAAAAAGGTTAAGTTATTCTGTAAATAGCTTCACAACAAGTTACTTTAAATTCATGTTACAAAATACTAACCACAATCAAGTACATAATAATCAAACCACAGTATGCAGTCTACAAATAAAGTCGCCTCATGAACACAAAGTTAATAGAAAGTAGTTCAAGTACTAAATCAAACTTCCATACCAACAGAGCGCCCCTGAATTCACCCAAACACACAGCACCAGCTAACAATGAGACTAGAGTTTGAAAAGAAAGAGAGAGACAGAGAGAGAGAGAGAGAGAAAGAGAGAGAGAGAGACTGTCATGGGTCCACACCAGTCCACTTTCAGATTCCTCACTTAAAGTCACATTTAGTCTTTTCCTCCTTTCCTTTTCGTTGTTACTTCTCCTGTTGATCAGACCTCCTTTCAGTCTCCCCTTTGTTTGAGTTTCCCTCCACCACACAGCTCTCAGGTGGGTCTGATTTCTACCCTTCCCTTCCCCCGCCTTACCAGTGATGTCACCTCCTGCTTCCTGCTACAGAGTGGTGCATTAGAACACACGTCTGTACTCTGAAGACAACAAAACACAGCTTTCAGTCTGATGTTTGTCTTCACATCTGGATCCTGTGAAGCCTGATCTGGAGGTTTTTAAGTCTGATGTTCTTGTCAGAAGAAGTCAGTGCTACTGGTTCAGACACACTGTGTTTCTTCTTCTCATCTGATGCTGAGGTACTGTTTGGTCCAGACGATGATTCACATCTATGCTGATGATGGGAGAGGGCAGAGGATGACAAGGATCATTTTGGACATTGATAACACGCCAACTGTTTTGGTGTGTTATGACACTGATTGTCTAGAGTCTTACTTTTTGTACAACTGTTCAGATTTTGTCTTTTGTGGAAATGTTTGACACATTCATGTTTGGTACATTGTGAACCTGTGATAAGAGATCTGTCACAGAATCAGAACTGTTGGGATTCTCTCCAATATGGGTCTGTTGGTGACGCTTGTAAGAGGAAGATGACCAGAATATCTTTGTGCACCTATCACAGGGGTACATCACCTTCTTGTGGTGAACACGGCGGTGAGGAAGTAAAGCAGACAAGGATCTGAAAGTCTTTCCACACTGGTCACAGTTATATGGTCTTTCTCCAGTGTGGGTGCGTTGGTGGATTTTAAGTCCACTCATACTGGTGAAATCCTTCCCACACCGGTCACAGTGATAGGGTCTTTCTCCAGTGTGGATGCGTTGGTGGTATTTAAGCCCACTCATACAGGTGAAAGCCTTCCCACACCGGTCACAGTCGTATGGTCTTTCTCCAGTGTGGATGCGTTGGTGATATTTAAGCCCACTCATACTGGTGAAAGCCTTCCCACACTGGTCACAATCATATGGTCTTTCTCCAGTGTGGATGCGTTGGTGGTATTTAAGTCTACTCATACTGGTGAAAGTCTTCTCACACCAGTCACACTCATATGGTCTTTCTCCAGTGTGGATGCGTTGGTGGATTTTAAGTTCACTCATACTGGCAAAATTCTTCCCACACTGGTCACACACATATGGTCTTTCTCCAGTGTGGATGCGCTGATGCCTTTTTAACTTACTAACCAAAGTGAAAGTCTTTCCACACTGGTCACACTCATATGGTTTTTCTCCAGTGTGGATGTGTTGGTGGATTTTAAGCCCACTTATACTGGTGAAAGTCTTCCCACACTGGTCACAGTCATACGGTCTTTCTCCAGTGTGGATGCGTTGGTGATTTTTTAAGTCACTTGCTGTGATAAAAGTCTTCCCACACTGGTCACAGTCATATGGTCTTTCTCCAGTGTGAATGCGTTGATGCCTTTTTAACAAACTTACAAAAGTGAACATCTTCCCACACTGGTCACAGTCATATGGTCTTTCTCCAGTGTGGATGTGTAGGTGCTCCTTCAGTCCACTCATTCTCGTGAACGTCTTCCCACACTGTTCACAGTCATATGGCCTTTCTCCAGTGTGGATGCGTCGGTGCCTTCTTAACGTACTTGCAAAAGTGAATGTCTTCCCACACTGTTCACAGTTATATGGTTTTCTCCGGTGTGGATGCGTAGGTGTTCCTTCAGCCCACTAATTGTGGTCAAAGTTTTTCCACACTGGTCACAGGTGGGTCTTCCATCCATGTTTGCTGGAATCAGGTGATCTTGGTGTTCCTCCAGATATAACTTTTAGGTTTCAGTTCAAATCCACCTTTGGCTTCTTTCTACATGAAAACACACAAACAGAAGAGGTGGTCAATGAAATGCAATGGAACAGAAGAGAACAGAACAAACACATCTATTTGGAACCAGATTAAAGGTGGGGTAGGAGATCTTAGAAAAACGGTTCAAGCAAGCTACATTTTGAAAATACTCAATTCAAAAGTCCAAACCCCTTTTTTAGACATGTCCCCGAAGTCATGCCTCCTGAGTACTGGTATGTGCAATGCTTGTTTCCAAGGGTTCACAAGTGCTGCACAACAAAAATTCCCCCAGCCCCAACTCTGGCCCCGATTCATGCATACCTCATTCAGTCTCCTCCAACACCCCCACTCTTACAGACCAGACCCAGTTCAAACCTATCTGGCTAACATTACATTTCCTAGTAATTTATGTTAGTGACAAAACAGTTTCCCGGTGAACGCTCCATCCTAATATAGCAAAGCTCTGGCTCTGGCTTTGTTTCCTGTACACGTGATCCAAGCCTCTGAGAACGCACAATTCATGCACGAAGAGGGGTACGCGCAGAGGGGGGAGGGACAATTGGCAGTTGAGTTTAATAGACAGATCACCGTTCAATCATTTTTATTGGGTGCTTAAAATGACTGGAACAGTGTTTTTTCAGTCCTGTCTCTTCCACAGGTGACTACATTTTTTTTTTTTTTTTACATTTTTGTGTTAGAGCATTTAATTAATTGGTTGTAATCGGGGTGTGAAGGGGATTTTAAGCAATACAGTAAACAATGCTCCAGGAAAACATCTTGCACCCCACCTTTAAGCAGATAGATAAAATCAACTAGTTAGGCAACTGATGAGACATTTTCAAGACAAACCAATATTTGATGGGTTTTCCTTAAGAGATGTGTATGAGACTAGAAAATAACAAATAATAACCGAAATATTGAAAGATGTTGAAAATGTCAGGTTCTCTCCAGTGTTGGCACATTCTTTAATAGTTACAAAATCACAAAACATTGAAAATAATGGTTCACTTTGTTCACTGGAACTAAATCAGATGAATTAAATACATTATTAGAGTCCAGGTGCTGAGAATTGGCAGCAAAGGCCCTATTGTACTGTATTATTATTATTACTCGTATGTGACCTGTGGGGAACCACAGGTTGTAAATGTGGGGGGGATTGCAGCCTGTGATTGTTGGGGGTGGGGTAGTGGTTTGTGGTTCTGGGGGGTGGGAGGATAGCAGTCCATGATTGTTGGAGCAATGCAAACTGAAGACCCTTTACTATTCCTGTAAATCTTCAGGCCATTCAACTGCTGTATGGGCTCTGCAGGAATGCTGGGTCCTATGAATTAGTCATGTCCCCCCCCCCCCCCCCTTAACGGTGGCCCTGGCTGCAGGCACCAATGTTTCTTTGTTTTTTTTTTTTTTTAAACCCACCAACCCCCCCCCCCCCCCCTTTTGGAGGACAACTTTATTTTTAATTGCAGCTTGTGTTTTAGTAACAATCTCAAACTTTACATTCACATGTTCATCCATCCCTTGCTTGTGTACATATACATAGAGAGAGGGGTTATATAGACAAAAGTGTCCCACCCAGCACACCGACAGACCAGGCTGCCCCAGACAGCCACCCACCATGGGCCAGTAAACACCCCTGTAACAAAGGCTCAACCCTTCACTAGAAGTCACGCGAGATTACGTGCGTGATCTCATGTTGTTTCGTTATTTCCTGTTCAGACTGCTGTGAAGCACATGTCGTATCGTTGGGTTACGGTGTAACCCTGGTTCTCTGAGAATAGAGAATATCTCTCCACTACATATAGAATATATGTTATGGGATTTACTGACATCCCCGCAGCTGACGTGAAAACTTCTTTAAGACACACCACGCCTACCGTGGCTTCCCCTGCGCCCTATAAATAGACCCAGCTGCGCAGGGAACAGCTGATTCACTCTGATTTGAACGGGTCCCGAGCGGCCTCGATGTGGAGAGATATTCTCTATTCTCAGAGAACCAGGGTTACACCGTAACCCAACGTTCTCTATCGCATGAGAATATCTCTCCACTACATATAGAATATATGTTATGGGCTCTGTAAGACACACTGTGAAAGAGTATGGAACTCTGGATTGCTAGTTCAGATCAGATAGGATGTCACTGAAGAGAAACTCCGGTCAGAGAGTTGGTTCAGGAGTCATTTATTCCCAAAGGTTGATATATTTACATGCATGGGGTGTGTGTGTGTGTGGTTCTATAAAAATACAAAAAGAAGATTAAACAATATATTAATAAAGAAATCAAAGTACATGTGCTTCAGTCAACATCTCACACATTGAAATACAAAGAAAGTACAATAGAGATGCACACAAGCTATACAAAATTATTCAGTGGTCTCTGGCGCCCTCTTGTGGGCAAACAGCGCAACATGCGCGGTACGAACGCAACACGTGTGAATTGAACACACGGAGCTCCCGTGCCAAATTACAATTAGCATGATGAACAGGAGTCAAATAGTAAACGTAAACAATACACAAAAATGGTCTGGAGTTGGGTAGCGAGTGTAACTCAAGGCTTATCACAAGTAAGTGCACAGAAAATAAACAAGCTAAGCTAACACTTGCTAATGCCCATTTAACAGCTTCGTAAAATCAGCTAACAGATTCTATGTAATATTAATATACTCGAGTACTGCTAACCCGCATCGGAAACATTGGGAACATACACAAACCACTGAGCAGTGCCATTACAGATAGATATAAACAAATTAGGGTGTAAGTACTCACACTGTGTCATGCACGCACACAGACCACTTCTCCATTACTCATGCACATCTGCCGACAGCGGAAAAGACAGCGCTACGGCAAAGTGCACGTCAACTTCAAAATAAAAGTCCCGGAAATTAAATAGACTTTCTGACACACACCGTGAGGGTCCCAAGGAGACAGAGCAGACACCGCTCCAATAGCGACCCCATGAGGTAGTATCGAATGAGACATCACCACCCCGAGTGCACATAATTTACAGTGTGTACAAAATCACCACAGAACTATATACAGAACGTACGCCTATAAGGTGGCGACACCGCAAGACGCTATGTGCCACCACCAGCTGTACGTGATCCTTGCATACCCAACCCTGCCAGACGCAGGGGCTGGGTACAAGGAAGAGGCCACTCAGATGGCTCGCACTCTGCAAGGCCACTGACTCGGATCTTGACATCACCCTGGCCAGGCCCGAGGTCGACTGGCCAGGGGCACAGTGAATCAATGTTTAGGTTGACATGGCCCCCAGCACACGCTCCCCAAAGGAGGTACTGGTGGCCACATTCAAACTATAAAATCTGGCAAAAGCATTTGGCGTAGCCCATGTGGCTGCTGCGCACACGTCTGAGAGGGCAGCTCCCTGCCACAAGGCCCAGGAGGTGGATACGCCTCGTGTAGAGTGCGCTTTCACTCCCTCTGGCGCCGGCTCACCTGTCTCACTGTACGCTCAGTGGACAGCCTCCACCACCCAGTGAGAAAGCCTAGCCTTAGACACCGGCTCTCCCCGACGCTGAGGCTGGAAACAGACGAACAGCTGATCAGTTTTCCTGAATGCAGCTGTCCATTGAATATAAATCTTGAGGGCCCTAACCGGGCACAGCGCTGACCATTGTGGACCCCTGCCTGCCCCCTGAGAAGGCCTAAGGGCTTGCAGTTCCACTGATTGACTTATGTGAAAATCAGTGAGCACCTTAGGTAAGAATGCTGGGTTCGGATGGAGGATAACCCCTGCATCCTCTGGAAGGAAGCGGCAGCAACTCTCCTAGCAGGTTTGGCAGGAGGCTGAACGGGGGAAAAACATAGAGCAGCCCCTGAGGCCACTGGTGCGCCATGGCATTGCAGCCCAGGGGAGGCAAATCTCTCTCGATGGAGTAATACAGTGGGCAGTGAGCATTCCCCTTCGAGGCAAACAGGTCAGCCACCGCTCTTCCAAAGCGGTGCCAGATCTCCTCCACCACTGCTGGATGGAGCCTCCAGTTCCTTGGATGCGGTCCCCTCCTGGAAAGGAGGTCCGCCACCACATTCACCACACCAGGCACATGCATTGCCCTGAGTGACAGGAACTGCTTGTATGCCCATGTCCACAGTCTTTGTGCCAACCTGCTCAGGCGCAGAGAGCCTGTGCCTCCCTGCCTGTACATGCGGCTCTCCTGCACATGCGGCTAGCACAGAGGTGCTGGCCGCATGTGCAGGAGAGCCTGTGGCACCACCCGACAGCAGCGGTCAGGAGACCTAACAGGCGAAGACACAGCTTCCATGTGACCCTGGCCCCCAGCGGAAACTGCTCCAGACATTCCCTGAGGGAATCCTGTCTGGCCGGAGTCAATGTCACCAACCCAGTCCTGGTATCTAGCCACATACCGAGGAACTGGGTGGCCTGAGATGGCTGCAGATTGCACTCTTTGTCGATGCGCAGACCGGGATACTGGATGTGCATCAACAACATCTGGACACAGCAACGACACTGCTCCTCTGTCTGAGCACATATAAGCCAATCGTCCAGGTAATTCATTAGTCTGAGACCCTGCTGCCGCAGAGGGCCTAGGGTCGCATCCATGCATCTGGTAAACGAGCGGGGAGCCAGCGATATCCCAAAGGGGAGGACACAGAATTCGAAGATTTTGCCGTTGAAGGCAAACCTGAGGAATCTTCTGTGGCTCTCCCATATTGGAATTTTGAAATATGCGTCCTTGAGGTCGACTGTTGCGAACCAGTGTCCCACAAGGACTGCTTGCTTCACCCGCGGTATGGACAACATCTTGCACTTCAGGGGCCGTAGAAACTTGTTCAGGCCCCTGAGGTCCAAAATGGGCCGGAGTGTCCCATCGTGTTTTGGGATCAGAAAATACGCGAATAGAACCCTGTCCGCCTGTCTTCGTGCCCCACTCCTCTGATGGCCCTCTTGGCCAGGAGACTGGACACCTCTGAGCACAAGATCTCCCTGTGTCGGTCATCTGCCACGATGGTAAAAGCAGGTACTGAAGTCACAGGGGGGGCGCTCAAAAACTGAAGACGATACCCCTGAGTCATTGTTGAAACAACCCAGGGGTCCACCCCCAGGGACTCCCATGCTACCTGAGACCCCTGAGGGTTTGGGCGGAAAGGGGGAAAAATGGCATCAGGACCGAGACTTGGGGCCCTGGGGAGCTTTGCCCCCATGCCCTCTTCGTCCTTTCCTGCTGCACCGCCCTGCCTCCAGCTGGACCCTCAGATCTGACTGGGCCTGACTAGCTTGATGCTGTTGTTGGTGCACCTGCTGTGGCTGACGCACCTCTTGCCAGCCCGTGGTCTGCCTCAGGGCATTTGACATCTCTCGAGCCGCACGATGAGCCTCCTGCGCTTGGTGGATCATCACCGTCGCCTGTGGCCCAAACATAGCTGTCGGCTCTACAGGCAGCCTGAGTAGACATGCCCTGTCATCAGGATGCAACTGGGACTGCGACAACCACAGATGGCGGCGTGCTTGCCAGAAACCTGACAAGGCCTTGCCAGCAGCCTCCCCTTGCTCTCTCATAAGCTTGGGGAGAAGTGAGGAGACCTGTTGCAGTTCCTCTATGAGCTGCCTCCCAGACTCCTCTGAAAGCTGCTGGGCTAAGTGCCGCTGATACAGGGACAATATGGCCGCCGTGTTGGCCAGTTTTGTCTGGACTGCCATAGCCCCATGCATCTTCTCCAGCAAACCGTCCATCACCTTGCAGTTCTTGCTCTGGCTCTTCCCTTTCCCCAGAACCGACTGTGAGGGAGCTACCAGAGCCGCCAATGGTGCATCCACAGAGGGTAGCAGCCCACAGCCGATCCTCTCTGGAGTGTGAACTGCAGTCATGGCCCTACAGAGCCCGGACCAGTGACCCATTGCCTGTGGGGTCCCAAATTGCTTCCTGACCACCTCCTCAAAGTCTGAGAGGAGGGGCACCAAGAAGCGTGTTGAAGGTTGAGAGCCCCCTTTATCATCATCAAAACGTGACGGCCCAGCCCTTGTATAGGTGGCAGTTCCACACCCAGAGCCGCTGCTGCTCTACTAATAAGACCTTGAAGGAGGGGAGACCGCTTCTCATCGAGCTCCCCCTCCTCTTGCTGGTCCGCAGCGACCCTATCTTCCTCTTCCGAAGGAGACAGGTTAACATCCTCATCATCCCCCTCCACATCTATAAATGGGGATGTGGGGCGTTCCTCATCTGAGGGCCCTGGGGGAGAATGTACCACCTCTGCTGGGCCAGACCTGGACACAGACCGCACCCCCCCCACTGTATACACAGTCAGGGGGCCGGTACTGGAGCCCATGCCAGCCTGTCCAGTTTCTACAGCCATAGGCTTGAACCGCTTGGCAGCCCGTAGGCCTACAGTAGGGGTCTCCCGTATTGTGCCTTGTCTCTGAAACAACCGGCAACGTGCCTCCCTTTGCCTTGCTGACATGCAAAAGCAACTCATACATGCAGCAGGATCCTCCCTTGCTGCCAATGCATGTTCCTCTCCCAAGCAATACACACATAAGTCATGGGGATCATCTATGGGGATCCTCCCCCCACAGCCCATGCACAATGGACTCTCCCGGCTCGTCATTGCGTGACGTCACCGTCACTAGACCCGGAAAAGTTTATGGCGTTTTGTTTGCTAAGTTTGTTAGCTTTAACTTTGTTTCCCTGTGAGTCTGCCTTTTTTTTTCTAAAAATCGACTCATGGAATGGGGATAGGGAGAGAAGCTTTTTCTTTGGGACGCTGCTGTGCCACTGCCGACACAACACACAATATACAAGGAAGCGTCTTTTTTTTTTTTTTTTTAAATGGCAAGAAAGCCGTCCCGGAGGAAAATGCTGGCCGTGCCCGCGACTTGTCGCATCTCCGGCCAGCTGCACCTATACGGCACAATCCTCCTAATGGACAACTTCCCCACGCTAAAAAGAAAAAAGGAGGAGATATGAGAGAGGACGCTGGCTGCACCCGCGACTTTGTCGCTTCCTCAGACCAGCTGTACGCTCAGTACCCTCAGCTCAACTTCTCCAAAGAAAATAGAAGGGAGCAAAAAAGGCAACTTTTCACCCTGAGAGGAGTCTAACACAGACCAGCTCTCTACCCGAAGGTATGTGGATCGCACAAAAAGTCACCCTTCGTCTCCCTCTTTGTCTTTCACGCTCTCACGTTGTCTGATCTGCAGTGAAAATCAGAGAATCAGCTGTTCCCTGCGCAGCTGGGTCTATTTATAGGGCGCAGGGGAAGCCACGGTAGGCGTGGTGTGTCTTAAAGAAGTTTTCACGTCAGCTGCGGGGATGTCAGTAAATCCCATAACATATATTCTATATGTAGTGGAGAGATATTCTCATGCGATAGAGAACGTAAAGTACAAGCTCTCTTTCCATGTTCGTCTTCGCCAACATTATAGGTTCCTAGTTAATGAACAAAAAGTAAGTACATATTGTTCTGTGTTCCTAACCAGGGCCGGACTGAGACTCATTTTCAGCCCTGGAGTTTCATACCTCACACCGGTCCACTTTAGATCACGACCGATTATTATTAAAATCATGGAATTATAACCTTATATGTTAGGTCTACACACTGTTCTGCAAAGCCTTGTAATTCAGTGTATTTTCTAAAACATTTCCAATTCAGTGCAAGTAAAGGTTGCTTCACAATGTGGATTTATTTCAACAGTGAGTGCACATCGACATCTCCAACATTATTATTCCTCACAACACAACAATAACAGAATCTATATTTTTGTTCTTATAAGTGTTAACATTTTTCAAACCTTTAAAATGTTTGAAATGAAATGAAAGAATATGAAAAAATATTAAATAAAAAAAATAATAATAAAAAAAAATAAAGCTTGCTGCACTTTCTAATAACTATCATTTTTGTATCCTCTGCAGCAAAAGATTTCCATCACAACTACTTGTGGTTTGTTCCATCGTTGCTATTGAAAACTTTTGGTATAGTGATAATAGGGGTTTGATGAGGATGATAAGAAAAAACTGTCTGTATATCCTGTGACTGAGGGTGAGCAGAGGAACCAAAGCTAACAGCAGACTCCTCTTCATCTGTCTCATTTGTGCCTAGTGGTTCAGGGTTGTGCTGCTGAGCTGCTCCTCTGTCATCAGCAGACTCTGCTCTCCCTTTCACACTTCCTCCAGTTTCTCTAGACTCACCTGCACCTGGATCCCAATAAAAAATAATATCTACAGACATTTGGACTTACTTTACTAATTAAGATATTTACATTGGCAAAATATGCAGCTTTATTTAATATTACTTTGTGCTATTGCCTTTCAGTTGTGGGCTTTGTGTATTTACTGTCTCACTTTTAATAATAAAAATTAAAATAGGTCAGGACTATGGTTTGGGTATAGAAAGTGGTTTTAGTGGAACTAATGCTTGTTCACACAGTCTGTTCCAACAGCTCACCTTTTTCTTCCATCCTGACAGGAACAATCCCCTCATCACTACTGGCTCCTGGCTCTGCTTCTGACACTAAAGCACATTTTAAAAATGCTCATAATTCTCAGCACAAATCTTCTATTTTGCAAAGCCTTGGTGTCAGTTTAATTAATGTAGTGCTGAATCCTGGAGCATCTCAGAGCACCTTTCATATTGAACAGGCCTACACCATACTCTTCATTGTAGCCTATTTCTTCTAATCCTCTTCCCTCTCTGAGCAGTCCTACCTGCCCACTCTGGACTTGTGGGCTCATGGCTGGTGTCTGCTGCTGAATGTTCTTTCTGACTCTGAGGAGCTACAAGACAAAGTTTCCCAGTTCTGTGGCCTCGCATCATACTATTATTTAAATGACATAACATTATGTTACACGCCACAATGCCACACAATTCACTGACTCGATAATTAACTAGCTTGAAAGGTGGTTTACCCGGTTCATCGTCCTCATTAGTTGTTTCCAACTGGGAGGTCGTTTTTGTGACAAAGTTGCAGATTTTGTCACATTTGGCTGCATTTGCTTCCAGAGCTTTCCTCTTTTTAATTCTTGCTTCTCCACACCACCCTTGCTCTTTCTATTATCCATGTTTCAAACAGCAAACACAGCTGACCATCCACAGCCTACAGAGCACAGATCGTATATGCTCCACAGCTACAGTCCAGAGCTACTAACCGTATGCAAGGACATGTTACGTCAGGTCACGGTGTGTCCGCAAAAAAAGAGGAAGAAAACAAACAGTTTACTAGTAGAGGGGGTGTGGCCCAGGAACAGCGGCTGCAGATTACGTGATCAACTCAGTGCTATGACTGAACACCGGCCCCAAAAAATAAATAAATAAAATACTAAATATATATTTAAAGTGAACTCCAGCCCTCGCTGCCCAAATATTATACCGGCCCACCGGGAATTGTCCCGGTCCTCCCGATTAGCCAGTCCGGGCTAGCACTGAGTTGATCACGTAATCTGCAGCCGCTGTTCCTGGGCCACACCCCCTCTACTAGCAAACTGTTTGTTTTCTTCCTCTTTTTTTGCGGACACACCGTGACCTGACGTAACATGTCCTTGCATACGGTTAGTAGCTCTGGACTGTAGATGTGGAGCATATACGATCTGTGCTCTGTAGGCTGTGGATGGTCAGCTGTGTTTGCTGTTTGAAACATGGATAAAAGAAAGAACAAGGGTGGTGTGGAGAAGGCAAGAATTAAAAAGAGGAAAGCTCTGGAAGCAAACGCAGCCAAATGTGACAAAATCTGCAACTTTGTCACAAAAACGACCTCCCAGTTGGAAACAACTAATGAGGACGATGAACCGGGTAAACCACCTTTCAAGCTAGTTAATTATCGAGTCAGTGAATTGTGTGGCATTGTGGCGTGTAACATAATGTTATGTCATTTAAATAATAGTATGATGCGAGGCCACAGAACTGGGAAACTTTGTCTTGTAGCTCCTCAGAGTCAGAAAGAACATTCAGCAGCAGACACCAGCCATGAGCCCACAAGTCCAGAGTGGGCAGGTAGGACTGCTCAGAGAGGGAAGATTATTAGAATAAATAGGCTACAATGAAGAGTATGGTGTAGGCCTGTTCAAGATGAAAGGTGCTCTGAGATGCTCCAGGATTCAGCACTACATTAATTAAACTGACACCAAGGCTTTGCAAAATAGAAGATTTGTGCTGAGAATTATGAGCATTTTTAAAATGTGCTTTAGTGTCAGAAGCAGAGCCTGGAGCCAGTAGTGATGAGGGGATTGTTCCTGTCAGGATGGAAGAAAAAGGTGAGCTGTTGGAACAGACTGTGTGAACAAGCATTAGTTCCACTAAAACCACTTTCTATACCCAAACCATAGTCCTGACCTATTTTAATTTTTATTATTAAAAGTGAGACAGTAAATACACAAAGCCCACAACTGAAAGGCAATAGCACAAAGTAATATTAAATAAAGCTGCATATTTTGCCAATGTAAATATCTTAATTAGTAAAGTAAGTCCAAATGTCTGTAGATATTATTTTTTATTGGGATCCAGGTGCAGGTGAGTCTAGAGAAACTGGAGGAAGTGTGAAAGGGAGAGCAGAGTCTACTGATGACAGAGGAGCAGCTCAGCAGCACAACCCTGAACCACTAGGCACAAATGAGACAGATGAAGAGGAGTCTGCTGTTAGCTTTGGTTCCTCTGCTCACCCTCAGTCACAGGATATACAGACAGTTTTTTCTTATCATCCTCATCAAACCCCTATTATCACTATACCAAAAGTTTTCAATAGCAACGATGGAACAAACCACAAGTAGTTGTGATGGAAATCTTTTGTTGCAGAGGATACAAAAATGATAGTTATTAGAAAGTGCGGCAAGCTTTATTTTTTATTATTATTATTTTTTTTTTATTTAATATTTTTTCATATTCTTTCATTTCATTTCAAACATTTTAAAGGTTTGAAAAATGTTAACACTTATAAGAACAAAAATATAGATTCTGTTATTGTTGTGTTGTGAGGAATAATAATGTTGGAGATGTCGATGTGCACTCACTGTTGAAATAAATCCACATTGTGAAGCAACCTTTACTTGCACTGAATTGGAAATATTTTAGAAAATACACTGAATTAGAAGGCTTTGCAGAACAGTGTGTAGACCTAACATATAAGGTTATAATTCCATGATTTTAATAATAATCGGTCGTGATCTAAAGTGGACCGGTGTGAGGTATGAAACTCCAGGGCTGAAAATGAGTCTCAGTCCGGCCCTGATACCGGCCCACCGGGAATTGTCCCGGTCCTCCCGATTAGCCAGTCCGGGCCTGTTCCTAACATACGGTTAATGTAGGTAATTTCTCTGTATGATTATTCTAGCCACGTTAGCATGTTAGCTTAGGGCCGCGGCCCGGTCGCGGTCCTCAAGACGCATAGTTTAGAGCTCATTAGTGAGCGTTTACATATTAACAAGTTATCTGTGTTGTGGGGTGTATTATTCGTTGATGTGTCAGTGCAGGGGTTGGATATGGGGTAATGGATCGTGTGTGTATTGTGATCGCCACGTTTGTTATTAACGCCGCTAGATGGCGCCATTGGATAATTTATCTTGGATGGGTTATGGGTTCAGTTTACCTGCAACATGTATGCCATGAAACACACTCAGGTTGTTGAATGTATGTGTGTTTCTTTATAATGATTGATTACTGTGAAAGGTTGAATTTAATGCCTTTATCTATTTGTTTTTTGTTTCAGACTGACTGATGATTGATTGTTTAAGTTGCATGTATATGCAGTTTCATCTGTATGAGAGAAAATCAAGTAAAAACTGCTAGAAGACACATTTGGAGTCTGGTCTCTTCACCTTCACCTGCGTTCTGGCAGACGCACCATCTTGTTTTCAGTTTAGCCTAAACGAATTAGCTCTAATTGGTTCCTCCCCAACAACCCCGATGCCCCAGCCAGGCTCCTCAGGGGACCAGGACCTTAAACCTTAAAGTTTTTTTTTTCTTGCAAAACAATGTAAAATATACTCCTTAAACATAAATAAAGCTTTTAACCACTAAAACAAAGTATGTTCACTTTTGTACGAAACAAAAAAATCTTTGAATGTAAATAAGTGTACTGTAAATTCAAGTATGTTCCCTTTTGTAAACAAATAGTGCACTGGAATTAAACTGCTATAGACTTGCCATAGAACTGTAGCAATTAAAAAAAAAACTCACGTAAAGTGCAAATTATAAATTTAAGTATGTTCAATGTAGTATGAAACATAGTAAACTCAGTGGCGTGCTGTAAGGTTTCAGTTAAGGCCTTCTGTATACATCAGCCATCTAGAATACGCACATTAGGGTTATACGGGTTAGGGTTAGGTTAATACGGGAGTTGCAGCGTAAAGAGATTCGGAGACTGAAGATTGCATTGCGGACGAAGTTGTAGACGGAGTTTTTATGTGTTTTAGTTTTTCATAAGATTATGATGAAGGTCGCGGTGGTTCAACTTTAGATGGTTCAAAAGATTTGTTGTTAGCGGTCGGTGCGGACACAACTACGAAACACTTTTTGCACGTGATGTGTTTTTGCTCTTCGTCTTCTTCATCAAACCCAAAGTGATTCCATACAATTGAATTTGACTTGCCTTTTTTGTTTACCAAGCACTTCTGCTGTGATTCTCCTGCCATTTTAACAGACTGCTAGGAACAACTTTCCTCTTGGGGTGGACCTGCCGGCTAGCTGGCAGCAGTAGCTTAGAGGGGGGCGGGGCAGAGCAGCTCACGGGAGCTTGCGTGCGCGTGAATTAAAACGACTCAAAATTAATAATCGTTTTTTCTCGATTACATAATTTTTGTAATCGTTGCGTGTAATAATCGAAATCGTAATTGAATTTCGATTAATTGCACAGGCCTACATATACACATGCACTTACAAACACCCAGACGCCACACACCCACCCACCTATACGCCTACACATGCACACACCTACTCACATAAACACACCCACATATGCACCCACACACATGCAGCCACCTGCATACACCTAAACACCCACATGCATGTCTACACACGCACACACTTACACGCATAAACATACCCATATCTGCACACACCATTTGATACATCTTTTTTCCCCATTCAAGATTTTTTTTCCCTGTGTCTACTTCATACTTTCAAACAAGGTATATTCGTCTGTGTTTATAAATTCAAGTAATCAAACAAATTTACCTCCATTATCTTTTATTTGTGTCAAACCACTGAATGATCCAAAATATTTTCCACCAGGGAAACCAACAGGACAAAGGTAGCAGTGGCATAAACAGTAAAAGCTGCTCTTATTCAGAAAACATTTGCTGTATCAAAAGTAACACTTTGCAAAAATATGTATTTCTCTATTAACAGTCCAAAACGGCCTTCTCACTGGATTCTCTAAAGGAGCTGTCAGACATCTGCAGTACATCCAGAACGCTGCTGCTCGGGTCCTGACTAGAACCAGTAAGTACAACCATATTAGTCCTGTGCTCAGATCTGTGCACTGGCTTCCTGCCGCTCAGAGAATAGACTTTAAAACAGCTCTGCTGGTCTATAAGTCTGTCCATGGTCTAGCACCAAAGTACACTGGCAGTCAAAAGCTTGGACTCACCTGGTTTTTCGTTATTTTCATGACTACTTACATTGTATATTCTCACTGAAGGCATCAAAACTATGAATGAACACATATGGAATTATGTAGTTAAAAATAAGTGTGACATAACGCAAAGCATGTTTTATATTTTAGGTTCTTCAAAATAGCCAAATTTAGCTTTTATTACTGCTTTACACATTCTCGGCATTTCTCTCGATGAGCTTCATGAGGTAGTCACCTGAAATGTTCTCCAAAAGTCTTGAAGCAGTACCCAGTGATGCTGAGCACTAGTTGGCCATCTGCGGTCCTTCTCATACCATTTAAATGAGAAGGTGAGTCCAAACTTTTGACTGGTAGTGTACATGTGTGACATGTTGGTCTCATATAAACCATCTCGGACCCTGAGAACCTTAGGGACTGGTCTTTTGCTGGTGCCCAGAGTCAGGACTAAACACAGTGAAGCTGTGTTTCAGTTCTAAGAGGTAAACTCTGGAACAGTGAGACAGACCTCTACTCTGACAATGTTTAAGTCCAGGCTGAAAACAACTCTGTTCAACTGGGCATAGAACAACTGAAAGGGTTCTATCTGACCTCTGACTTTTTACTTTATTTTAATTGATTATTATCTATGTTTTATTGATTAGGTTTTAATTGTGTGTTTTTAACTTGTCTCTTTTCCATTTATGTAAAGCACTGTTAATTGCCCTATGTATGAATTGTGCTATACAAATAAATTTGCCTTGCCAAAAAAACCCTGATGGAATGAAGTCCACATTTTTTAAGGAAAACAAACAACAAAGTGTCTTCAAAAATAAATAAGACTTATTTCAATCAAAAGTAGTTTTCACAGATTTCTGAACTATTCTAATTTTTAAAAAAAAATTGCTTATTTAGTTTTTCTGGCCCCTCAAAAGCTCCCAGGGAACCCACTCAAACTCTCAGACCCTCCACACACACATTCTTCAGTAGAAAACTGTAGAAAACACCTAATTCAATCTGAACCAACACAAGCACTAGCTTATTCAATCAGAATAAATGATATCCAAACAAAACCTTCAATGAGCAGCAAAAATCCCACAACAAATGAAAGATTTCGCTATCTGCAATCAAAGCATGCATCACATGTTGGAGTTATCCTCCATGTTTACCTCAGTGATTCCACTACTTTGGTTTTGGTCTCATTGTACAGTTCGGGAACTGCTTTGTGAGCAAAATACTTTCAGTTCAGAAGTTTGTATCTGTGCTCCGGCATCCGCATCAGAGCACGACAGCCCTGCTTCCAAACGTTAGCTTTTAAACCTGTTGTGTGAATCTCACACTTTGTAACTGTAACCAAACAGTTACAGTTGGTTTTACTGTGTTCCCCCCTGGTCCGTTCCTTAAGGCATCCGGGCAGCATGCACCACTTTTATTTTCCTGCCACATGCAGCAGTTGTGTTTCTATCATTTAGTAATAATGAAAAATAATCATTTTTGAACATTTATGAATTGTTATTGAAATGTCAGGTGTCGCATCCTGATGAATCTACTAATCGATGTATTGGCACACCCCTAACACACATGCACACTTAGACACACACATAGCCACCTCCATGCACCTACACACACCCATGCATGCCTACTAGAGATGTGATGCATGAGAACTCCACACCACGGCCCCTGCGACCAAAATCACCACTGCTATCACCCCCACCGCAGTCCCGCCGAGACGCGACCAAAGAGCACCCACACACCCACCAAAACAACCAAACCAAGTTCCACAAAAAAACCCAAAAAAGTATCACATGCAATGCACCCCCACCGGCAGTGGCACCAGTATGCTTAAAATAGAAGTGCCGGTATTGCTCCCCCTGCAGATGGGCCAGCCATCCCCAACCAGCACCCCCCAAAAACCCAAAACACACCCAGACCCCTGACTCTGCCCCCCAGTGAGAGAGAGAGAAAACAGGCCTCCAGAACACCACCCCCATAGGTATGCCCCACCACCCCCCGGAGGCCAAACACCGCAAACCGCACATGCGCACCTGGAGCACTGCCGCCCCCCAGGAAATGAGCAGCACCACCGCGAGTCCCCCCAAAGTGTGGCAACTGAATACAGCCCCAGCGCCAACCAGAACCCGGAACGGAAACATCAATTGGAACCCCACCCAGGCCCACCACCCCACCAGCAACCGCCACACCTCCAATGCCTACACACACACACACATGCACGCACCCACACACACACACCATCCCATATTTGAGAAAGAAAATCATAACACTTTTTGGGTAGGGAAAACCGACTAAACAATCACACCTGATAAAAGTTATTTAAATGCTGAGCCACAGTAAAAGAGGAATGGGTTGGAATCATAAAAGAAATATGTCCAAACTCTAATTTCTGGAGGAGGAAAACTCATTTTGAAACAGCAGCTCCTCAACGAATACATATACACATAAACAGTATATGAATGTTTCTGGAGTAAAAAAAGCCCCTATAGTGAGAACCAAAAATGGACTTTGGACTTATTTTTTGGACTTTTATTTGAAATGCACAACCTGTAAAACACATGAACAGAAATTGACTTTTTCAATATTTGTCTCTGCCTCTTCTTGTCTTTATTACATAATACAAATACTTAAATAAAAATAAATTTGTGTCCTGTTTAGAATGAAATCCACCGATACATATGTTAAGTGTGTGTGTGCTTCCACAAAAGCATTTAATGTAGGGAGAACACAGAACTTCCATGATGTACAGAGAGAATTATATAGTGAATGAATGTTTTTCTTTGTCAGTTTAACAGTTCCTGTTTTGTCACTATTCTCTATTTTCTTACTTGGTTCTTCCCGATCTTTTTTCCTTCCTTTCTTTCATCTCTCCCTCTTTGCACTGACAACATACACAAATATATTGTATTCAACTAGGTGAAAAAGGACATAAATGAGAAAATACTCATAAGAATACTGATAAATAAAGCCCTCTCTTTCTTTGTACTTTAGCCAAAAGACAAATAACCAAACAATCCATTTTCTATCTAATAAGAAACATAAACTGGTACATTTATCCAACTTATAATAGATCATAATAACTCATAGAATAATTGTTTGCTGTAGAAAATGAAGTCACACCATTTGATCTTCCACTTGTACCTGAACCTGGCTCTGTTTTTTTTTTTTTTTAAATCAATCTTATATCCATGATGAGGCTGGATGTCTGTCTGTCTGTCTGTGTCTTTAATATTAACACACACACACACACACACACACACACAGATGACACAACAGCAGCTTCTCTCAGTCCAGTTCAAACAGAGGAGAGACGTGGACTGAACCACCTTGAACATTCCCTAGTTAGAAAAAACATCAGCTAACTCCCACCTAACAACATAAACAGTGATCTACGTTTCAATACAGCAACCATAAGGACTGGTGATGATAATAAGGTGTTGGTATTGAGTGGTAGAAGTAAAGGAATGGGTCACATGTCCTGGTTTAAGCCAGGTACTGGATCTGACCAACTCTGGAAGGCTGTGCATTGGTCTGAGCCTCCGAGTCATGGAAAGGTGGGAGGGGCGGAATGGATTAAAAAAAATAAACATTTTCAGGATGAGGTGTTTGTGTGTGTTGTTGTTGTTGTTAAATGATTGCATTTCAACTATGTACTGTACATGACTAAAAAGTGAAAAAAAAAATCTCTTACATTTTAGGGGTGCTGGGATTCAATCTAGGGGCGCTTCAGTACCCCCAAAAACAGCCTAGAAACACCACTGGCTTACATTCTGTTCCCGGTGCCCACGGCAGCCCCGTGTGGACCAAACGTAGTGCACCGATTACGGAACAAAATTTGAATATGGAGAAAAAAAATGGACAAAATCCCACAGTGCACTACGTTTGGTCCAAACTGGGCTGCCGTGGACACCAAGAACAGAATCTAAACCTAGATTTAAACATCTGTCCCGGTGCACTCACCAGAATGGGATGTTGGACAGAACTTTGCTCATGGACGTTAGTGCAGCTCACACAGCCCGAATTTACATCCACTTTAACAGGTGACAAGGGATTAAAAAAACAGGATTAACATTTAACTTTACTAAACAACCGGAGCATGTTCAAGCAGCGCGAGGGCTGAAAAGGAAAGCCATCCAAAGTCACGTGACCGTCTCCGCTTCACTGCACGAGAGTTAGCAGCTCCGGTACCGGCTAACTATAGCGGAGAGCACCGAGATATCCAGGAGGAAAAAGGCTTGGGTACATTTGAGCTCAAACTGCTCCTAAGTATCAAAAGATGAGAATCTGTGTCCAAACCCACCGACTAACATCGAGTAGAATGAAGTTGGATGAACCCGCTTCACGGCTTGTCTCTGGCTCTAACAGCAAAAACAAAGGCGGAACAAACGGTCAGGCACTTCCGGGAATGACTAAAGCATTCTGATTGGTTGATCATATCGATGTAGCCTTCTGATTGGTCCATGTAAAGTCAAGCGTGTCTCAATAACTGAACGAATTAATGTTATTTAACAAATTGTTCTGTTATATCAGTTTTACTTTCTAAACAATGTTCTTGGTATTATTCAAAAATGCTAAGGGTATTGTTTAAAAAGCAAAACTGATATAGCATTTCCCGTGGTACAAGTCCCCTCAGCAGCGGCGCACTGATGACGTTTTCGAGCTGCGACGCACAGGCCTGCAGACCAGAGGGATGGAATGGAGTCGGAGTCGGCAGGCTGAGTGGAAGTAAAGTTTCTCCGTGACCCTCTGTGGATATAAGGAGGTCTGCGTAGGAGCCCGTATTGTTTTCAGGTGGATCTACATGATGGAATGGAGCGAGTGTTGAGTTTGAGCAGCTGTGAGACGGAGGAGTTGAACATGGAGCAGCATTAGTCCGGAGATAGCCCCAGGCAGCAGAGCCACAACCAGGAGGAGGAGAGTCCCACGGCAGAGTGAAGGAAGTGTTCCACAGTCCGACTGGATAGAACAGCACAGGGAAAACTGTGGAGGGAGGGGGAGTGAGTGGGAAACCGGCAAAGGAGAAGAGAAACACAGGCAGCAGGTTAGAACTAGAACAGGTAACTCTAGTGCAGTGAAGCGGGGACGGTCACGTGACTTTGGATGAATTTCCTTTTCAGTCCTCGCGCTGCTTGAACATGTTCCGGTTGTTTAGTAAAGTTAAATGTTAATCCTGTTTTTTATTCCCATGTCTCCTGTTACAGTGGATGGAAATTCGGGCTGTGTGAGCTGCACTAACGTCCATGAGCAAAGTTCTATCCAACATCCCATTCTGGTGAGTGCACTGTGTTCTGTTTTCAATAAAACATCAGAAATAGCCGTGGGTTTCAGCTTTAGCCTTTGAATCACCGTGGCTGCTGCCTTCCATACACACAACAACAAAAGCACCTCCTGATTCTACCATACCGTGGTAAGGGTAATGTTCGACTGCCCTCTGGTGGTGAAACTGAATTGGTGTAAATCACTCCTATCAACACATCCCTCTGTCTTTAGGTCAGGGGTTTCAATCTCATTTTCTTTCAGGGGCCACATCCAGCCCAATTTGATCTCAAGTGGACCGGACCAGTAAAATAATAGCATGATAACCTATAAATAATGACAACTCCAGATTTTTGTTGTGGTTTTAGTGCATAAAACCCACCATTAAATTACGAAAATACTTACTTTTATAAACTATCCAAACAAAAAAGATGTGAATAACCTGAAAAAACTGAAATTTCCTAAGAAAAATAAGTGCAATTTTAACAATATTATGCCTCAACTTATCATTTCTACATGTGCATTATGGATCAGATCTACAAAAACCCTAAATACAGGCAGAAAATTGTTAAAATTATGCTTAATTTTCTTTAGACATTTCAGGTTGTTCATATTTGTTCAGGTTATTCTCATTTTATTGTTTCAGGATAGTTTGTAAATGTAAATATTTTCATAATTTACTGTTATTTTTTGCACTAAAAGACAAACATCTGAAGTTGTCATTATTTACGAACATAATGTAATTTTTTTTTTTTTTCACATCAAACCGAGAAGAAAATATGGAGTCATTATTCTTTGTAGGTCATTATGCTATTATTTTACTTGAGATCATATTGGTCTGTATGTGGAACCTTAAGTAGAATTAGTTCGACAACCTTGACAGTCAAATTTTTGCACTTTGCAAAATCATCGCATGGGCCGGATTGGAACCTTTGGCGGGCCGCATGTTTGAGACCCCTGCTTTAGATGAAAACTGAATATTACCAATTCTAGGTAATCACAGATTGTACTCTAGCATCTAAACTGACACCAGTATCAGATGAACCACTTTGAACATTCAACTCTGCATTAAGTGCATTTTTAGTTTAACCAAACAACATTTGTTACGTCTCTGAACTCATATAAACTCATTTAAAGATTCAGTCTGTCAGGTGGTTTGACAGTGCGTCCTGATCTTCTGAGCACAGGTGATTGGTCACTTTGCTCAACACTGTCCTTAACAGGTGAGGTTGGTTCAGGCGTTGTGTTCTTGTAGTCCTCACACTGTCTGTCTTGTGTTCTTATTGTCTCCTGTGTACACAATAAACTCCTCCGCTTTCTCCTTAGTATCAGTCTATCTTCAGTTTGCACCTTGTATGATCTCGGCCTCACTTCCTCCAGTACAGTTACTTTTTTGGCCCAGATGTTTGCATCTTCCACTCTGACTGTGTCATTGGGTACAAGTGGTTTTAAACTTTTGGTGGACTTGTCATAGCTTACTTTTTGTCTCTTTTGCAACAGTTTCATTTTGTCTTTCACTTGTTTGTGTTTCTTAGTAGTTGTATAAGGAACAGTGGTCGTAGTTGCCTTCCCATAAGTATCTCTGCAGGAGTTTTACCATGTTCTACAGGTGAAGCTCTGTAACTCAGTACTGCCAAATAAGGATCTGCCTTACCGTCTGGTGCTTTTTTGAGTAACTGTTTATCTATGTGTACCCCTTTCTCCGCTTTCCTTTTAGACTGAGGATACAGTGGGCTTGAGGTCACATGTTTAAAGTCATATTCCTGAGCAAATAGTTGGAATTCTCTACAACTATAATAAGATCCATTGTCACTGTAAACAATCTGAGGTATGTCATGTCTTGCCAAGATAGATTTCATGTGTGTTATTACACAAATAGCAGGCTTATTTAACAGCCATCTCTGGATAGTTTGACACATAGTCTATGACTGACAAGTAGTTTTTACCATCCAGGTGGAACATGTCTGTCCCTACTTTTTGCTGTGGTTCATCTGGAATGTCTGTTATTGTTAAAGGCCCTTTGGTTTGGTTTGCCTGGTGTTTGATGCATGTGTCACAAGTTGTCTCCATTCTTTCTATATTTGCATTTATTCCTGGCCAATAGACTGCTGTTCTAGCTCTTGGTTTGCATTTTTCTATGCCTAGATGTCCCTCATGCAGTCTTTTTAACATCTCTTGTCTCAGTGAGTGTGGGATTATTACTCTGTCTTGTCTCAGTAAAAGTCCATTAACCACACTTAGCTCTGCTCATTTGTTGTAGTTTGGCTGGAAATCACCTCTTGGCCATTTTCCATTTAACAGTGTTATTACTTTTTGCAGACCAGTGTCTTTTTGTGTCTCCACTGCTATTTGTTGAGATTTCATGTCCAACATAGGAAGTGACTCTGCTACCTGGTTTACATGTAAATTGACATCAGTCTCTGTGGAGCTTTGCTCTGCGCTGTGGCCCTAGAGGGAGCATCTGCTAACACAATGAGTTTACCTGGTGTGGAGATCAAGTTGAAGTCATAGCGTTGTAGCTTCATCATGAGTCTTTGAATGTGAGGAGATATTTCACTGAGGTTTTTCTTTATTATGGCTATCAACGGCTTGTGATCTGTGTCCACCACAAATGTTGGTAACCCATAGACATAGCTGTAAAACTTTTCAAATCCATACACTAGCCCTAAAGTCTCTTTTTCAATTTGGGCAGAGCAGACTTCTGATGCAGTTGTTGCTCTTGAGGCATAGACCACTGGCCTCCAGTTGTCTCCATAAACCTGTAATAACATGGCTCTGATTCCATCCTTTGACCAGTCTGTGGAAGTTCTTTGTCTTTCTTCTCTGATCAAAATATGCCAACACTGGTTCTAAGGTCAATGTCTCTTTCAGTTGTTGCCACTCCTTTTCTAGTTTGTCATTCCATCTGAACTCACATCCATTGTGTAGTAGTTGTCTCAGGTGCAGTGTTTTTGCAGACAGGTTTGAAATGAATTTCCTGATAAAGTTGATCATTCCCAGTACTCTTAGAACACCTTTTTTATCCTCAGGACGTGGCATATCCAGTGTTGCCTGTATTTTGTCCTTGTCCAGCTCAGTGCCATCTGTTGTCAGCTTGTCTCCAAGCAAAGTGATCTCAGTCACTCCAAACTGACATTTTGCTCTGTTCAGTTTGAGTCCATACTTCTTGACTCCCTGCAGCACCTTACTGAGCCGGGAGACCACAGGAGGGCCGGCGTCACTCTTCAAATTATTCTCCACTTTCGGTCGTCTCCATGTTTCAAAAGCACCTCCTATACACATCCTTATTTTGTTTCTCACTTTGTTCCAACGTATTTGGGAATAATAAGAGGCCTTTTAGGTTTTTAGTAACGTCAGACATTTGTGATCCAAAATGTTCCAGATGCAGGTCAGTGGGAACTGGCAACCTGGATGACCAAACGCTAACGACTTGGTGATTGGTAGATAGGTAATGGGCGAAGCATCAAACCAAAACACAAAATGACAACATAAACATTACTTGTGGGCTGACACTTAGCTTTTCAAATGTGAATATTGTGTCTGGACTACTACTGTCAGTGATATCAGTATTTGAAATGAACAGGATTCCTTGATGTCTGGTGACATTCAGGGCCATTTTATGATAACTGGGAACAGAATTCTTACATACAGCTCCTTTAAAGAAGGACTACAGGGACCAGAAAAGACAGCTTGGACACAGCGGCTGGCTGAAAGGAATCCCACATTTGGACCTGCTGGACTGGGTTTTAGGGGACAGGCTGGTGAATCAGACCACCGGTGCACTGAACTGGACCACAGCAGCCACGGACTAGTGGCTTTTGATTGTGGATGAATCCGTTCAAACAGCAGCAAATGATACTGGTAAGTTTTGTTTCTCAAATACATGGTTAATAGCTCACAAAAAGTCAACTTTAGAGATTAAAGAGAGCTACAAATGTTACGGATATTAAAATGGCAGCTAGTGGTATGCTAACAACCAGCTGATAACATTTCCATGTTGTTGTCTCAGAAACGCTGTTTCCTGGGTGGGTTGATAAAAGGCAGAACTGAACCCAGTAGTTAACTGAACCGTGTTCCAGTACACAGGGTTATTGTCCACATTGGGGAGAACATGTCCAATTAAAGCACGGTTTCTTTGATTTGTTCTTTAAAGTTGTTGTCCATGGACAAGGAGGCAGATTCACACCAACAGCACCTGGATTTTTCTTCCCTTCTGTAAAGTTTTGAAAGTATTTTTTTTTTTTTTTTTTTTTAATTTGAGCCTTTTTTTTTCTTCAGTGTGAATAACCCCATTTGAAATGCATAAAGTTCATTTTGTCCATGTTTTCTTTGCCTCACATAAACTTGGGTAACAACCCTGCTCTGCTGACCTCCCTATTTATCTGTTTAGACTATCCATGCATTATATTTCTATGTATTTAAAATAGAAACCCATATATTTATGATTATCACACATTAGGGATGCTCCGATACCGATACGAGTATCGGGCATCGGCTCCGATACTCAGTGTGTGTACTCGTATTCGTACAAGATATCCGATACAACTGCACCGATACCACTTATGGCCGTGTGATATTCCCAGTTCAGTGCAGCAGGTACGAGCAGGAGGAATAATGTGTGGGGAGTGTGGAGATTTAACTAAATAAATGACGGTGATAAAAGTAACGCTGACTGCAAGTAACGTTAAAGACAGACAGATACGGACGCAGCGTTCTGTCCGTCCTCTGTATACATTCCATCCATTTTCCAGGTGCTCGCGGATGCGTACCCAGACACAGTCAGACGCTGGGTGTACGGAGCAGTATGGACCACCGCCAACAGAAGTGAAAACCAGACTTATCACTCATTTCTCTTTTCTCTACCTGCTGAAGCTTCGCTTTTAAACCTTACTAGTGAAAACGCTGCAATATTAGTATCACATTAGTGTTGCCTCTGTCGTCTCTATGTTTGCTATTACTGACTTTCTTCTTCTTCTTCTCGAAAAACTTTACTCTTCTTCATGGTATTTGTCCAGTATGGTTAATTCAGAGCGGCGCCCCCCGGTGGATTAATTGAGAAACGCTCATTGCAACACATTAAATGTCAGTAGCAGCACTTTTTTCCAGTCAGACTAATGACAATGACAATAAAGCACATTTACAAAAGGAACCAACAACTGGAATGAGATTATTAAGTACTCGTATCGGTACTCGGTATCGGCAAGTACTCAAATGTAAGTACTTGTACTCGTACCCAGTTTGGAAAAAAGTGGTATCAGTGCATCCCTATCACACATGCCACAGAATGAATGTGTGTTTTTCACTTCTGAATTGTGATGTAGATTTGTAAAGACAAAATCAACACTTCTTCCTGATGGAGTGTCTCCCACACCAGACCCAAAGTCACATGATCACATTTTATGATGATGTAATGACTTGGCTCTGCTTGGCTCTTGGCCAGTGCGAAAGCAAACTGGTTCTCTGGAGGCACCAGGTTGGAACCAGTTAAGGACTGGCTCTAGCACCACCATTAGTTTTATTTAGTTTTGATTAGTTTTAATTAGTTTTTAGAGCAGGTTTGCTAGTTTTTATTAGTTTTCTTTTTTTTCTAAATGCTTAGTTTTAGTATTAGTTTGAGTTTTTTCATATCTTTTCTCCTCTTTGCCATCATATTTAGATAAATCCTGTACAGGACTCTGCTGCTTTCTCCCAACTTTAGTCTCCATGTTTCCAGGTAGAGTTTGGACCAGAAGACGACTCTAAATGACAAGTGATGAGAAGTGACGGTCTGTGAAGTGCCGTACGGTGCCACCTGCTAAAATTACTCGAGTGAAATAAACAGATTTCATATCAATCTGACATTGACAAAGACGAAAACGAAGGGAATTTTATCCATAATTTGTATAAGTTTTAGTTAGTTTTGTAAACACACAATACAGTTTCAATTAGTTATTGTTTTTTCGCTTAATTATAGTTTGTATTTATTTCAGTTAACGAAAATGTTTTTCAATTTTAGTTTTCATCATTTCATTACCGATAATAACCTTGACCAGGTTCTTTTTGGTGGAAAAAGGGGTATACGTCTGTGAGATGACGTCTGCTTGAACATATGGTGAGGTAATCATTACCCGAACGAGGGGAAAGGTTGTCATTGGAAAGGGTGGGGCTTATCAGGATGAACCGCCATTGCTCCTTTAAAAGTTCCAGAGAAGAGTTCATCTTCTGAACTATCTGATTGATAACTAAGCAGAAACGACTGTTGGGCTGATGTGTGTGTTTTATGTCTGTGCCTTGTTCTTTTCCCTGTGAGCTCTGATTTCTGTTCCTCCGTCTCCTACGTGCATCAGCTACATTCTGTGCATTTGAAACGTCTAGATGTCCACATACAGTCAAGGAAAAAATTTGTAGACCACCCCTTGTTTTCTTCAATTTCTTGTTCATTTTAATGCCTGGTACAACTAAAGGTCCATTTGTTTGGACAAATATAATGTTTACAACAAAAATAGCACATAGTAGTTTAATTTCAGAGTTGATATCTGTCCATTGTCAATGGTTTTCTTGATAACCAAAATCACTTCAGTTCTTCCATCAATATCAATGGCATTGTACTGACAAAAACAGTGCGTTTAGACATTCCATGTTTTCTTTTCTGTCATTTTAGTCACATGATACACACAGGAGTTAGTACTGGATTCCATAACCATTGTTTTTGATGATTTTACATAGTCTAATCATTTTTTCTGTGACTATGTCCTCTGGGGGTATATATCTGTCTCTGTCGTCTTGTATGTCACAATGTCATTTATAGCCCCCTTGATCATGGTCTCAACTAGTTGACTTTGTCTATCTGCCTAATCTGGTTCCAAACAGATGTGTTTGTTCTGTTCTGTTCCATTGCATTTCAGTGACCACCTCTTCCCTTTTATTTGTGTTTTCATGTAGAAAGAAGTCAAAGGTGGATTTGAACTGAAACCTAAAAGTTATTTCTGGAGGAAGACCAAGATCACTTGATTCCAGCAAACATGGATGGGAGACCCACCTGTGACCAGTGTGGGAAGACTTTCACCAGAATGAGTGGGATGAAAGAACATCTGCGTATCCACACTGGAGAAAGACCATATGACTGTGAACAGTGTGAAAAGGCTTTCACAACAATAGATAGCTTAAAAAGGCACCAACGCATCCACACTGGAGAAAGACCATATGACTGTGACCAGTGTGGAAAGACTTTCACCACAACAGATGGCTTAAAAAGGCACCAACGCATCCACACTGGAGAAAGACCATATGGTTGTGACCAGTGTGGGAAGACTTTTACTTTGGCAAGTAAATTGAAAAGGCACCAACACATCCACACTGGAGAAAGACCATATCATTGTGATCAGTGTGGGAAGACTTTCACATTGGCAAATAACTTAAAAGTCCACCAACGCATCCACACTGGAGAAAAACCATTTAGCTGTGGCCAGTGTGGGAAGGCTTTCACTAGAATGAGTGGACTAAAAATTCACCAACGCATCCACACTGGAGAAAGACCATATGACTGTTACCAGTGTGGGAAGGCTTTCACTTCAGCAAGTAAGTTAAAAAGACACCTACATATCCATACTGGAGGAAGACCATATGTGTGTGACCAGTGTGGGAAAGCTTTCACTTTGGCAAGTAAGTTCAAAAGACACCTACGCATCCATGCTGGAGAAAGACCATATGACTGTGACCAGTGTGGGAAGGCTTTCACTAGTATGAGTGGGCTTAAAATCCACCAACGCATTCACACTGGTGAAAGACCCTATGACTGTGACCAGTGTGGGAAGACTTTCACTTTGGTAAGTAAGTTAAAGAGGCACCAACGCAGCCACACTGGAGAAAGACCATATGACTGTGACCAGTGTGGGAAGGCTTTCACTAGAATGAATGGGCTTAAAATCCACCAAAGCATTCACACTGGAGAAAGACCATATGTCTGTGACCAGTGTGGGAAGACTTTCCCTTTGGCAAGTAAGTTAAAATGGCATCAACGCATTCACACTGGAGAAAGGCCATATTACTGTGATCAGTGTGGGAAGACTTTCGCCTCAGCAAGTCACTTAAAAATCCACCAACGCAGCCACACTGGAGAAAGACCATATAACTGTGACCGGTGCGGAAAGACTTTCAGATCCTTGTATGGTGTACATCGTCACCGCCGTGTTCACCTCAAGAAGTTGATGTACCCCTGTGATAGGTGCACGAAGATATTCTGGTCATCTTCCTCTTACAAGCATCACCAGCAGTCCCATATTGGAGAGAGTCCCAACCAGTGCAGGTTCTGTGACAGATCTTTTATCACAGGTTCACAATGTACCAAACATGAACGTGTCAAACATTTCCACAAAAGACAAAAACTGAACAGTTGTACAAAAAGTAAGACTCTAGACAATCAGTGTCATAACACACCAAAACAGTTGGAGTGTTATCAATGTCCAAACAGATTGTGGTCATCCTCTGCTCTCTCCCATCATCAGCGCAGATGTGAATCATCAGCGTCTGGACCAATCAGTACCTTAGCATCAGATGAGAAGAAGAAACATGGTGTGTGTGAACCAGCAGTACCAACTTCTTCTGACAAGAACATCAGACTTAAAAACCTCCAGATCAGGCTTCACAGGATCCAGATGTGAAGACAAACACCAGACTGAAAGCTGTGTTTTGTTGTCTTCAGAGTGCAGAAGTGTGTTCTAATGCACCACCTTCACAAAACAGTGACATTACAGATGCTCCACCTACCACCAGGTGAAAAGTTCAACTAGTGGAGGTCAACAAGGAACTGGTTTCTAGTCAGATACTACTTCTGATTGATTTTGTGGACATTGAATCAGTCAGAGGTCGCCTTCACCGAAAATATTCCGTCATTGATGGATATTTTTTAAAGATGACAGAAAATTCTGAAGGCCATCCGTCATTTTGACAGATTCAAATACTGAGGGTAATCTACCAAAGAAAGGTTTCACACAACGCTGAACAGAACCTGGACCAGGATCGCTGGTCTGACTGTGTCTGAACAAGGCATCAAACGGTCCATAACAGCATCCTACCTGTATAGAACCCTACGGTGCCTGTATAGAACCCTACAGCGTCTATAGAACCCTATGGCGAATTCCAGCTTCTTCTGTTTCAGTGGATGCATTGAAGTCAGACTGAGGAGGGAACTTCACTGCCATGCATTAGACGTTTGTGATGAAATAATCTGATTCTGACTGATTACAGATGTTCTCTACAGTTTTTATTTCAGCGCTGATTCTGATCAGAACTCTATGGGGTAAGGAAGCTGTCCAAATACAGTTAGCTTTACTATGATGGTGTATACGGGCCACATAAGAAAATAAAAATACAAGTCACTACGAGAAGAAAGTCTTAAAATATTGAGATAGAACCTGTAATTTTTTGAAAATAAAGTCATAGTGAACAAAAAAAAACAATTTAACGAAAATAATGTGCTTTTATGAGATTACGGTTGTAATATTTGAGGATAAATTTGCAATAATGTGATTAAGAAGTCATAATTTATACATTTTAAGCCTTGTTGATGACAGTTTCCGGTTACAGCGAAGCATCAACTTTCACTTCTGTTGGAGCGGACGACTAACGCTAATTTGTTGATAGTGGGCGGGGCTAATAGGCTCAGTATTTGGCCTTTGTGCGTAAACCCCAAATGAAAGTAGAACCTCACAAAATGTTCCGAGTTCTCCATTATGAGACGAGTGGGTACGACTTTATTTGCGTAAATTATTATATTTTTCCGACCTTTTTTAAAATTACAACTTTATTCTCATCATATTATGGTTTTATTTTCAAAATATTATGACTCCATCGTAAAATTATGACTCTTTTGTACTCAACTTTTTTCTCATAAAATTATGGGTTTTATCTTGATATTTTACGACTTTCTTCTTGTAGTGTTTTTATTTTCTTAGGTGACCCTAATACGCCATCATACTCTACAGAGGATAGTGCGATAAATTGGATTTTATCTTTATTTTTAATGGTATTTGATGTTATTATCAACTCTTTCTCCATCTTTACTTCACTGTGAACATGTATTTGTACTATTTTTACAGTGTCCATTTTTTTGCAGTAATTGGACCCAAACTTCCTTTTCACCGTCACTGTCCATGAAATGACCATGAATGAATCCAATACTGGCTGTGGCCTCCTCTGCTATATTCTGGATTTCAGACTTCATGCTGCTTTTCCTGTTTTAATGGTGCATCTGTGCTTCCAACACACATTAGTTGATGTTCAGTTGAAGCCAAATCAGTTCACTCCAATTTTTCAGGGTTAGGATGATCTGCCCTTTCATTTGGTTCATTAGAACTTCACTTGATTAGCGGAAGTTGTTCAAGTATAGATATGTTTTGGATTTTGACCCATAAAGACCCACTGCTATTTTAGTGTCAGTTTCCAAATAACAGTTTCTCTGTATTTAACTTTTATTAAGTGATTTATCAGAATTTATTCTAATACTCCTCTGTCTTTTGAATGTTATCACTTTAAATCCTGTATTTTCTATATTTAAAAATAAAAATAGATCAGTAATTGACTGTAAAAACAAGTGTGTCCATCCACTGTCATTGATCCAACTCCATGGGTTTATTAGTTTTTCTTCACTTTTATTCAGTTTGGGTCTTATTTTGATCATGTTACATTGGTTTATTATTCATTTTTGTTCATTTTATTGATCACTTTGGCTGTTTTTTTTCATCTTGTTGCTTATTTGATTCTTTTTGACTAAATTTTGATTAATTTATTGCTTATTTTTTATGTTCTTTAGGATTTTGTAAATATTATATTGATTTTTGTTCCTTTTTTCATTTCATCTATATAAACCCAATGTGTTCATTCACTGTCACTGGTACGACTCCACTAGTTTTACTGGTCAATCAATGTTCAAGGATTCAAGGATTTTTATTGTCGTTTTCACTGTGCACTTACATATACAAGAGAATGAGATTTCGTTCCTCAGTCTGTGACTCCAGTGCAGTAGCAACGGCAAATAAATAAATAAATTTCATTAGGGGGTTGTGTCCGTCTTGGCCAGTGTGTGAAGCTGCTTTTTGTCCTGCTCACTGCAGCACCTGAACCAGGAGGTGGAGCCATAGGTCAGGACACTTTGGACAGTGCCCCTGTAGGAGGTGGGGAGGTGTGTGGTGGTGGTCTGTTTTCCTGAGTCTGTGGAGGGGGTGGAGCCACTGCTGAGCTTTTTTGAGGACTGCCCAGGTGTTAGTGTTTGAAGTGAGGTTGTGGTCAATGTGGACTCCCAGGTACTTCCCACTGCTGACCTTCTCCACAGCAGTCCTGTTGATGTGGAATGGTGCAGGATCCTGTCTGCCAGCCCTCCTCAAATCCACATCAACCTCCCTGGTCTGGTCTGGTCCACATTGAGGAAGAGGTTGTGGGAAGTGCACCATGAACTCAGCTGTTTGACTCCTTCCCTGTATGCAGACTCACTGTTCTCCTTCATGAGGTCCACCACCCTTGTATCATCTGCCAACTTCAACATGTGGTTGCTGCAGTACCTGGCAGCGCAGTCCAAGGTGAGCAGGCTGAAGAGCAGGGCACTCAGGATGCAGCCCTGTGGAGATCCTGTGCTCACTGGGATGGCCTTTGATGTGCGCTTGTCCACCCTAACTGTCTGCTGTGGGTGAGTCTGGAAGTTCTAGAGCCAGTGTCAGATGCTGTCGTCCACCTTCAGCAGCTGCAGCTTTTCCACCAGCTGCTGCCAGATGGTGGGATTAAAGGCACTGCTGAAATCTATGAACAGCAGCCTGGTGTAGGTGTTCTGCTCAACATCAGACAACGGGAGGTGGAGCATGGTGGAAACACCATCATCTGTGGGTCTATTTTTTCTGGAAGTAAACAGTAGCAGGTCCATGTCAGCAGGAGACTGTTTTGAATGTGCTGCATGTAGAAGATGACAGTGTTTGTGTCTGTATTTAACCTTTCTGAAGTCATTTATTATCATATTGTTCTCTGTATTTGGATGTTTTTATTCAGTTTGCTGCTTAATTTATTCTTTTTTACTTCATTTTGGTTCAGTTTTTGCTTTTTTTTCCCCACATTATTCATTATTTTGTTAATTTGTTATTCATTTTTGTTCATTTTATTTAATATCAGGGGTGTAGAATTGGGTGGGGACACTAGGGACATGTCCCTACCAATATCCACCCACTGCTGTGCACTCACTATCAATACAACCACTGTCCGTAGTGTTTAGTCAATGATTATGGCACAGAAAGGGTTAACAGTTAGTCTCTACCAGAAGTCCCACTTCTAACCTAAATATCACTCTCCGATTGGCTCTGTGATTTTGCTATAGTACATGTGATTGACCGTCAACGCTGTCACTCCATCTGCTTGTAAAAGCTCCTTCCATCCTGCCAGTTGGACAGAACAGGAGGCAGTTCAGACTGTAAATAAATGTGGCTTTGAACCAGGATGGTGAGCTTCAAGTCATCAAGTCAGAGCCGACCAATAGTCAGAGAAGAGTGGTTCCAATAATACAGTCATCTGGATTCCAATAAGAGAATACAGTTCAGAAAAGAAGGACTGAGGGCTGAACTGCAACCAGGGGGTTCTGCACTGCCAGGGCTCTGGAAAAGACTCCTCCCACTATTACCCACTACAACCAATCACTGCAAACCTTAAAGCACACTCCAAACCCAGCACGCTATCACCCTCTACTGGAGGCACTGCAGTTACACATTTGCTTGGCTACACAACCTGTCCTGCACCGCAACCCATGTGATGTCACACAACAAGTAGAAGCCCCTCCCCTCACTACACTGTACAGGTAAGTTCCCCCAACTAAGCCTCCGCCCCCACTGTCCAACATATTCCAATAAATACAATGATACAAATATACACCAAAGGAACTATTACTGAACTGGCTCACTTGGCGGACCAACTGCCTTTTTCAATCCCAAACCCAGAGTCTGTCCCTCCAGTAATCACGCACACCTGTTCACATTCACACACCTCTTCTCCATCCGCTCAGCAGACCACACCCACCTTAGTCACATCACAATCCCATCAGACCTGCAGTAAAGTTCCTCCAAACCTTTGACAGTAAATGTGTGTAGATTGTGTGTGATTGGTGGTGTTTTTGAAATGTCAGTGTTGGACTGTTTCCGTTGGCGCTCCAGCCTCACATTACACAAGTGCTACTGAAGTTCCATTCTGAAGAGTTGGACTCATTCATACGTCCAGGTTTGGGCGTATTCTGCAGATTTCTGAGGTTTATATGTCGTATTTTAACGCCTCTCTTCTATGTGTTCTACTAGTCGTGTGTGTGTGTGTGTGTTTCCTGTTGCTTGTGTGTTTTGTGTTGACTTCCTGTCCTACCTGATGGCCGTCTCCTCCCTCATGTCTTTCACCTGTGTCCATTCAACCCCTGTATATGAAGCCCATGTGTCTCCTGTGGTTCCTGTCCCATGGTCCAGTGTGGTCCTGGTCTACATAGTGGTCTTGTGGTGTTTGTTTGTGGGTTCCCTGTTGTTGCTCAGGTGCTTTTTCCACCGTGGACCCTTGTGTTCTTCCTCCTGTTGCCTCATGGTTCTGCTGCTGGTTCAGATCCACTGGATGAAACAGTTCACTGTGGACTTGAACTGGTTTACCTCGGACCGTTTCTCAGCCCGTATCGTTCTATGTCCGCTTATCGTTTATTCCACAGGTGTCAAACTCATGTTAGTTCAGGTTCCACATTCAGCCCAAAATGATCTGAAGTGGATCAGAACCAGGAAAATAAGATCAGGATAAGAGAGAAAGAATGTCAATTACAAACTTTTGTCTATGTTTCAGAGTGGAAAAAGTCCAATTATATTATTAAAAGAATTACATCTACAAACTGTTCTTTAAAAATGGGAATAATATGAACAACCGTGAAAAAACTGGGATTTATTATGAAAAAATAAGTGCAATTTTAACACTATTGTGTCTCATTTTATCATTTACACGTACATTACAATGTCCAGATCCCAGTGGATCTACAAATACACAAAACATTTAATAACAGGCAGAATATTGGTCCAATGACACTGATTTATATGAAGACACTTCAGGTTGGTCTGAATTGTTAAGATCATTAAAATACTTTGTGAAGGTAAACATTTGCTTTTTTCTTCCACTAAAACAAATAGAAAACTGTGTAGTTTTCAGTCTTTGTGGATGTTCTGACAGTATTTTCCTGCTCTGAGCTCAGATGGAATTGGTCTACGTGTCCTCTGAACTCAAATGATTGTTCATATCTTCAGTGTCATTTGGACATTTTCACAAAGTCATCCCATGGGCCGGACCAGACCTTTTGGTGGGCCGCTTTTGGCCCACGGGCCCCATGTTTGACACCTGCGGTTTTTTAGGTTCACCTTGATATTTGAACATTTGATGGGGTCCATTTCTGATTGTGTGTGCAGACATTTGTGCTGATATGTAGTGTTTGTGTGGTGCTTTTGAACTGGACTCATTTCTTTATTTAGTGTCATTTCACTCACACACACAAAACGTATTAGTGTCAGTTGTAAATGGTGCCGTTGTTGGGTCGGTCCAAAGTCAGCGCTCATGTCCAACATTACTGACCCCTGTCCAGAGAATCAGTGTGAAGTGGACACAGAATGAGCCTTCAGAGCAGATCTAGTGTCTGTGTGCTATTGAATGAGTCCAGATGTGTCCCGTGGTGTTTGTGGGTTTAAGGCTGTTCTCCGATCCGTGTGTGAGGGCTGACAGCTGCTCCTGTGTGTGTGTCCATGGATGGGTGAGTGTTACTGCCTCCAACACTGGTCCAACAAACACCACAACATTTACAACCAGGCTCCAGCTCCACTAATCCAACACACATTTAGCTCCAAACCACTGGATTTACACTCAAACCACGGTTACTGAGCCCACAACAGCACTCTGGCACCAACCACAACTCAGACTAATGCATTGTAGGATACATGGGGTCACTACTGTACAGCAGAGCCCGGGAAACTGACAAAATGGACTTTAGCATGGTTAGCTTAGCCGCTAATGCTAATCTATTGTCTCATTTAGGAGCCCAGGGATTTTAAAAAATGGATGTTAGCGCAGTTTGCTTGGCCGCTAATGCTAACACCAATTTATTGTCTCATTTAGGAGCCCGGGATATTGAAAAAAATGGACGTTAGCACAGTTAGCTTGGCTGCTAATGCTAATCTATTGTCTCATGTAGGAGCCCAGGAAATTCCAAAAAATGTACCGATGCATTGTGGGATTTTTATCTGTCTGAATCACTGGCGGAGACAAAAAGACGGATTCACAACAGTGATGAGAGACACTGTCCACACATTCCAAGTATTTTTAGGAGGACAATGTCAATGATATTTGACTGTTTAGCGCTAGTTCAGTTAGTGTGGTCAGCTTGTTAGCTGACGTCTGGGTGACATTTCGTAGCTTTAGAGCCATTAAATCACTTTAGTTTGAGTTAAATGCAGGGGGAGCCTTTTTTTTAGTCCAAATACAGACAAACTGTTGTTAATTGTGGAGTCTGTGGTGAATGTAGTTGTGTGTTTGTACCAATATTAATGCTGTAAGGCTCAGAAAGAGGCAGTCTACATGGAGGATCAGGTCTGGAAGCCCTTAATGAATCCACTCTCATGTGGACTGTAGGGAACTCTGATGTGTTCATTCCGTAGCAGCTCTGTCTGCTCTAAACTCTGCTCCTATGATTCAGTGATGGATGTCTGTTTAAAGGACGGACAGTGATGTTTCTGTCCTCGTCATGAGTCAGAGCCTGTGTGTTTGGACATGTTCCATTAAGCTATACCTACCGATGTGGCATTTCTTACAGCACTTAGTAAAAGTTTGACCATGAACAACCCGCCTCCCTCCAAAGCCCCGCCCGTTCATCCCAAGTCGTCAGAAATCGACGCATGGTCAGAGCCCCATAGCGGCACTGTTTGACACAGGGGGTACCCCTTCCGTGAAGGATTTCGACGCGAAGGGCGGTCTGATAGAACTGCATGTAAATCCATCAGCGTCGTTGGGCTCTGATGCTCTCCTCCTCTTACCTGATGCGCGTGGTGGAAGCAGAGGTGGAGGTAGAGGTCCAGTCCACTTCGGCGTGTCCGCAGACCCCTCCCTCAGTAATCAGACACATCATCTACCTGCCGCAGCCCCTGTTTCATCAGTAGACCCTGTATTTAAGGGTCTGGTCTATGCAGCGCTGGGTCAATGTCTTCAGCTGATGAGGTGCCCAGGCGATTGGCACACGCATTATGAACGTGCGGCCTCCGCAAATTTTCCGTGGACATTTGAAGTTTCATAGTCCATACATTTATCATCCTACATAATCCTACATTGTGTGACACCAAGTACATGTACCTGTATGAGTCCCACAGTCATAAAAGCTGAGCTTTGTGCAGACCTGTCTGTTTAGTCCAGTACACCAGACTTCCGGACTTTTATCTCCATCTCTCATTCACCGGACTCCTGTTTGTTCTCCTTAGTTGTTGTTTCTGTTAATAAATCCATTTTTTCCCTTCCACATGTGCATTTCAGTCCAATCCAAACACATCCTTAGACAGAAGACTGTGGTCAGTGACAGGAGAAGCAGTGCGAGTGAAGCATCAGATTCAGAGGTACCCATATCGGATGCAGAGACGGTGGTAATGGATCGGATGCTGGACGGCCGTAATGGATGATTGACAGGAGGCTCAGTCAGGTTCAGCCAATTATTTCATTCAGACTGAATAAAATGATTGGTCAGAATTTTATCAGAAATATGAGCAATATATGAGAATTAAACATTTTTGAGTTTCAAAACCTGGTGGATTTCTTTTACATTTTAGTTTGACACATGCTTATTAGGAGCATTTTAAGATAACAAAAGAAAAGAATAAAAATGCCACATCATATGGTATAACTTTAAGGTTCCATTGTAACTTAGCTTAGTAATAGTATGGAGTCATTTGAAATATACTTATAAGTCTATTCTGAATCTATTCTGTTCAGTAAATAAAACCTTTCATGGTCCAGTTCAGTTTTGAACTATAAGAGTATGTATAAGATACTAAACCCACCTGGACATTCTTACAGTGGCTTCACCCTGACTCAGTGACCAGGACCAAATCTAATCCTGTCACTAGTGTTCAAACAGTGTTATTTAGTGTTTGTTCATGTTTAATCCAATACACTAGGATTAGTTTGTAATAGTCCAATCACTGATTGTTGTAAAATAATGTGAAATTGTCATATTCAGTTTTCTAATATCAGGTCATAACGTCGGGTTGACAGCATTAGGCATATGACGATGTTTCTATTTGTATTGTCCAATCCTCCACAGCTAAGTCAGCTATAAGTTATTTGATGGACGTTGACAGTAAACCTTTGTTCACTGTTGGTGAATATCAAACTCAGTTCATTGTTGGTCTTACATATAGGATACAGGAGTTATTGAGCTCAAACCTGTGTTATTGACCCGATAATGGAGTCCCATCACTTTCTCATCATAAATGAACCCTTCTAGTTGGCTGGGTTTGGTTGCTTTGATCATCACCCAAGTGCAGTGACTGTGTTCACACCTGCCCAAGTAAAGCAGCTGGAGTGAAGACACTCTCCTCTAGGTGTCACTACTGCTCTGTGTTGAGGCTCTTGGTATAAAGGCAGGTAGTGTCATCTATGACATCTGGTGTGTTCGCCTGGAAGGGCTAAAGGCTTTCAGTGCTGTTGTGGCCAGTCAGTGTTTGGTGTATGGATGTGTTTAGTTCACTGACCCTGAACAAAGGAATGGACCTGATCAAATGTTGTTTTCTTCACCTCATCCAGGACATGAACAACAGACAGTGAATCCAGAAGGTCCACAGGACCATCAGGAACCCAGATGAGGCCCAAACCCAACTGGTGGTGATGGTCCATCAGCCCACACTGACAGAGGCTCAGAAGTGCAGACTGACAGGAGGATTGTTGGGAGTGTGTCCACAGTATTTGTTGAGGTAATGGTTCTGTCCTGTGGATTTAAGTGCATATTGGTATCAGATTAGCTGGACCAGGGCAAGGCTGGACCAACTTTGACAGCTGATCTACTACAATAAACATGGATAAATATATATTTATTTACAGTGATGAACACATTTATTAGACCACCACCCAATGTAACGTTTATGCCACAGCTGCCCTAAATGAACAATATTGGTCATTACATCATTATCAGTTGGACTGTTTCTTTAATGGTTCATACAATAGGATATAGAAACTCTGTAATCCAATTAATATTATTAATGTGAAAATATAATTATGATTGTTAACCATTAACTTAAAATGGAAAAAAAATAAAACACATTTATTTTGAATGAAATGTGAAATTCTTGATTTATATGTATTTGTGAATAGAAAAAAGGAATAGACACATACGTCCTTCAATTCAAATCCACAAATATATACATACATCCTTAAATTCAAATCCACAAATATATACATACATTCTTACATTCAATTCCATACATATATACATACGTCCTTAAATTCAAATCCATACATATATACATACATCCTTAAATTCAAATCCATGCATATATATACATACATCTTTAAATTCAAATCCACACATATACACATACGTCCTTAAATTCAAATCCACACATATATGCATACATCCTTAAATTCAAATCCACACATATGTGTGTGTGTGTATATAAAAAGTCAGTGAGTTTCTGGGTTCCTGACAGACCCCTGCATGTTCCTTCCAGTGCTGTGCGACATTTCTGAATCCTGAGTCATGGTAGAAGGCTTTGACTCAGGCTGGTGGTTGATGCTGCAGGTGTGTTCAGGGGTCATTGGGGTCAGGGGTCTCCTAATGACCAGTACATTTACACAGTACAGTCAGAAAAGCCAAAACAGACCGATGTCCAGCAGGAAAAATTCAACTCAACTACTGCCAGCCATTCCATCAGGTACTAATCCTCTGCAGAGAATGAGTCTGGGACCTTTGAGTTCCTTTTTGATTGACAGACATCCAACCAATCAGGACACAGGGAGCCTGCTAGCACATGAAAGTCATCAAACATGTCAGACATTTGGTGAAAATACTGCATCTGTCAATTTAACTTCACATTATACATTTTTTATAGAGACAGTCAAACAGTTTCTTTCATTTGTGAAATGAATTTAAATCTGCTGATCAGAAAACAAAAGGTTGCGTTCGTGGTATGTGACCTTCACCCATGGATTCTCCAAGGAATGGGGTTTGGAACCACTGGAATCAGACACACATGTAGACTAGAACAGATGAACAGATCCACCATCAAGACCAGATTTAATACATGTACACCACACATGTACACAGTAGGGTTGGGAATCTTAGTTGTAAGGCCGATACGATACGTGTTTCGATAAAGCACCTCTTATCTGATATATTAAAGATATATGTGTGTGATACGATTCACACCCAAATCACAATACAGAGCCATTAAGCCCATTCTGATTCAATAAATTCATTCTGGTAAAAAAAAAAATCTGCAATGCAATTCAATGAGCTTGATTATTTATTTATCAAATAAGTCCATGACTTTTCACAACGTGGCTTTAGTTCAATTTCAGAACATGTGCCTCACATACAGTCAGTGAAAAAGTTAGGACTTTGCTTCCGAAGTCATTTCTCTACATGTTTCTCACACTCAACTTCTTGTTCCCTCAAAGAATCAATTTGTAATGTAATGTATTTATAATGTAGGTAATACAGAAAAAGGTTCTGTCACTTTAAGAGACACCTGCGCAAGGTATTCTGAGATGTGCTGTTAGATATGTATGTCACTGTTTAGGGAAGTAACTCCGGTATGTACGGCAGTAGGGTGTGCCAAAAAATCGATTCATATAAAAATCACGATTCTCATTTACTAAGATTCAGAATTGATTTAAAATGTTCCAAAATCAGTTTTAAAAAATTAAACAAATCCGCCGGCCGTCTGCCTCCATTTTGTACGCAGTCTGTCCTGACGTCATCACACAGCTGGTTCTGGAACATACGCATGCGCGGTAAGCACCAAAACAAAGGAAACTAATGGACGAGGTAGGGTTAGCAGTTAGCGATTAGCGGTTAAGGTTAGCGATTAGCGCGATCAGCGGCTAGCGCATTGGCGCGCCCTCAAATGGTGTTAAATAATATGAAAGGATGAAAATGCTTACGTATAGCATGCCAAATGGAATAAACTGACGTCACATACAATGTGATTTCATGAGATCAGTCTGTCAGCGGGCATCACACAGAGTTTAAGGACACGGTGCCAAGTCAGCCACCAGTGGCAAACCAACGCACACTGCTGTGCCTCACCAAACTCCCTGCCAAGCATGGATAAATGTTTAAAACTTAATAAATGTGAAAAAGACATTTTAATGTCTGCATTTGTCATTCCGTCTTGCAAAGCAGACTGGAGTGGATCATAAGAATCCCTTGCACACCTATAGATTGAAGCAGAAATCATTGTGAATCAAATTGTTTTGAATCGAAAATCATTTTGAATCGAAAATCGATTTTGAATTGAATCGTAGCCCCAAAAATCCAAATTGAATCGTGAGATAGTAAAAGATTCCCACCCCTATATGGCAGTATTCAATGCAGTTGATATAGTAAAAAGTACACGTTCAAAAACCACATGTGATAGATAGATAGATAGATAGATAGATAGATAGATAGATAGATAGATAGATAGATAGATAGATAGATAGATAGATAGATAGATAGATAGATAGATAGATAGATAGATAGATAGATAGATAGATAGATAGATAGATAGATAGATAAGTCTTTATTGTCATTGCACAATCGTACACAGTATAAAATGCAACGAAATTAGGGCTTAATACTTTTTGGTGCAGAGGAGAATAAAAAGACAGTAAACAGTATCACATATACACAGGGCAATTAAAAAGTGCAAAAATGTAAAAACATGTTAAAAAGGTTATGCAAAGTGCAAGAGTGATTGATTGCAAAAATAATGCAAGTTATTGCAAATGACCCACTATATGACTTTATAGGTCAGGTGTTGTTGTTAAGTAGGGTTATTGCCATGTTGAAAAAACTACCACTGCCATGGTGTTGGTGCTCCATTTGAGGTTTGCATCCATGTGCACACCAAAAAACTTAAAGCTGGACACCCTCTCCACAACCTCCCCGTCGATGCAGATGGGCTGCAGATCAGACTTCCTCCTCCTGATGTTGACAACGAGTTCTTTAGTTTTAGAGATGTTGAGGAGCAGGTTGTTGTCTGCACACTACCCCACAAGCCTCTGCACCTCACTCCTGTATGCTGAGTCATCACCACCAGAAATGAGCCCCACTACGGTGGTGTCATCAGCAAACTTAATGATGGCAATGTCTGGATGGGTGCTGACGCAGTCATAGGTGTACAGAGTGTACAGAAGAGGGCTCAGCATACAGCCCTGTGGAGAGCCAGTGTTCAGGCGGAGGGCTGTGGAAATGTGAGAACCCACTCTGACTCTCTGTACACGCTCAGAAAGAAAGTCTCTGATCCAGCTGCAGGTGGTGTTTGGTAGGCCAATGTCCATCAGTGTTGTGGTCAGTCAGTCTGGGAGTATAGTATTAAAAGCAGGGCTAAAGTCAACAAAGAGCAGCCAGGCATAATGCCCCTGATGCTCCAGGTGGGAGATGGTGGTGTGGAGCGCTGTGGTGATGGCGTCTTCTGTTGATCTGTTAGCCCTGTATGCAAACTGAAGTGGATTGAGTGTAGGTGGGAGGCACGACATGACATGATCATAATAACGGGTGTCAGAGCAACTGGTCGATAGTCATTAAGGCTGCTGATGGTGGTCTTTTTGGGCAGCTGGACAATTGTGGCTGACTTCAGATAAGGTGGGATGATGGACTGGGAGAGTGAGGTGTTGAAGATGTTGGCGAAGATCCCAGCCAGCTGGTCTGCACATTCTCTAAGGCTACGTTTACACGGCAACACAAAGATCCAATTCCGCAAAGATTTCTCCTTTGCGTTATAAAATCATTCCGCGTTAAGACGAAGCCGCTATGATAACGATCTGCGTTCACATGAGTCCGCGAGGACGGCTGAATACGCTGTAGTGGCCATGCCAGACCAGTAGCTGGCGATGTAGAGCTGTAGTGAAACAGTGGCGGTAAAACACGCGCCTGCGCACAAACGATTTCCAGTTTAGACAGCCTTTAAATGAGAAGAAGAAGAAAAGGCGGACAACACTATTTACAAACAACAATGGCGAGTGGTCGTACAAAGACGCAGGACTTCTTTGTCTGGACAGATGAGCTGAGCACGGTTAGCAGCACGTATGTTGTTCTGAAACCGGCCATTGTTGTTGTGGTTCTTCCTTCTTTTTCTGCAGCTTTATTGTGTCATAGAGGCTGGCAAACCAGCTTGGAGGCGCATTACCGCCACCAACTGGCCTGGAGTGGGTTAACTGGCGGTTCTTGGCTGCGCGCGCATGCGGTGACGTCATATTTTACCCCAGAACGCTCCAACTCGCGTTAACACGGAGCTGGAATGCGGAGCGTATCGATAACGTTCCACCCTGGACCCTGGTATCAAAAGTTTCCGGATCCAGGCACTCTAGGCACCGTTTCCATGTTAACAGAAGGCTAATCCGCGATGAAATCTTCCCGGAGTCGACTGAATCCGACGCCGTGTAAACGGCCCCTAAGAACTCTCCCAGTCACTCCATCTGGTCCAGCAGCCTTCCTGGGATTTACTGCATGCAGAACAGCCCTCTTCTCGTGCTCCTTCACCGTAAGACTAGAGCTGCCACAGTCAGGTGTTAGAGCTGCAGCTGCTCCAGGTCTCTCCACCTCGAAGCGTGCGAAGAAGTGGTTCAGATCCCCAGCGAGTGCCTCAGCCATTTTGGTGTTGTCAGGCATATAATGGGTGAGGTGCTGGACTCCCTGCCACACCTGTCGTGTGTTGTTGTCCTCAGTCTCCGTCCTGTACGCTGTCTTGGCCTCTCTGATGCCTCTTTTCAGGTTGGCTCTGGCTGAACTGTACAGTTCTCCATCACCAGATCTGAGCACAACATCATGTTGCCTCATCAGTGCCTTGACACCTTTCGTCATCCAGGGTTTCAGATTGCAGTACATCCAGAGACATTTGCCCATAGTGACACTGTCAATGCAGAAGTTGATGTAAGAGAGCATGGATGTTGTGTGCTCCTCCGGGTTCTGGCTTCCAAACACACTCCAGTCTGTGTTCTCAAAAAAGTCCAGCAGCTGCTGTGATGCACCGTCTGGCCAGGTTTTTACAGTCCTTATGGCTGGGGGGACTCTCCTCCTGATGGGGGTGTATGTGGGGATCAACAGTACAGATGTATGATCTGACAGGCCCAGATGTGGTAGGGGGACAGATCTATAACCTTTCTGGATGTTAATTTTGCATAATCAGTTAATAGTGGATGAGATCAATTTTTCAGAGTAGGAACGGGAGTACGCGGAAGTGTGGCCGGCTCCATCTTACAAACCCCTGGGGAAGTCTTGGTGTCACTTGCAACGGCTCTGGTGCGGAAAAGACACAGAAGAAGGGTGGGGAGGTCGCTGGAGGTCCTCCTGGCCTCAAACTTGAGCCCGCAGTGTGAAGGAACTGGCCACCCGGAGGTTCTCTGAGGCGAGTCGTGGAAGCCGGTTGTTCTTGGAAAATTAACTTGGATCCATACTATGACCTATGGCTGAGTATGGAGTTAGAGGAATAGTAAAGCGACAATGTCCGACTGCTATGCTACCCCACCGCTCCCCGACCAACAATCATGGAGCCCCCCCCCCCCCCCCCCCCCCCCCCATTGCAATATCATTCCAAACTTTTCATTCACTTGCAGCTTCTCTACCGGTGTTGGTGTATTGATACGTATCGGATAATCTTCCCATCCCTAGTACACAGACACACAACACAACTGCATACACAGAAACACAACACAACTACACAAACACAAAACTACTTGAACACAAAACACAACTACTGAAGAGAAAAGACACAAGCAGAACCAAGGCCAAATTGGGAGAAGGGTTGGAGAAAGAAGCAGGCACAGCTTTCCCCGTATAAGGAATACATCAGGAGACAATGAGGGTACTTTCCAGCATGAAGAAAGGATGTGCCATGGGTGTTTTAATACCATCTAGGGATATGTATATCCCCAAGTCCCTGGTGATGTTTACTGGAGGCTGGTGGCATCAACTGGCATCCCAAATGCCTTAAAAGGCAATAGATGGAGACCAGTGGGTGCTGAAACTGGGAGCTGAGTTGGGTTCATAGGGGTGGTAACTAGGGCCTGGCCTAACAACATATATAAAAAACGAAGGTTGAAGACACCTGTCACGGTTGTTTCTAAACATCATTAATTAAAAGAAACCGATGCCGGGAAAAGGGGATTTTAGAAGGAGGGGCCTGGGTTTGCGGGAAAACACACCCCAGGCCTGAAACAAGGTATAAAAGATGGGGAATTTTCAGCTGCTTTTCAGACCATGTCCCGGGTGTGTCCCCGTGTGTTTAACCTGCATTTGCAAATAAACACATGTACGGCTCTGAAGACTGATTGACTCGGCTCATCTTTGGCTTTGAAGAAGTTTCTCTCTGAACATCACTTAGACACATTTTGACTGTATAGCATCAGGCGGGGAACCAGACATTGACCTGTCCAAAGGTCACGTCACTACACAAAGACACAACACAAAGACACACCACATAAACACACAATACAACTACACACCACACAAACACACTGAGGATCCAGTCCAGAGTCCAAATCCTCCAAACAGTGGTTCAGTGAATGTGGTTTTGAAGGTGTGGAGGTGAATCAGTTTGTCAGAGGAGACTCTGTAGAAGGATACAGATCCAGCAGGACAGTCCACATACACTGATACTGTACCAGAGGAGGAGGAGGAGGAGGAGGAGGAGGAGGAGGAGGAGGAGGACTGAGGGAGCCGTGTGCATTTGTTTTCATGCCAGACCCTGTATCCACCTCCATCACACTCCAGACTCCAGGACTGATTATTCCATCCAAACCTACAGTCATAACTGCCTCCTTTCCTTCTGATTCCTCTGTAAGTCACTGATATATTAACATATCCACTCCACTGGACCTCCCAGTAACCGCGACCAGTCAGACCTGTTGAACACATCACCTGTTCCCAGTCCTCATATCTGTCCTGATGATAAGGATATGACTGACTCTCCACTCGTTCCACCTTCTTGTTGTTTTCAGACAGTTTGAGGCGTTCGTTCGCTGTGTTTGGATCCAGAGTGAGTTCACAGAAATCTGATGGACAGAAGAAAACACAATCCAGCTACAGTTATTGATAAGTGATCAGCTGATTGACTGACAGTCTGATCACGTCACTGGGTTCAGTTCAACTGTTATTGATGGATGGGTCATGTGTGAGTCTGACTGTGATCAATACTTATCAATAGCAGATCAGTCCAGTGTTTTATAGATGGATCTGTTGTTTCTGAGCACATTTTCACCAACAGAGAATAAAAGTGTGAAACAGATCAACTCTGACTCCATGACTGATATCTAATCTTTAGAACCAGTTCATGTTTATGATCATATATTGATCCTTAACATTCAAACATTCAAAGTGTGTTTAATTTTGGATCCAAACTGATTCAAACCTAAAAACAGAATCCAATCCCATCAGTCATTTCTCAGTTCTTCTAGACTCTTAGTGTTTTTGCTGTTTGTTCAGGTTGATGTTTAGTTCCTGCTAATGAATCTAATGCTGGATTTGTAGATTCCAATCTTCTCCACAGTGACTTTGAATGTTTACTAATTGGATCTAAACTCAGTACTCTTTTGGTCATTGAATCAGATTCTTCATCTGATGGATAATAATAGTTTGTAGAAGTGTTTTGGTGGTTTCATCTGAGTTTGTTCCTCAGACAAACTTCTCATCCTGATGAACTCTATTGTGTTTTGGATCTTATTGGTTGTATTTGTATTCTTTGTCACACAGTGACAGTACAGACTGTAAATGTGCATAAAGACACTAGAACTATGATATGCACTAAATAGTCTGGGACTGGACCTGAGGACTCACTGCTCAGGGTATGTGGGTCCATGTGGTACCAGTCCTGACCAATCAGCTATCAGCTCATCTTTCCACTAAACTGAATGTCTTCATGAACACTTTAGATGTTTAGAATGTGGAACCAGGTCCCAGTTTGGGTTCAGGTTGGTTTTAATCAATCTAATGAAATCACACTTACGTCTCCTCGGTGTCACCCATCGGACTCCAGCAGGCTCCAACCTGAAAGGAGGAGGAGGGTCAGAGCAGCTGGAAACATGGACATTCCATCACTCTGATCCACTGAAGCTTTTCTGTTCACATCCACTAAATGGTTCCTTCTGAATCACTGACTGAGTCTGTTTGTCTTTGAACATGGGCTGGACCTTCATACAGGATGGATCCCAGCTCTGACAGATGGTTCCTGTCAGCTCTACCTGTTCTATCTGCCATTATCTGTGGATGCATCAGCTCAGTCCATACCTGACAGTGTCCAGTCTCCAGTGTGGATCCTCCACTAGAGCAGACAGCTCCTGTCCTGAGGCTCCAGGATGGTTGTAGCTCAGGTCTAGCTGTCTGAGATGGGATGGATTGGACTTTAGGGCTGAGACCAGAGAAGAACATTCTTCCTCTGTGATCAGACATCCTGACAATCTGCAACACAAAACATCACATCCATCAACTGAGAATGGAGATCAATGGAGTTGGAGTCATTGAACAGAGTCTGTGAATGCGTGGGACTTCACCGACATGACTTCAATGTGTAAAGTCTATGAGTTACAGACTCTGAACACAGTTGAAGATCAGTAGAACTGGTCTGGAGTTCAACACAAACAACCACTGACAAGCTCAATCCATCCAACAACTGGAGACCAACATTGAAATGATGCGTTGTGTTCTTTGTTGAACCCTGACCTGAGAGTATCCAGTCTGCATCCTGGACTCTTCAGTCCATCTGACAGTATCTTCACTCCTGAATCCTTCAGGTCATTGGTACTTAGATCCAGATGTGTCAGACTACAGGACTGGGATCTGAGAACTGAGGACAGAGCTTCACAGCTTCTCTCTGAAAGGTTACAGCCACTGAGTCTGGACAAAACAAAAGAGATGAGTATAAAGTTATTGATCTTGTTGAAATGATAGATCCACATTTAAGATGTTTAATAAAACTGTTTAGTGATAAGCAGAGCCAACATGGCGCCGGTATGGCTGGCGTGCCTGTTTCTGTGTCCCGTATTGATGTGGTTTTTATTACCCTCGGCCACACTGGCCGCAGGGTGTTGTCATCAGTTGGTTGTTCATCTGTCTGTCCGTCTATCCAAAAACTTTGCCATGAACTGATAATTCAGGCCACTGGGGGCAGTGGTGCACCTGATAAGTCAGGCCGAGGGTTTTCAAGTGCACACATTACGTTTTTCAATTGTCATGAGGACCACAGATTCTGTAAAAGTAAAGTTGATGTCGCCCAGTATGGTACAGCTGGGGCCCCACCCTGGGGCCAGGCCTGGGGGTGGGGCTTGTAAGTGAGCACCTGGTGGCCAGGCCGTTGCCCATGGGGCCGAGCTGGGCTCAGCCCAAAGGGACGATGTGGGCCCATCCTCCGGTGGACTCATCTCCTGCTGAGGGAACCGTAGGGGCCAGATGCAGTGTGGATTGGGTGGCAGTTGACAACAGGGGGCTCAACAACCCAATCCCCAAACACAGAGTCTGGCACTTGGGACATGAAATGTCACTTCACTGGGGGGAAGGAGCTGGAGCTTGTGAGGGAGGTTGAGAGATACCGACTAGATATAGTCAGGCTCACCTCCACACACAGCTTGGGCTCTGGAACCCAACCCCTTGAGAGGTGCTGGACTCTCCACTTCTTTGGCGTTGCCCACAGTGAAAGGTGGTGGACTGGTTTGGGCTTACTCGTAGCCCCCCAGCTCAGCCACCATGTGTTGGAGTTTACCCCTGTGCCTTTGGATCGAGGACAGGTGCCTCACTGTTGTTTCGGCCTACAGGCCAAACAGCAGTGCAGAGTACTTGGTCTTCTTGGAGTCCCTGGGAGGGGTGCTGGTTGGTGTTCCAACTGGGGAGTCCATTGTTTTCCTGAGTGACTTCAATACTCACGTGGGCAATGACAGTGAGACCTGGAGGTGGGTGATGGGGAAGAATGGCCTCCCCGATCTGAACCCAAGTGGTGTTCTGTTATTGGACTTCCGTCCTAGTCACAGTTTATCCATAACCAACTCCATGTTTGTGCACAGGGATGTCCATAAGTGCATGTGGCACCAGGACACCCTAGGCCGGAGGTCAATGATAGACTTTGTTGTCATGTTATCAGACCTCCGGCCACATCTCTTGGACATTCAGGTGAAGAGAGGGGCAGAGTTGTCAACCAATCACCACCTGGTGGTGAGTTGGAACCACTGGCAGACGAGGAGGCTGGACAGACTTGGCAGGCCCAAATGTGTTGTGAGGAAGTAAGGAACACCGTCAAGCTGAAGAAGGAGTCTTATTGAGCCTTGTTGGCTCATGGGACTCCCAAGGCAGCTGATGGGTACTGGCAGGCCAAGTGTGCCACAGTCCGAGCGATTGTGGAGGCAAAAACTTGGGTCTGGCTAGAGTTCGGTGAGACCATGGAGGAAGACTATTGGTCAGCCTCGAGGAAATTCTGGCAAACTGTTCGGCACCTCCAGAGGGGAAAGCAGTGCACCACCAGCACTGTTTACAGTGGAAGTGGGGAGCTTCTGGCCTTAACTGGGGATGTTGTCAGACGGTGGAAGGAATACTTTGAGGATCTCCTCAATCCCATTGCCACATCTTCCATGGAGGAAACAGAGGCTGAGGTCTCAGAGGTGGACTCGTCCATCACCCAAGCTGAAGTCACTGAGGTGGTTGGCAAGCTCCTCAGTGGCAGGGCACCTGGGGTGGATGAGATTCTCCCTGAATACCAAGTCTCTGGATGTGCAGGGCCTGTCTTGGTTAACACATCTCTGTAACATCACGTGGCAGTCGGGGACAGTACCTCTGGACTGTCAGACTGGGGGATCAGAGGATGTGCTCCAACTACAGGGGGAATGGTTGTGCACAATTGAGGGGAGGTCCAATTCATCTCTGAGTTTCACTCATGAGCAGACATGGGTGAGGAATACACAAATACAGTTCTGATTGTGAATCAAAATCAATCAACCAGAACCAGGAAAACAATCATTTCATTTTGACTCAGAATAGTACTGAACTCATTGTAGTTTGTAATTTTGCAATAACTGCCATATTTCTGAAAAAATCGAGAAAATGAAAATGGTGCGTTTCTTTTTTCCTTGAGTTTAAATTGAAACTCGAGATTTTAGAGGGGAAAATTGGGATTTTATTTTTGGCCATGATTATGCAGCCCTAATGGACTCATAGGTAAAGGTAGACCAATACATTTGGTATCAAATATAACTGTAATAAAAGAATGATGATTTATGAAAACTGCAACTGTTTTTAGAGCCACCAAACGCAAAGTATTTCACAATAAAAAGAAACATGAAACTGTAATAACAGATTGAAAACATATAAATCCACTTTCTCTGACCTGAGAGTGTCCAGTCTGCATCCTGGACTCTTCAGTCCATCTGACAGGATCTTCACTCCTGAATCCTTCAGGCCATTCTTACTCAGATCCAGAAGTGACAGACTACAGGACTGGGATCTGAAAACTGAGGACAGAGCTTCACAGCTTCTCTCTGAAAGGTTACAGCCACTGAGTCTGGACAAAACAAAAGAGATGAGTATAAAGTTATTGATCAGGTTGAAATGATAGATCCATATTTGAGATGTTGGATCCAACTGTTTATTCTCACAGAGCTCTGTTGGAGGCTTTGACCACTGGCAGCAGCCTCAGAAGAACCTCTTCTGAACCAGAGTATTCCTTGAGGTCAAACACATCCAGGTCTTTTTCTGATGACAGTAAGATGAAGGTCAGAGCTGACCACTGAGCAGGAGACAGTTGTTCTGTGGACAGACGTCCTGATCTCAGGTACTGTTGGATCTGATCCACCAGAGATCCATCCTCCAGTTCATTCAGACAGTGGAACAGGTTGGTGCGTCTCTCTGCAGACACATTCTCACTGATCTTCTCCTTGATGTACTCAACAGTTTTCTGGTTGGTCTTTGAGCTGCTCCCTGTTGGTTTCACCAGACTTTGTAAGAAACTCTGATTGGTCTGCAGTGATAGGCCCAGGAGGAAGCGGAGGAACAGGTCCAGGTGTCCATTTGGACTCTGTAAGGCCTGGTCCACAGCGGTCTGGTACAACTGGACAGGTTTGATCTTTGATAGTTTAGACCAAACAGATGTTTGTTCTTCTGACAGCAGATTGCCTCCAGTGTTGATGAAGGTCTGATGGACATGAAGAGCAGCCAGAAACTCCTGGACACTCAGATGGATGAAGCAGAACCTCTTGTCCTGGTACAGTCCTCTCTCCTCTTTGAAGACCTCTGTGAACACTCCTGAGTACACTGAGGCTGAGCTGATATCGATGCCACACTCTGTCAGGTCTGACTGATAGAAGATCAGGTTTCCTTTCTTCAGCTGCTCAAAGGCCAGTTTTCCCAGAGACTCAATCATCTTCCTGGTCTCTGGACTCCAGTGTGGATCTGTCTCAGATCTTCCATCATACTTGACATTCTTCAGTTTGGCCTGAACCACCAGGAAGTGGATGTACATCTCAGTCAGGGTCTTGGGCAGTTGTCTTCTGTCTGTGGTCTTCAACACGTTCTCCAGAACTGTAGCAGTGATCCAGCAGAAGACTGGGATGTGACACATGATGTGGACGCTTCGTGACATCTTGATGTGGGAGATGATTGTGTTGGTCTGTTCTTCATCTGTGAACCTCTTCCTGAAGTACTCCTCCTTCTGTGGGTCAGTGAACCCTCTGACCTCTGTCACCATGTCGACACACTGAGCAGGGATCTGATTGGCTGCTGCAGGTCGTGTGGTTATCCAGAGGCGAGCAGAGGGAAGCAGGTTCCCCCGATGAGGTTCATCAGCAGCACATCCACTGAGGTGGACTCTGTAACGTCAGTCAGGATCTGAGTGTTGTTGAAGTCCAGAGGAGGTCGACACTCATCCAGACCGTCTAAGATGAACACCACCTGGAAGTCTTCAAAGATCCAGATTCCTGCTTTTTTGGTTTCAGTGAAGAAGTGATGAACGAGTTCCACCAAGCTGAACTTCTTCTGTTTCAGCACATTCAGCTCTCTGAAGGTGAATGGAAATATGAAGTGGATGTCCTGGTTGGCTTTGTCTTCAGCCCAGTCCAGACTGAACTTCTGTGTTAAGACTGTTTTCCCGATGCCAGCCACGCCCTTTGTCAGCACTGTTCTGATTGGCTGATGTCTGTCAGGTGGTGTTTTAAAGATGTCTTCACATGTGATGGTTGTTGGTGGTCTGTGTGGGTTCCTGGATGCTGTTTCAATCTGTCTGACCTCATGGTCCTGGTTGACCTCTGTAGCCCCTCCCTCTGTGATGTAGAGCTCTGTGTAGATCTGGTTCAGGAGGGTTTTGGGGTTTCCTGCTTTAGCGATGCCCTCAAACACACACTCAAACTTCTTCTGCAGGTTATGTTTCAGTTTCCGCTGAACTCCAGACTGACTTCCTGAATGCAGACCCAGATAAAACCATCAGTCTCACAGTAAATCCAAGTATTTTCATCTGTTCAATCTGTACAGAATGGTCTTACTGCGGTGCAGACGCTTGGCCAGCTCTCCCTGCTTCATCCTCCTCAGGAAGTTCAGTGTGATCTTCAGAAAAGCCTCTGAGCTCCTCCTCTGCTCTTCATCCTCACCACTCAAACTCTCTAAGCATTGTGGGTAATCTGTACTCAGAACCTGATGGAACTTCTTCAGTTCGTTCTTGACAAAAGTGCAGATGTTCTCCTCCAGCAGCTGGAACACAAAACATGATGAAAGACACAAAGTCCACCCATGGACCAAATCTAAGGTCCATGTTGGACACAGATACATCCACTGGTCTGAAACCAGCAGCAGGAGATAATTGGACAGAACAGATAGACCAGTAGATGTTGGACATGTACACACCTTAAATATGGAGTCTAGCTGAGTCTGATCCTGCAGACCAGTGGGAACCTCTGAGCTCTGCTGCTCCACTCTGTGGACCAATCGTCAACAATGAGCTCACATTATGTCTGTCCACACTGACACCAACAGGTGGACACACCTGGATGTCAACATGAGTCACATGACCTCCTGTAGTGAGAAAGGTCCTGCTGGGTCCTGCTGATCCCACTGAGAATCAACATGTGAGTGTGTTTGGAGCTTCACACTCACTGAGTTGATCAACAGGTTTAGTTGAGTTCAGTTTCTCAGGATCCCCATCAGCCACGTCATGGCAGCAGGACTGAACTGAGTTTAGTCCCATAGAAATGTCATTTCAGACACTGAAGAAGATTTACTGAACAGTCACTAGAAGACTAAACAAGGGACACCTGTCAGCCAATCAGAATGAAGAATGGGCAGTAACTATGGAGACCATGGTGAGTTGATTTGTGGAGTTGTCAGATTCTTACAGTGACCATGTAAACATTCTAATCTGATGTGTTTGATCAGATCACAGCAGTAATCTGATTACAATCCATCAGATGAACACAGTTGGATTTGTCTCCAGTCCTCCCATGTCTTCATGCATGTTCACAGGTTCATGGGATGGATTTAGTTCTGTTTCATCTGCATATGTGCACAAACTATTACAGTCATACAAAACAGAAGTTACCTAGTCAAACGGGAGTTGAAGACAATAACAGGAAGTTGGATTCTATCATCACTATGTACGGATGAACTCCCAAAGACATCTCATAATGGACTGGAGCGTCTAAACCAAGGTTTAGGATTTTCACATTTAAGTGCATGTAAAGGCGTCAGGTCTCGTTCTTCCAATGATCTGATTACTAATAGTTATTGGATTTTTATGGTCATGGAAACAGACTCAATGATGTGAAGAATCAGCTGAAAATGAACACGTTCTAAACTTTAAACTAAAGTCAATGTTTAATATAGATTTAATAAACAGTCAACACATCGGACATTTACATTGAACTTACGTCTCTGTAGAAAAAAGTGGTGGTTCCATCCTGGACCGGTCACTCCTGAAGGACACACAACTGGATCCAGGTCCAGGAGACTCTGGTCTCTGGTGGATCCTGGTCATCAGGAAAACAAAGTGTTTAGTCTTTAAACAAACTGTAGAAACAATAAGAAAATGATCAATACACTGAAGATCAATAAAGTGTGAATCTGATCCAAAAACTCACAGATCAATGAAAGTCAATGAACCATTAAATCAGGATCACTGAGTTCAATCTAAATTAATCAGGGGATGAATAATTCTAGAGTATAAATCAGTAATATAGTTCCTGTATTTGTTAGTCAGATGTTCTTGAGTCCAACCAGGTGAATCTAATGACAGACTATTGGACCCGTGTGTCCACAGACAACCATCAGATTTCCACCCAGCTGATGGATAGACCTACTACTGTATGGAAATATGGCACTGAAAACTGAACCGGAACACACACAACTCTACATCACATGAGGGAATCCAAACCCAGTTTCCTGGAGGATCCGTTCATCCATGGATTCTGTGGTCGGATCAACATTTACATACAAGTGGTTTAGTGTGGCACTGGGGTCTAAAGGTCTGAATGAGGACCACCTACACTGACTCTGATGAACGATCCTGTTGGAAGAGAATATTGAACTTCTTGGAGTCAGTACTCTTCATGGACACACAGCTGGGTCCAGGTCCTGGTCCAGGTCCAGGTCTGTGAATAATATCAGTGGTTTTAGTGCTGAGCTCTGACATGGAAAACAGTGGAGGACAGATCCAGATGGTGGTCTCACCTCTGGGCTTTGGGGGGTCTGTTGGGTCCAGGTCCTGGGGGGGTCCTGTCGGTGGTCTTTGGGGGAGGGGCTCCCTCCTCTCTGTCCTCACACTGATCCATTCTACTGAATCCACATCAGTCACAGAACAAACACTGAAAACAGCAGAGTTTGAGACGTGGTTATATGAAGGAGAAGAGTCAGATGTGGACCAGCAGTTCAGTGATAAACCAGACTCAGGGTTTTGGACCAAGACCTGCGTCCCACATCTGATGTGGTGTGTGTTTAATGTAGATGTGAGTTCATGAAGGTGTTTGCGGGTGCTGTTTGTGGTGTGAGTGTGAGTTGAAGTGTAATGGCTGATCCACGTGTTGATTCTGCTGTAGTTCTACTGTCAGACCACTAGATGGCCTCCTGGAGCTGATGATGGGACCTGAAGAGCAGCTCAGGAAACAGGACAAGACCAATGAGGAGTTGACTTCACTGACATCAGATAAAACAGCCTCAGCTTTTATTAGGAGAGATTTCACCTAACCCAATGCAAAGAAATGAGGTAAATAAGATGAAGTTTGTTGACAGAATAAACAGCTGCTGTTTATCACCTGATCAGATTCCACTGGATCAATAAATCACCAAATTGTCAGTGAGTCCACAAGTAAACTGTTTTCTAAAGGACTATCAACATCGAAAAGTTTTCAACATGGAACACTGAGGGTTAAACAACTGTAATGACCAACAACTGCTTTAAACCACATTAATGATTAACTTTTGTGAGACTAAATTTAAGACGATCAACATCCAAACACAGAAACAGAGTCCAAACCTAAACAATGGAGAGTCTGATAAAACAGCATCACTTCATAGTTTTATGGATGTTTTCTTGGTCTGAGCAGGTCTACAACCCCAGTTCCAGAGGGGTCCGCACGCTGACTCTAAAATGTCACTCAAATCACAATCAAATTATTTGAAAACTTCATAAACCCATATTTTATTGACAGTAGAACATAGAAAACACATCAAATTAGAATTAAAATGAACTATTTTAAGCCAAAGGTCTAAAGGTCATTTTAAAAGGAACGTCTACAACATGCCTGTAAAATGTGCATCAGACCAGAATGAGACCACATTCCTCTAAAGTCCATCATCTGGTCTCCTCAGGTCCGGACGTTTACAAACAAATGTTAAAGAAGAGAAGATGATCCACAGTGGAAACATGGACCTGGAAACAGTTTATGATGACCAGTTCACTGACATTACATCCGAAAGACCTTTGATTATATGAAACATTAGATGAGTTTGATGTTTTATCGTGAATCAAATATGGGTTTGTTCTGTATGTATGTTCATTTCACACAGCTGATACTGTTGTGGACCTGGGGTTCTACAAATCCAATGAATAGTTCCTAATGCACATGTTGGTGATGCCAAAGGGCTCCCATGTGAATGTATGACTTCCATATAGAATAGAACATTCACTGTGTTGTTTGTGTCTTTTCTCTGTGGACAGTATCTTTTGTCTGATTTCAGGACATCGTGGGTCAGTAAAGTGTCACATAAATGGGAGTTCATCTCCACCAGTGGTAAAGACGACTCTCTACGTCTACAGACTCCACTCATTGGACACTTTACACCCACCTTCTGAACGGTGTTTCTGATTGGTTCACTCACCTGAATGAGCTCCGCCTCTTATCTGCCAATCAAATCAATGCATGGTCTGTGATCGACCAGAGTCTGACATGACTGACTGATGTTGACCACAGCGAGAACGCCTTTCATTCATTCATTCATTATCTGAACCTGCTTTATCCTCACTAGGGTCATGGGGGCGGAGCCTATCCCAGCTACTTATGGTTGAAGGAGGGGTTCACCCTGGACATGTGACCAGTTCATCTCAGGGCTGAACATAGAGAGACAAACAGTCATTGTCACATTCACACCTATGGGCGATTTAGGTTCACCCATTAGCCTATCAGTGCATGTCTTTGGATGGTGGGAGGAGCCAGAGTACCCCAAGAGAACCCACGCAGACACGGGGAGAACATGTAAACTCCACACAGAAAGGTCCCACCCCCACCGACTGGTGTTGGAATCGAGAAGGCCTTCCAGTAAACTTTAAAACACTACCATCTGAATTCAACAGATATTGAACTGAACAAACATGGACAGTCGTCACTGTCGGCTTCTGTCGTCAGGTTTCAATGCATGAGTTTAGGACTTTCCAGCTTCATCGTCCACTTTCAGACATTCGTTCCCAGTGACTTTATGTCGATGAAGTCATTAAAGTTGTCGCATTAATAATGACATTTGTACAGAGCAGTGGCGGCTGCTCATCTTTCAGACAGGGGAAGCTCTTACATAAAAAAAATAAAATTGTCACGTTATTTAAACATAAATTCAGCCCTCCATTCCATTTTAAGAAAATGGTCAGTGACCTTATCGTACCAAGTAGGCGTCTTTTCCAGGGACTTGACCAGTGTCCTCTCAATGTCCAGCAGAGCTGGGCTGCTTAGATTGCCTTGGCCCAGTGTGTTGTGGGTATAAGACTTCAGCCTTTTTAAACGAGATGCTCCTTTCACTCCGACCTAGCCGACAGTATGACTGATTTAACTATCTACAAAACGATATTAAACTCGGACAAGAAATGATTAAATTATGTAACTGAAACAAGAAAATGCTGAAATTATGTTAAATTGAAACAAGGAAGTACAATGAGTGTGTTTTATTTACAGTGCAAGAAATGAACGAGTAATTTCGTAGTGGTTTCTCTCTCGATTTCACAGCAGAATGTGCGACGGTATTAAACTGAACTGTCAGTGAAAGAGTAGATCTGAAAATAGCTGTCAATCAAACGGGATTCAGCCTTTCAACTGATCCTCCAATCAGCACGTGGGATTCTGGCGTCCAGGCTGGCCGAGCTCCGCCCACAGCTCCATTCTCCCCCAGAGACACCTGGCGTCCGGGGGCGGGACAACATCGTGGCATTTATCCAATTACTGTCCAGTTTTGAGGCAGTGAAAAAAACTGTTCCACTCAGTCCCATTGAAGCCCAGAGACACCCGGCATCTACAGGCAAATACACTGAGCAGAGATCGAATGAGAAAACAGCACAACGGGAATGTATGAGAAGTGAACAACATCGAGTCTATTGATTTGTGATAAAGCTGATTCTGAACGAACTCATCTTTGAGATGAACATGTTCTAACACATTTTAGTCAATGACATGTCAACACAACCGTACATATTTAGCCATTTAATTTTCGTAATTTTAGGGGAAGCCGGGCTTCCCTTGCAGTCTGTGAGAAATCGCCACTGGTACAGAGGAACTGGATCTGGACTGAACTGGTCCATGTCAATGGTCCATTTTCCGACACTGTAACCCATGTGACCTGAGCTATCTCACCTGGTTACAGCACCGGTGTAAGGTGGACACTATATATTTGCAGCATCTCACATCACTTCCTGTGTGCTTCTGGTGTTGCGTGGCTGCTGTCTCGTGGCTGTGGCTGTCATACTGTTTCAAATATGATGATTTAAACTGGCGTCTTGGGACTAAACCATTCTCCGCTGCTGTGCTGTACTCCGTTAAGATAATGGCTAATTTAACTAATGCTAGCAGCCTTTAATTTTATTATTCCTAACAGTGGTATTAGGCAGATCGGTGCAGCGTCTGCAGTGATGTGGTCGTTGTATCGGTCTGTCGTGGTACAGAAGGAGCTGAGTTGAAAGGCGAAGCTCTCCATTAACGGTCAGTCTACACTCCTACTCTCACCTATGGTCATGAGCTTTGGGTCAGAACCAAAAGGACCAGATCCCAGATACAAGCGGTCTAAATGAGTTTCCTCCGTAAAAGGGGCTGGGCTTAGGGATAGGGGGAGGAGCTCAGTCGCCAGGGAGTAGCTTAGAGTAGAGCCGCTGCTCCTCCACATCCAGAGGGACCAGCTGAGGTGGATCAGACATCTGTTTCAGATGCCTCCTGGACGCCTTCCTGGGGAGGTGTTCCAGGCATGACCCACCAGGAGGAGGCCTCGAGGAAGACCTAGGACACACTGGAGAGACTATGTCTGTGGGCTGGACTGGGAACACCTCAGGGTCCACCTGGAGGAGCTGGAGGAGGAGTCTGAGGAGGGGGAGGAGTCTGGGCATCCATGATTAGACTGTTGAGTCCATGACCCAGATGAGAGGAAGAAAACGGATGGATGGATGGTATTAGTTAAAAAGGAAAAATATTTGATTTAATTTTAAAGCCGAATTAAAGGCTTACCCTTTCCTGTGTAAAGGAAACTTTCATGTATTCATTTTGACCTTAATAATGTATTTAATTGTGTGGTTTTTGCGTCAGGCCTTTTGCGGTTATGGGGTTCTGAATGTAAGCTTACTTGAATGAACGTAGTGGTTCATTTCAAAGAATTCATCAACTTGATTGTTGGACAACTATTTATGCGGAAGGTTTAATGTTGTTAATAATAATATATATAAATATAAATTTATTAGCTTTAATGCTAAATCACTTTGATGTTTTTGGCAAGTGCACTTATTTATTTTTGTAAATGAAATGTTTCATTATCACTAAGATAATGCATGATTTGAATACGACTGTGAGATGGTTATTACAATGTGAAATCATTAATGATATGTATTTTTATTTTATTTTGCTAATGGTACAAACTGTGTACAAAGTGTAAAGCTAGTCCAAGTTACATTTTGTGATAATGTGATTCAAATTCAGGTCACACCCCCACCCCACCCCCCATTGAAGGCAACCTAGGGTCTGGCAAGCCACCCTAACCCCACCTCCTGGTAGGAGGATGAACTACATCTATTACATCTAAAGTGAATTCTTCCCCTGCTCCCTTGTTACCACTTTTACTGCATTTCCACTATGTGGAACTGGCTCGACTCGACTTGGGCTTTTTGTGTTTCCATTATGCAAAAGGACCTGGAAAATCTGGTACCTGTTACTGTTTATTTGGTATCTACTCTGCCGAGGTTTCAAGAGATACTAAAATGTGATGTGTAAACACTGCAGACCACTGATGGGTCAGAGAGTTGTCTCTGTGTCATTGCGTCATCAATGTGTGACCGCTCATTTAAAAAAAAAAAAAAAAAACTGATGTGGAAGTTGACAGTAAATATAGCAGTAGGCTAATCCCCGATGACAGCCTGCAAAACTACACCATAGTCGGTCCAGGAGGTTCACGCATTTCTGTCTTTGGTGGGCAATGAAAAAATTCAGCGTGAGTTTGACGGGACAACATGGAACAAACAAGTTTATCAGTAACTCTGAGCAGAAGACACAGAAGTTCGGCGCTGCATTGCTCTGACGTCCAGGTACTGTAAAGTCAAAATCCTGTAATGGAAACGGTCTCCAGGATTTGGACCTGGTACCAGAGTGGAGTGGAGCCAGTTCCACATAATGGAAATGCAGCATTTGTGGGCCCCTGTGTGGTTAAACATTAGACTGTTCCTTACATGGACATGAACATTGTCGTGTCCTAAGTTTGGACACACATCAAAAACTTTCCTTCCCACAAATGGACTTGATTGTTTTGAAAATAGACATTGCACTGTTTTTTTTTTTTTTTTTGAATGACTGAGGTATTCAATTTCTACTTTTGTTTTGGGTTTGATTATTATATTATATTATATTGAATTCATAAACTGCTTGATAACATAATACAAACTATTTGATATAATAATACTGGTATTATTCAATATCTGTTAAAATATATGCATTCATTTTTTTCTATAAACATATTCTAAACTTACTTGGGCCTTTGTGTATAATTCACACAATTTTATGGCTCCCTCCAGATCTACTTCTGGTCATTATTAGTAATTCCACGTTCCTTACCCCCTGCAGTGGGTCCACCTAGCCTAAATGCATTACATAGTGACCCCTAAACGCCTCCTAAAACCAGCTCCAGAGGGAGGAGGTCATCATTACTCACCAGTCTGAGACCAAAACCAGCAAAGTCTGGTCTGGTCCTGTTTGTGTCAATCAAAGCCGTGTCCAGACGTGTTGACGAAGCTCCATTTCCTGTGGCTGAACGCTGTCTGAAGGCGTCAGTTTGGAGACAAAGCTCTGTGTTGGTCTGCAGACACCTGTCTGTCCTGACGCTCAAAGCCTCTGCTCCTCCTCCTGTTTCTGTCTCATGTGTCTGAGACGAAGCCATAACCAGTAAAACCATAAACCAGTCCCAACCTGCAGGACCAGGTCAAAGATCAGCTGATGCAGCATCATCTGACTTTGTCATAACAGGTGTTTATTGGACCATAAATGTCCCTATCAGCTCTGTCCTCTACAGTCAACAGCACAGATACAAACTGTGGACAGGGACTGGATTTATGGACTTTAACTTCCACTCATTTCAGGACCATCTTTCTGTCCGTTTCCTCCTGATGTGATTTACAGTGGAGTTTGAAAGTCTGTGAAAGCAGGGGGTCTTGGATCCAGACCTTGTAAACAGTTGGGTCCTGGTCCAGACCTAGACGGTCCGGGGACATGGTTCTCCACATGGTTTTTATTCCCCATTTACAGCAGCTTTATGATATAATTAGATCCAGTCACAGTGTGTGGGTGGGGCCTGTTGGATCTGCTGACATTATTACCTCCGCCAAGGAGGTTATGTTTTTGCCAGGGTTTGTTTGTCTGTCTGTTTGTCTGTCCGTTAGTGTGCAACATAACTCAAAAAGTTATGGACAGATTTTGATGAAATTTTCAGGGTTTGTTGGAAATGGGATAAGGAAGAAATGATTAAATTTTGGTGGTGATCGGGGGTGGGGGGGCCCACGGGGAGGCCCACTGATCAGCCTTGGCGGAGGTCTGCGCTCTCCGAGTGCTTCTAGTTACTCTATTTGACCTGAAATGGATCTGAATTTAGATGTAATGTGTTCAAAAACTCACACGTCAGTCATAGTGATTTAGTTTATTTGTTGATGAAGTTCATGAATGGACATAAAAGTGGTGCAGTGCTGCCCCCTAGTGCTACACCTTTACAGTCCACAAGGTTCACCGACGTGTGAAATCTGGTTCACATCCATCACCCCAGACAAAAAACTGAACTGGTCACATGACCTCAACTCAATGTTCACCATTTTTGGATTTTAAGCTCTTTTTTAAAGCTTCTTTTTGTAATTTACTGTCATTGTATTTTAACAAACTCAGATTTAGTCAGAATCATGTGCAGGCATTACTGTTCATAACTTAGTAAAAAGTTCTGCAAATGGTGTTGTCACGGCGATGCTGTGGATTTAGATTTTTTATTGTTCATTTCAATGATTTTCCATCAAACAGCAGGTTGTCTGACAGGCACTGTTTGTAATTCTTGATGTCAAAACTTAGTCATTTGTATTCTGATAAAATACACACAATACACTTTATGTACGACTGAACTCATTCAAAAGTTTACAAATATTTATTTTTTGCATAACTACAGACTAATATGCACACATATCTGTCTCATGTCCACGAAAATTTGGACAGCTTCCTTAACCCATAGCATTCTGATCAAAATCAGCATTCTAATCAGAATCAGCGCTGAAATAAATACTGTAGAGAACATCTTTAATCAGTTGGAATCAGATTGGATCGTTTGTACTGGATACAGTACAAACGTGTAATGCATGGCAGTGAAGTTCCCTCCTCAGTCTGACTTCAACGCATCCACTGAAACAGAAGCTGTAATTCTCAACCCGGACACTAGTTGGCAGTGGTGAGAGAGAGACACAGAGAGAGAGACACACACACACACACACACACACACACACTTACAAAGAGAGAGAGAGAGAGAGAGAGAGAGAGAGAGAGAGAGAGAGAGAGAGAGAGAGAGAGAGAGAGACAAGTGTATCTGTCTTTTCTGGGTGATTTCCCCACACTTGGAAGGGACAGACTCACTGCTGAAGTTTCACCTTTTGTCCATTTATTTCTCCATTTATTTTAGAACAGGGATCAGGAATTTAGACAATTATGAATTAAATCAGATGATTTAGCTGATTAGATGATCAGATTGGCCAAAAAACTTTTAAACAGGAAACAAACAAACATCAGTGTAAACACCATACAGCATAAAATAAAGTAGATACAACCTTAATTGAGCAAGTCAGCAGTTAATTACACAATAAATTATACAGATTCCATCAACATTAAATATAATTCAATGAACACAGCAAGTTGAGAAAATTAATGCCACGTTTCCACTACTTGGCGTCGACTCGACTCGGGTACCAGGTATCATTCCTGGAGAGCGTTTCCATTACAGTACGACGGTGCATTAGGGCCACATAAGAAAAAAATAAAAAATAAAAAAAAATAAAAACGCTTGTCACTACGAGAATAAAGTTGTTATTTAACGAGAATAAAGTCGTAGTTTAAAAAAAAAAAAAAACCTCATTATTTAACGATAATAAAGTCGTTATTTAACAAGAATAAAGTCGTAGTTTAAAAAAAAAAAAAAAAAAACTCATTTAACAAGAATAAAGTCGTTATTTAACGAGAGTGAAGTCGTTATTTAATGAGAAAAAAACTCATTATTTAACGAGAATAAAGTCATTATTTAACGAGAATAAAGTTGTTAATTGATGAGAATAAAGTCGTAGTTTTTAAACATTATTTAACGAGAATAAAGTCGTTGATTAACGAGAATAAAGTCATTATTTAACAAGAATAAAGTCGTACTTTTATGAGATTAAACTCGTAATATTTTGACAATTCGACAGTTTCCGGTTTTACAGCGAAGGCAACAAGCGAAGCAGCAACTTTCCCTTCTGTTGGACTCAAAAACTCGGAGTAGAATCCCCACAGTTTCATCAGAAACATCAAACCCTCTCTGTATGGTTCTCTGGTGTATCCACTGATAGTCATACAGCTGACCACTTCATCAGTTTCTCCTCCATAAAAGAGGTAATTTGCTACAAATCAGTTTGGTTCTTACAACAAACCCAAACGTGTGCAAACTCTCTTCAAAGTCCTTATAGCCTACTAACGTGTTGATGTGGGATAGACTTAGTATTTGGCTTTTGTGCCAAACCCCCGAATGAAAGGAGAACTGCACTAAATGTTTCAAGTTCTACATCAATGAGTAGGTACAACTTCTCATACTATGACTTTATTCTCGAAATATAACGACTTTATTCTCATTAAATAATGAATTTATTCTCGTTAAATAATGAGTTTTTTAAAACTACGACTTTATTCTCGTTAAGTAACAACTTTATTCTCGTAGTGACAAGCGGTTTTTTTTTTCTTATATGGCCCTGATACGCTGTTGTATTACAGAATACTACCAACGTAGAGTACCTGGTCGTCATAGTGACGCAGCGCGTAACTTCCGTGACGTCATCTATGACGCGACACAGCTGGCGGTAAAAACAAAGAGGACGAGGAGAAGAACGACCACAACGACCACGTGATACATGCACACTATGGAGGATGTCGATGGGATGATATTTTTTATCCTTGGTATGTGGCTGTTTGTCACAGCCAGGAGGAAACCGCTGTTCCAGAAGAGGCCGGAGGCGGCGAGACGAAATACCGAGGAAAAATACAGGAGAGTTTGGGAAATCCTCCAGAGCTCAGAGGACGAAACGAGGGGCCTTTCTAAACTAAATGACGAATGACATGGAATAACGAATGACCACGTAAGATTTGGCAATGACCACGTAAGATTTAGCGTAACAACTGCTCCTTTGTCATTCGGAATAGTTTGACTGGAATGACAGCTATAATGGGAACGACAGATGACTTCGAATAACGGAAAACTACGTCTCGGTTTACTGGCTGGCTGGCTGGCCTCTAGTAAATATAGTGAACAGAATATGGAAGTATGAGCATTTATCCCCTTAAGTTAGCTGTCGGTGTAGCCCTGTTCTCAGCTGGAAGTGAAGCTCCAGAGAGCTGCGCGAGCCCATCTGACTTGATTTTCAAAATAAAAGCGTTTCCGTATCAACTTTACGGGACTAAAGCGTCCACTGTCGTCTTCCTGATATATTAGAGCCAAGGCATCACGTATGTGACGTAACATTTCTATGCACACTGTTGTCGATCAAGTTGGAATAAAATGTTGTCTCTTCCCATGAAATTAATGTGGTATTGTGATTCATTCTTGATAAAGTCTAACTGAATGCAGTCGGTATGTAATCACTGCAGCTGGTCAAAGGGGATTATTGATGTGTATAAATAGGAAAAAAGGGGGAATGTATCTGAAAACGTAATTATTCCAACTTATGCACAGCGGTGTACTTCATTTAAGAACCTAATTATAGTATAATTCTTATAAGTCCATTTGTTGGATCTGTAAAATTCTGTAAAACACGAGTTTACTTCTAAATATGAATAACGTCTTTGGTTTTTGGCCATAACAAATGTCATACAATTCAAATGGGCAAAAAATTTGATTTTTGATTAGTTTTATTAGTCAATATCTCCCTCTCTAAAGCAAATGACACCAATATCCCATGGAATGACACTGTTATGTGAACATATCAGACAGAAATTAGTATCAGATAATAAATAACACAAACCTGATAATGGAGAAAAATGTGAAAATAATTATAAAATATGTTACTTCTGTTAGTTTTATACAGGTAAAGATGATTATCATGACATCAAATAGAATAGAATAGAATAGCCTTTATTGTCATTGTGTTTTCCAGTCAGTGCAACAATATGAATAAAAAAACAATATGTCAGACAGTAAAATTATAAAAGAAAACTAGTAAAATAAGAAAATCGAATATAAGATTAAAATAAAGTTAAGTGGAAAATCTACTAAGTTTGAAAGGCAGCGTATAGTGATATTGACCCACACATGTTATGGGTCAATTCTAGGATTATTCTATTATAGGATGAACAGGCAGAATTATTCCAGTATATTTGAACTGTCTGTATGGGCTCCTGAAATCAGGAACCAAATGAGACCAAAAACATTGCATTGGTTAGTTTGGTTTAAATTGTTTTATGGATGTATATAAATGATATTGACATAAATATTGGGACACATCATGTCTACAGCAGTAAGATGTCCTGTTCATGATGATTTGAGACATAAACATAAATATTTCCATAAAGTTTAATGGGAGATTTTTCTTCCTAAAGCGATCAGCCATAACATTCTGACATTTACAGGTAAAGTATAAATATTGATTATGTCATTACAATGGGACCTCTCAGTGGGTGGGATTTACACTATATGGACAAAAGTATGTGGACATGTTGAATTCAGGTGTTTCTTTTCTAACAGGGGTCTGGGATACAAAACAATAGTGACAAATGTCACAATAAAGATTTATATTAGGATAAATGTCACTGCATTGGTTAGTTTGGTGTAAATTGTTATACTGATGTATGTAAATGATATGGACATAAATATTGGAACACATCGTGTCTACAGCTGTCATCCCACTCCTTTTCGAATGTTTTCTTTTCTTTTTAAATAAATCTTTTCGTTGTTTGGTATTAATGTTATATTCAAAATAAATAAACAAATAGCTGGAAGATGTCCTGTTTATGCTGATTTCAGATATAAACATATATGTGTATATATATATATATATATATATATATATATATATATATATATATATATGTACACACACACACATTCCTTAAAGATTAATAGGACATTTGTCTTCCTAAGTGAGATGTGAAGACAGTAGGTGGTTAGTTGTGGTTGAAATGTGTTATTTACAGTCAGAGCATGACAAATATTTTAGAAATTTAGAGGTAGAACATTTAAAATCATAGTCATGGACAAAAAAAAAAAAAAAAAATCAGTGTTGAGAGAAATTAAGTAAAACCCATCTCTGATTTTGGAAGCAAAGATACTACTGCACTGTACGCTCAGTACAAGAGCATGTGTTTGGTTTTTTAGTTCAAAACCTCTGTGGATTTAACACTGACCCCTTAAATTTGAGCATTATTTGAATTTGAGCATTATTGTACAAGTACGTCCACTGTTAATACTTGTATTTGTAGTAGTAGAATATCCACTGTTAATACTTGTATTTGTAGTAGTAGTATTAACACTTATGGACATTTGTTCTAGTTATTGGTAATTATTATTCTAACACCTGCTGTTCTACTTTTTAATAGTTCTAGTTCAGTTTGCTGTGCATCCATTAAAAAAAAAAAAAGATCATGATCAAGGGGGCTATGAACGACATTGTGACATACAAGACGACAGAGACAGATATATACCCCCAGAGGACATACAGTCACAGAAAAAAATAATTAGACCATCAAAAGTAATCAAAAACAATGGTTATGCAATCCAGTACTAACTCCTGTGCATATCACATGACTAAAACAGACAGAAAAGAAAACATGGAATGTCTAAAAGCACTGTTTTTGTCAGTACAATGCCATAGATATTGATGGAAGAACTTAATTGATTTTGGTTTTTATCAAGAAAACATGTTAAATGGATGGATATCAGCTCTGAAATTAAACTACTATGAGATATTTTTATTGTTATCATTATATTTGCCTAAACAAATCTACCTTTAGTTGGACCAGGCATTAAAATGAACGAGAAATTGAAGAAAACAAGGGGTGGTCTAATATTTTTTTCCGTGACTGTACATGGAGCTAATGCTGAACTGAACTGGAACCCTCTGAATGGCCTTGAACACATTTCCATAGCTTCCTGCCTACGGTTCATTTGTGTGGTGCGTGGTTTTTCCTCATTGATCTGAACCACAAGGCTCTCACACTGACTTTCCCCGATGACCTATCTTTATTGGACACTAAAGAACATGCATCGTTGTGGTTCCAAATGTATTCGACTACTCAGTCACACCAACATGTGTATGACAGCAGACACAATACTGTAGACAGATGAAGTTCAACAGATATTAACGACTGACGACAGAGACAGAACACAGCTTTGAAATGTCACAATATCACAACGTTGTGAAGAACAAACCCCAGATGACGCACATAATCCAGTCCTCCAGTTGTTAGCTAACGTTCACGTCAACCTGTTCAAAGTTCTTCCTTCCCTTCCAAATCATGTCTATATGATCCACATCCAGTTGGAATCCTCTGTCCACTTTACTGGGAAGTGTTGGAGTTGGTCCAATCTGAGGAACATCGCTGATATGAAGTTTTGGGAGCTCCTGAAGACAGCGCGTGTAGACCGTCTCCATAGTTACACCGGAAACAACAGCAGAGTTGACTTTAGAATACCTGGTCGTCATAGCGACGCTGCGCGTAACGTCTGTCTTGTCCCGTCAAACTCACGCTGAATGGTTTCATTGTCCATCAAGGACAGAAATGTCTGAACCTCCTGGACCGACCACGGTGTGGTTTTGCGGGCTGTCATCATGGATTAACCTACCGCCATATTTACTGTACACTTCCACATCTGTTTCTTAAAATGGCGGGGGGCGCACTGATGATGCAATGACGCAGAAACAACTCTCTGACCAATCATCAACCCGGTACCATAGACACGCTGTACTTTACACGGACGAATCAGAAGGCTGTATAGTGACATGTCCAACCAATCAGAATGCAGCTTGTTGTCATTCCAGGAAGTGCCAGCCCCGTTTGTTCCTCCTTTGTTTTTGCTGTTAGAGCCAGAGACAAGCCGTGAAGCGGGTTCATCCAACTTCATTCTACTCGATGTTAGTCGGTGGGTTTGGACACAGATTCTCATCTTTAGATACTTAGGAGCAGTTTGAGCTCAAATCCACCCAAGTCTTTTCCCTCCTGGATATCTCGGTGCTAGGGCTGCACGATTTTGGAAAAAAAAAATCCCGATTTTTTCCTCTAAAAACTCGATTTTCGATTTTGATTTCGATTTTTGGGTAAAACTACAAAAGACAACAGAAGTCAGCATGCCGTTTTCGTGAGCAGCCAACAATGCAAGGCACTGCTCTGACCTCAAATCTGTGATGGGATCACGTGATGAACCCACAGAAGTTTTATTCTTAATTAAATCTTTATTGAATGAAGTAGAGTATACAAACAATGTATACAACAAGAAAATAACAGAAGTTTGTCAGGGGGAATACACTGTATAATACAATGTCCAAATCAGATTAAATACTTATGTTTGTTATAGCCTTTTTTATACCTGCCTTTTCGTTTCCAGATTTATCGAACAGCTTTAAATAAAGTTCAACATCTTTCAAAAAATAAATATTATTTGGTTTTGTGTTACAGAACTTACATTTGTGAATGAAAAATTTAGCAAGTAAGAGGACTAAATTATATACATACATATATATATATATATATATATATATATATATATATATATATATATATATGTATATGTATGTATATATATATGTATATGTATATATATATGTATATGTATATATAAAAACCAAACAAAACATATATATATATATATATATATATATATATATATATATATATATATATATATATATATATATATATATATTTGTTTTGTTTTGTTTTGTTTTTTTCTGGATATCTGGGCCCACAGAAGTGATACCAATGTAAGTCAGTGACAGGCATCAGTCGTGCGTGCGTGCGTGTGTGTGTGCGTGTACCACGATAATATGAGTGATCCACATGCGGTTCTATTTAAACTGGGGGATCTGTGCGTGGAATAGACCGACCCGGGACACGCTGGAGGGATTCTATGTGTGGAGCTGGTGGATGTGTGTGGGCACAGGGCTGTGTGGGCTCCTCTGCTGAGGCTGATGACCCGAGACCCGGACCCGGTTCGGAAGAAGACAGTACGGTACGGATCACGGGCAACGTAAGATGAGTGATCCGCATGCAGTTCTATTTCAGTTGCGGGATCCGTGCGTGAACCCCCAGCTTACATTGCTGTAAGTACTGCGGGCTCATGAACACATTTAAAGTCCAGTCATTACACGGACTTCTGTGACAGACCGCTGTCACTGATAGGAGGAGGAGCCTACGGGAGCCCGCAAGCGCGCGGCCCGCAGGCACGAGAGAGATGAAATCGATTTTACGATTTCCATTTTTTAAAAATCGTACTAATTAAAAAATCCGATTTCGATTTAAAATCGATTAATCGTGCAGCCCTACTCGGTGCTCCCCGCTATAATTAGTCGGTACCGGAGCTCCTAACTCTCGTGCAGTGAAGCGGAGACGGTCACGTGAGTTTGGATGGATTTCCTTTTCAGTCCTCGCGCTGCTTGAACATGCTCCGGTTGTTTTCTATGCGCTGCATAGGAATTTGTTTAGGGCCGTTGCTATGGAGATAACATGGCGGTAGTAGGAACACGAGAGCACCAGCAGCGCTGATATTTCTAATTCCGCCCAAAATACACAGTTTAATCTTATTTTCTGTTCAATAGAACATAGTTTGTTCTGATATAGATACTTCTACATTGTGATGAATAACAGTGACTAACGCCCCCGTTTGTGCCTGAGCACCCCCCTCTCAGCTTTCTCATCCAGAACGCCCCCTGGGGGGCGGTCCCACCCCCGTTGACAAACCCTAGTGGAGGATGTTAAAGTCATGTCTGGTGTTTGTTTGTTCCACTTGTAGATTTCCTGCCTCAGTGGATGAAATCCTGGAAATGCAGAGCCATCATACAGACCTTCTGGAGCTGCTGGGTCACAGATTGGATCTTTAGGACTGAAAAGCTTTTCTGAGGTCAGTGAATACTCCAACTGTGGGGATGGTTTGGATTTATTGAATTGCTGATTTCCTCTGTTGAGTCTATTAATGCCAGTGAAGTTCCTCGGCTCTGCTTTATGTTTATCTATGAATTTGTCCAACCGTTTACTGAATAGTTTTTCTAGAATTTGTGAGAATTGAGGTCATACTGAAACAGGTCTGGAGTTTGTGAAATGGTGGTTAATCCTAGATTTATACAGAGGGAACTTTTGCAACTTTCATTTGGTTTTAATTTAGACATAGTCCAGGTTGACTGTTGGTTTACAGAAATATGTATTCCTGATGTTTTATACACCGTATAAGTGTTTTTGTGTGTTTTTAGTTTTGAAGAGGGTTTAGGCAGAGATGAGAGTTAGAAGAGTTTAGTGCGTTCATGTCTCACAGATAGCTGCTGTCTAGGTCATCTGACTGAATTTGTCGTGTATGGAGCAGGAGATGAGGAGGGATTTTTCCTCCTGTTGCTCAGTACATGTGCAGACTATTAGTAGATGGAGTTGTAATGTAAAACAAACTTCACTTTGTACTTGCTCCTTGGTGAGTCATGTGTTGTTTGTATGTGAGGTTATATCAAATATTGTTTGTCCTTTTAACATTGAGTATCTGTTGGTGTTTGAATCAGTTACTTTGCCTCTTTGAACTGGTGTTTTGTATTGTGTTATTTTGTAGATATTGCAGAATTCGTATCAGTAATGCTATGGTTGTGGTTCTACTTTTATTGTTGAGATGATGCAGACTATTGGTAGATGGAGTTGTAATGTAATGTTTAGTTCTGGCTCCTTGGTGCACCCCCCAAGCGCCCATTGTACTTCTGATGTTTGTTGTAATTGTTGGCTTTCCTGGCCTTTGTCTCCCTGAGCCCCCTCCAGAGCTGGTCCATAGTGAGGGAGAGGGGGTGGGAGGTGACTGCAGGGCCTCCTCTGTTACAGGGAGGGGCAGAAGAGTCTGTAGTAAAAGCAGGGGTGGGATGGGGGGGTCCATACTGGAGAGGTGTGAAGAGGGACCTCAATTGGTGGGGGCTGGAGTCAGAACAGATTCAAACCTGTTGAAATGCAAATTCAGCTCGTTTGCCCAGTCCTGATCTCCATTCAATGGTGGGCGGTCGTTACTTGATGTGTTCAGTGTGCAGCAGTGAATTTGGATGTATCACCAAGAAAAAGAAAACTGGAATAACTCAACAGTTTTTTGTCCAATCAACACCAAACTTCATGTGCATGATAAGAGTTACACCCTGAACATGACATGACGAGGGTTTTTTCTAGAAAATTTAGTAAGAGGGCGCCGTGGTCTGAAAAGACGCCAATTCGTGTCATTTTGAACCATCAGACAGTCTACCAACTATGTTTACAATAGTTTTGGAATAATTATATCGTTTTTGATTACCAGGCACATTGTCATGTGTTGTTACTGTGGTAGTTTCGCCGGAAAAGATTATTTTTGGAAAGACTGCATGCAGAGGTTGCGCTAGACATTTTTATTGTCCGTCATTTTGACGGTCACAGTCGTAAAAATTGCATCATAACATATTATTATCCGTCATTTCAAATTTTTATTTTTTTAATGATAATGAGATATATTTAGTAGTATTTAATTTTCAAAAACATCTCAGTGATGCAGCAGCTGTAGTTGCTGCTGGCTGATAAACCAACGTGATATCACGACTCGCATAATTATTTACGCCACTTTTAATTGGTGTGTTATTTGAAGACATTCTAAGCTTTCCTTGTGTTTGTTCACACAGTGTCAAATCCCATGCACTGAGGGTTAGGGTTCAGGTTATGTGAACCAGAGATCTTGGCACAAATTTACATGCCATCAAATAACACATGAAAGGTAGAAAATGCGTATGTAAATCACACCAAATGTCATAAGAACTGGGGTAGTCCTTGCTTGTCCGTCATCCTTCACCTGGCACATGCAAAGCAGGGGGCCGGGGGGGCTTGAGCCCCTGGCGCTTTGATCCACAAGTGCCCTTTTTACTGTTTTTTTTTTTTTTTTCGCAAAAAACTGCATGACTAAAATTTTCGAGGCTAAAATTTAATCAATGATAATAAATGTTAACTCTTTCCCCGCCATTGACGAGATATTCCGTCAATCCGTGTTTTCACTGTTATACTGTAGTTGGAGGTGTTGTGGATCATGTGAATTACTTTCCTTAGTCCAAAAACAAACAATTAAGCAGCTTTTTCGGAAAAATGACGGGCCGGGTTTAACGTTTTTGCACTGGAGTCTCCGTATCCCATGGCAACGCATCCAGCAGCAGTCACTGAATGAGGAAATGAAGACTGCAGGAACCGCGCGCAGTTTCAAAAGCCTTAAAGATGATTATGGAGACAGAGTCTGACAATTCAATATATGATGGAGCTACAGAAGAACCATTTAGAGACAGGAACGGAGAAACAGAAGGTGAGGGAGACGAAGACGGAACACGGGAAACAAGGAGCGGCTCAGGTCCGACACGGAGGTGCGGGTGGGGGGGGGCGGGGGCACAGAGCGACACGGAGAAAATGACAGACAGGAGGACGAGAAAAGAGACATTTGTAGAGGACATTCAAGGAGAAGACAGACATACAGACATGGGACAAGACAAAGGAAAGCTAGTCTGCATCTGTTAGAGTGAGTTCAGATTCAGACTGAGGACACAGAACAGATTCAGCTGTAGAATGTCAGCAGGACACAGGGAAGACACTGTTGGATTTGGCTTTTGTATGAAATAAATAAATACATATATTCATACAGAGATAAATAACTAGATGTCCATATAATTATTTACAGATCAAACACAGCAGCTGGTCCAACAGGAGGACCTGGTGCAGCCAAAGGCCAGAAATCTACAGTACTTAGTGAATTTGTTTCTTTTTTTCTTGAAAATGAGGAATATTGAGGTGTTTATATCCAAAAGCTAAACTACTATGTGTTAGACTTATAACTGATGTATGTAAATGTGCAAAGTTTAGAAGGAACCTGGTGCTTTACAAGATGTTTTGTCTACAGTTTGGTGTGGATTCCCCTAACATTTTGTGGAATGATGGGATATCTTAGAGCTGTTTGTTACTATTATTGCTGTTATTATTATTTTATTTTGTGATTTGAAGACAGTGTTACTGTTGGTAAATAAGAAAGAGTCAAAAATGTAAATAGGAAATCAGTTTTCTCTTGAAAATCAATATCTTTGAAAAAAATGCAATTTTCTCAGCTTTTTGCTCAAAATTCAGTTTTTTCCTGAAAATGACCAATATTCAAATGTTTATATCTCACGAACGAATAAAGATAGAATAAAATAGTTTTTTGTGTTTAAAAGTTGAAGTTCTGTTCTTTCTTTTGATGTATTCAGTGTTCACATACTCCTAACACAACATTTTCAGTGAGCCTCCAAAGATTAGTGAAAATGACCAAAACGGCTGGCGCTGGCTACCAACTCACTGGAAAATGCTCTGGCGGGGAAAGAGTTAAGAGTGGTGTAATTTGGCTGTCACTGGACCTGGTCATGGTGCCCTTTCATCTCTGTCACGGCCCGCCCCTTCCTCCTGTGCAACCGTGATTGCAACACACACGCACATGTCATGCGGTCTGGAGAATGAATGAGGAGGAGGGAAGTGCCACGATTGCAGGTACGTGAGAGTCCACCCCGCTATCTGCCCAAAACATTCACTTGTTTCTTTTGGTCCTGGTCCTATTCTTCAGCAACTATAGTTTGGGGCCAAAAACCGATGGTAAATGAGTAAATAATTCAATATCATCGTCACGTCAGCTGGGTGCCCACCTGAGTCTGAGTCCTGCTGAAGCACTCACACAGATCTGCTTCTGTTTTATTTCCATAAACTGTTGAGTTTTAGCCGCAAAATTGTAACACATGGTAATAGTCCTCACTTGCTGAAACAGTCACTTTTTCTTCAGCTTTCTCTGTTTTTGCATAATACCTTTAAGTTTACTCTGAGCTTTAATGAACATCTACATGATCAGTTAATTAAATATAGGGTAAAGGAAGTGATTTACACTGAAAAATGCAAAACACAGAGGTTTTTATTATAATAAATGGCGATAAATCACATGAGAAACGTTAAAAAGAGAGAAAAAAATCATTTAGAAGCTGCCATAAAAGTACCACTGGGTCTTAATGGGTTAAAATGTGGTGAAGTAATTAAATTCTGCTAAACTGATATAAAATTGCGTAAAAAGAAAACACATCCAAGTCTTCTTCTCCAATTCCTAAATCCGGCCCTTTTGGTGTACAAGAGTCATAGAACTTATGTAAAATCCCCCAACTCTTTCATCAGTGCCAACACTTTGACATTTCTGGTTTTGTTTCAGAAACTGCTGGATCGATTATCGTAATATCTGTGTTCGCCTCAAACATCTTGAGTGAATCTTATTTGAAATAACCACAAACCTCCACAAATATTCCCATCAACCTGGTCAATATTAAATGATGCAGCTATAAATACTGCAATATAAACTTTATAATTATTATCATGTAATGTTAAATGGTTTGGCTTGGGTTAACACTTCCTCTACATGGTTATTTCTTAACTGTGGAAAACCTAAATATCATCATAAATATGTCCTATAATGAAAAGAAACTAAATATTCAATGTTTCACTGTAAAAGTAGGTGTAAAACCAGATGTAAAATGAAGGTATTTGTAGTTCTTAACATTCACTGTCATGCTTTTATACATAATTTAACATCTGTTTTTAAGAATTTGTCTTGGACTTACACTGCCAAAATCTAAATCTTACCAAGCGTATTATTCTCATTTACTAGTCAAAATATCTCATCACACTTAAAAATCACTTCTAAATAATCCCACAAGTATCTATCAGTGATGTGTGAAGTATTGTTTTAATCAATTTTCCAGGTGGTCGTCAAATTTGCAACTTTTGACAATGTTCCAACTTTGCTAGAAACATTTTGTGGGTAACTAAAAATGGCCGTCCCGTGGCTCAGAGTGGTAGAAGCCTATGGAGATGAAACAGGGACCAGATTTCAAGGCCCATATGAGTAGAAGTCTAGGAAAGTTCACTATGAAACCTTTCCATCTTCACTGTGGGTTCACAGTCGAGACATAAACCCAATAAGGTTTATTCCACCTCTACCTCTGTAGCTTGTATTGATTCCCCCTAACCCTAATGTGAAACTTCATCATTTTATAAAAGCACTAGTTTTACTGAGGTTCACATCAGCTGTATCTGCATAAATACATACACATTAATAAGGCTTATTATTAAATTATGTAAAATAATAATAAAATCATTATCAGCAGCATTTATTAATTTCCACTACCCGTTATGGTTTGACAGTTATTGTTCAATTTGATCTTCATGACAATAAAACATACAGACCATGATTTCCATGTTGGATTTTTCAGTAGGATTATCACCCGATTTTCATGCCACGTTCAAGGACACTTGGACAAGTGGACATCCTCCAAGGATGGAGGTTTGTGATCGACCTGTTGTTCCTCCTCCAAAGACACCACAACATGAACAACCACAGAAAACACCACCATCTTTAGTTACTTTACTACAATGATTTTAGTCAGAAATCAGCATTTTACAATCAGTGTTTGTTAACGGTGTGTCGAAATGAACAGAAACAAATGAACAGATGCAGAAATGATACCAATGAAAACCAGCAAATGTGACTTTATTCTATGTTTCAGCTCTTCTACAGCACAATAAAATGTCAGAAATGATTTAATGAACATATATGGAACAAACAAATGCAACAGCCATTTATGTTCAACTTCATCTCAGTGTATTTATAATCTTGTAAAGCACAGGTGTCAAACATTCGGCCCAGGGGCCAAATAGCCAAAGGGCCAAAGGGTCCAATCCGGCCCGAGGGATTAATTTGTGAAAAATTGCAAAAATTACACTGAAGATATTAATAATCAATGGTGTCAAAATCATTTTAATTCAGGCTCCACATACAGACACATATACTCCAATTAGATTTCAGCTGGGTCAGACCAGTAAAATATTATCATACTAACCTATAAATAATGACAACCCCAAATTTCCTCTTTGTTTTTTGGTGTAAAAGAGTAAAATTACATGAAAATGTTCACATTGTCAGAAAAAAGTGAATAACCTGAACAAATATGAACAAATGGAAATGTCTTAAAAGTAAATGCAGTTTTACCAATATTGTCTGTTGCTAAATGTTTTGTGTGATTGTAATGCACATGTGTAAATGATAAACTGATAAACTGAGGAAGAATATTGTTAAAATTGCATTTGTTTTTCTTAAGACAATTCAAATTGTTCATGTTATTCAGATTTTTAAGGAAACTTTGTAGACGTAAGCCTGATCATAATATAATTTTACTTTTTTCACTGTTATTATTTTACTGGTCCGGCACACTGGAGGTCAAATTGGGCTGAATGTGACCCTTGAACTAAAATGAGTTTGACACTCCTGTTGTAAAGGAACCTACAAAACCAGGTCCACGGCCACAATAAGTCCAATATCATTATCGTTACAGTATTTTATCATTAAGTTTAGTGCACATGAATATTTTCTAAACAGAAAATTTAGTTTAATCTGATTTTTTTTATGACATTATTTAATATCTTTAATTTTTTAATATAATTGTGTTTTTATTTTATTTTAGTGTTTTGTTTTCTTTTAGTTATTTTCTTTTATATTGCTTAATTTTTATTTCATATTTTTATTTTATTTTACTTTATATAATTTTATATGGAATTTTAGTTTATTTAATTTTTATATTTTATTGTAGTTTTATTTCCTTTTTTCTTTGTTATTCTGTTTCATTTCTATTTTTTATTTCATTTGTTCAGCTCCACTTTACTGTTTTAACCCATATATTAGTGGATCCTTAACACAGTTGCTTTGCCTAACATCGTAACCACCCTGAGGGAAAAATATTTTTCGTTTTATCTTTGGTGTCCTGTTGCTCCCAAAGTAAAGGAAACTCATTTCAAAATTGCATGTTCAGTTTATCCTGCTTATAGTTTTTTGCACAAAAAATTTCATTTTGATGTGGATTCCTGTGTTTTCTGTTTGTCTGAAGCCGAAACCATTGAACATTTGTTTTTTAATTGTTCACACAGCATTTCCTTTTGGGCTGATATTCACAGTTGGCTGTCCTTAAAAACTGAAAATATCCTTTCTTTTTCTTTATGTGATATTATTTACTTTATGGATTCATTAGATGTAAACATCAAAGATATTAACCTTATTATTATTTTTGGTAAATATCATATTCATTGTTGCAAGTGGAAAAACACCAACCCCTTCTTTAATTTGTTTATATGTGATTTTATCAAGTATTACAGATCTCTACAGTATATTGTAAATCTGTCCAAAAAAGCCAGAAAACTTTATTGCAGTTTATCTAAGTCCTTGCTGTTTTAATTGTATCTTGCCTTTGTCCTTTGCGCTCTATTGTCCAGTCAGATTTATTTATTTATTTTATATTTATTTTTCTTTCTGTTTCTCTATTTTTATTACACCTCAAATATCTTAATCTTTTTGTTTATTTGTTTCAGATATTTGCATTAGTTCTATTTCACCATTCCACCATGTCTCCTAATGTATTTCTGCATTACTCTTCTGCAATATTTTCCCATTCTTGATATGTAAATTTGCTTTGTGCCAAATAAAAAAATAAATAAAAGGAACAAAAAAATCTTAGTGGCTCCTGCATTAGTGAACACTGACTCCAAACAGTCATTTCCGGTCCAGATGACGCTGCGGGTCTTTAGAGGGTTCGTGTGTTTCCATCATGACCATATAGGCGGAACCTTCGGATCCGGAACAGTTCCACCCGGGCCGCATTAGGGTGTCGGTTTCCTCCTCGGACCAGACATGGACCAGTGTTGCTGAATTGGAGAAAAACTAAATCTGGAAACTTTTCAAATCGTCTTAAGGACTTTTTTCATTTTTCATAAGAGACTAGTGACAAATGTGTGTCCTTTTTCTGCTGCTACTGCAGACTTTGATGGGATTTGGAGACTGGGACGTGAAAGCACGGATCGTCCTGCACAGTAAGTGATCTGCATTATCGTCAAACATTCACGGGCGGTAAGGCCGCGGTCCAAAGTACTGGGAGGTGGGAAGTTTCCGACCTCCAACTGGGTCAAATGCATTGGAACGCCTGTCGAGGCCGGAGGTCCTGGTTGTAAAGTGGGTCCAGTTCCAAGTACCCCGACCTCACAGCAAACTACAGTGTGGCGTCAACACAACAATAGCGGCGCACAGTGTGCAAGTTCACAATGAAAAGAAACCTGGCTGACTATGTATAATTAGCTCCTCCGTCATTTGGCCTCTTCCATCTGGTTTGCGTATATGAGAACACTGGACTGTCCACAGTCCAAATGCCTCCTCAGTATCAAAGCAAATAGGAGCTTAGATCTGCCATCTCCATGTTTGTTGTTTCTGTTCAACGTGGATCACCTGGAATACTTTGAGGTGGGATGGAGTTCAGTCCAAGTCAGATAGATTCTACCTCCCAGCACTCTGGAATGCAGCATATGCACAGCCCCACTACTTCCTGAACTTAAGGCAGCTCCTTTAAAGCAATTGGTCAAATTCATTTTTTCTCCAAAGCATCTGGTTTATCACTGAACCTCCAAAAATATGAGCTCTTATCTGTTCATACCAGTGATGCTCACAGTAGAGCTAATATCCCAGTGAAATACCAAGTTAAGTATCTTGGAATTATAATCACAAAAAATGTAACTAAAAGAACTGATTTAAATATTATTCCAAGGTCAAAAGATCTACAGAAATTATTCAGTCACTGGCTCATAACAGACCTCTGTCTACTGGGCCGGATTCTTCTGTTTAAAGCCCAAGCCTTCTCCAGACTTTTTTTATCCATGCCACTCATTATACACATCTCGGCTAAAATGTACTTAGGGAGTCAAGTGAGTGGCCATTTTTGTAAAAAAAAAAAAAAAAAAAAAGTTGTAAGAAACACAGAAAACTGTGTTGAAATAATGCTAATACATTTGTGCACAGACTACTGATATTATTTTGCAGTGGAAGCTATATTTTCAGAAATATTGGATTTTGAATAGCACATGTATGTGAAAACTTTTGCTGGTGGACGGACGTGACAGTGGACGGACGTGACATTACTCATGATGATCTGGTCAGTACCACTACTTTATTAGCAGTAAACTTATATACTTACTATTGTTAATTATCCTCTTATTCATAAATGTTAGTATTGTGGATCTAAAACAATAACAGCTTAACAAAAACACAAAATGTGGCAGTGGACGGATGTGACATGGTTGTTACGGATCCCATTGTACTGATGCTTGGCAGCCGTGTCACCGTTTCCAGAAATGATCCCTGTGCAAAAACTAGTATCATAATTATTTATTGTATAGTTTATCATCATACTAAAGAGGAAATAACAATATAGAATTGCTATTTCTTTATAAAAATGCTTATTATTAGAAAACTGTTGATTTAAAAAGTGACGAGTGACATTCTTAATGTATGTATTGGCGTAACATAAACAGGATGGATCAGCACCATACTCCATATTGTAACCTGTAAAAATAAAACGTGATATGTAGTATATAATCTTGTAAGAAAAATTAGGGAATCTAAAAGAGCTGAATATTTGTTTTTCAGGTAAATTCAGTTAAAATATCACTTGGCCATTTGTGACATGAAAATATAATATTAATTGTGATGAAATTGGACATTTTTGACCTGAAAACATAGTTCATATGACCATCAACATGTTGCAACAGAACTGAAATCCTGTAAATTTGCATAACTTGCATTTACCAATACAAAGTTCCTTTGGAGATTCACTTATATTGATTTCTTATGCATAAAGACATAAATAAGACTTCTAAGCAGATTTTAGCCCATCTTCAAAAGTAATCAAGTCATTTAACTATAATATTTAAATTTATTTGGAAAAATAAGACTCACTACCTCCATAAAACTCAACTTGTCAGAGATTATGATAAAGGGGGATGAAAAGCCATGGAATCTGAATCAGTTATCGCATCTCTGAGAATGACGTGGTTGAAAGACTGTCTTTCCCCGCCCCATTCCAAATAATTTATTCATGAAAGTTGGAAGGATTGACTTCTTTTCGAAATGTGATTTTGAAGTGCATAAAATTCCTATTAAATTATCTAACCTCCACAAACAAGCATTGAACTTTAGCAAAATGATATTTACCCATAACTTCTCTCCACACAACACTATTTTATGGAATAACAGATTCATTATTAGAAAAAGAAAGTCTGTTTTTAAAGCCGAATGTTTCATAATGGTTAATTATTTGTTTTTGATTTGTTGAACACAGAAAGACACCTGTTATCATATGAAGAATTCTCTAGGAAATACAATATAAATAGCACAAGAAAAGAATATGATCAAATCTGTAAAGTGATTCCAACATCATTACTTCAAATAATCCAAGGTGGTCTACCCAGCCCCTTATATGTTCCCTTCTTACCTTGTTTGAAAGTCAATGACACTGATCTGTTAGATAGAAGGTGCAACAATAAAATGATCTGTCTAGCTTTGAAACATAAAAACTTTGGGGACTTTAACACAGTTGCTTTCTGTAACATTGAAACCACCCTGAGGGAAAAATGTTTTTCTTTTTATCTTTGGTGTCCTGTTGTTCCCAAAGTAAAGGAAACTCATTTCAAAACTGTATGTTCAGTTTACCCTGCTAATGATTTTTTGCACAAAAGATTTCATTTTGATGTGGATTCCTATGTTTTCTGTTTCTCTGAAGCTGAACCCATTGAACATTTGTTTTTTTAATTGTTCGCGCAGTATTTCCTTTTGGGCTGATATTCACAGTTGGCTGTCCTTAAAATCTGAAAATATTCTGTCTTTTTCTTTATATGACATTATAGGGCTGCACGATTAATCGATTTTAAATCGAAATCGGATTTTTTAATTGGGACGATTTTTAAAAAAAGGGAAATCGTAAAATCGATTTCATCTCTCTCGTGCCTCCGGGCTGCGCGCTTGCAGGCTACTGTAGGCTTTTCCTCCTATCAGTGACAGCGGTCTGTCACAGAAGTCCGTGTAATGACCGGACTATAAATCTGTTAATGAGCCTGCAGTACTTATAGCAATGTAAGCCATGGCTTCACGCACAGATCCCGCAACTGAAATATAACTGCATGCGGATCATTCATCTTACGTTGTCCCGGATCCGTACCGAACCAGGTCCGGGGTTGTGGGGTCATCAGCCTCAGCAGAGGAGCCCAGACAGCCCTGTGCCCACACACATCCACCAGCTCCACAGATAGATTCCCTCCAGTGTGTCCTGGGTCGGTCTGTTCCATCCACTGATCCCCCAGTTTAAATAGAACCCATGGGGATCACTCATATTAACCTGGTCCACGCACACACGACTGATACCAGTCACTGACTTACATTGATATCACTTCTGTGGGCCAGATACCCCAAAAAGAAAGAAAAAAAAAATTTTAATAAGTAATTTAATCCTCGTACTTGCTAAATTTTTCATTCACAAATGTAAGTTCTGTAACACAAAACCAAATATTATTTATTTTTTTGAAAGATGTTGAACTTTATTTAAAGCTGTTAGATAAATCTGGAAACAAAAAGCCTCTAAAAACATTCAGTATTTGCTCTGATTTGGACATTGTATTGTAGTGTATTCCCCCTGGCGAACTTATGTTGTTGTCTTGTTGTATACATTGTTTGTATACTCTACTTCATTCAGTAAAGATTTAATTAAGAAAAAATAAACTTCTGTGGGTTCATCACGTGATACCATCACAGATTTAAGGTCAGAGCAGTGCCTTGCATTGTGGGCTGCTCACGAAAACAACATGCTGACTTCTGTTGTCTTTTGTAGTTTTACCCAAAAATCGAAATCAAGTTTTTAGAGGAAAAAATTGGGATTTTTTTTTTTGCCAAAATCGTGCAGCCCTATGATATTATTACCTCTGCCAGGTGGTATTGTGATCACTTTGCTATGTGTGTTTTTGTGTTTGTTTGTCAGTAAGATAACTCGGGGTGGGGGGCTGGCAGACCTCCACCAAAACACATCACCTGCAATTTACTGTCTGGAAAAAAGAAATGCAGAGTTGTAAAGAATATCCTCTCTTCAGTCATTAGCTTCAAAACGCCTTGGCCAGAGTTAAGTCCTTACGACAGTAGGTGCTAGTGCTCATGGGAAGCGGCGTCTTTGTCCCTTAAAAACACCACCGATTCCGGTCGAAGGTGTCACTGTAATCCACTTTAAACCAATTCTCTGTACAGGACCTTTAAACTGTTCCAGCTCTCTCAGATTTCGTACTACAACCACCTTCGCTTGCTCAGGGGTCCATTTAACTTGATGAAAACTTTTCCAGTCCTTGACCAGTTGGCTTGAATTTTAGTTTGTTTTCTCAGCAGATGGCCATTTCTTGCTGTCTCAGCCTTTTTCTTTGTCAGATGCTCATTAACATAAACCCCTCAGTGCCCTTCAGTTTTCTTGATTGCTTCAACACATCAATCTTGTGCTCAAGATTAACAAACTGAAAACCAACTGAAGACTGATTTTTGTTGTCTTTGTGAGGAATTGTGTGACATGCAGAGATGTGTTCTTTCCCTACGGATGTGTTCTTCCTGTTCAGGTATTGAATCTCTTGCTCCTGGAGTGTACAGTTCCTCAGGTGGTGCATCTTCTCCATGCTGGTCACTGGCTACAGCCCTGGCATAGCTGCCATGTTTGGTTTCCAGACCACTGATGATGACATCATTAATGCTGGAATACTGCTCCAACTCATCAGTCCGTTGTTCCAACAGCTCAGTCTTAATCTCTCTGCTTCACAGTTGCCTTCAGCTCACGGACCTCTTCCATTAAGTCCACAAGATTGACCTGCCCTTTGACCACTTTACTAGTTTCTGCAGACAGAAAACTGAGGGACTTTTAATCTCCTCCAACTCCTCCGCCAACCTTTTGGTTGCCATGTTTTCCACTTAGGACACACAAAAAATATCTATGGAGACTCCAGGAAGGCTTCGGGGCAAAAGGTTTAGTCATCGGCCACCATATGCTCCTAGGCCTCAAATGATACCTTGATAAGTCCTCCTGCTTTGGAAGAAATTTCAAAAATATTTGAAGCAAGATTTTACTTTACCAGCAGTAATATTTCCAATTTTATCTGATGACACTGTATTTAGTGATTTATAAAAGGACTGAAGGAAGATTCAGACCAGGGAAGAAGCAGTGGCAGCCATCTTGTCAATCACTCCTGTCTGATATAAAACCAGTCTGGTCCAGTTGCACTAAATTACCTAAAAGGGGGCTCAATCTGTTAGCCACGTTTTTTTAACACATATCTTTATTAAGGTTTTGACAAATTACATATATTTTCTGAAATGAATTGACAACATTGTGTGGGTCTCCCCTGAACACAAATCCCCCCCCAGGACCACCTCTGAATTTTTAAACAGCTGTGAAAGTAACTAACATAACAAAATAATAATTGACAGACAATATAAGTAATAGTGACTTGAATACTTCTCAACATCCATTTTTGTATATCTGATATATAATCAAACATCATTTAACAAAAAAAACAAAACAAAAAAGGGTTTGGTCTCACTTAGTAAGTTATAATGATGAAATATCAGGCCTTGATTCTAAAAATTTTAGAAATGAATTCCATATCTTGTGGAAGATATGAGTTTTCCATTTAATTGTGTATGTGAGCCTTTCAATAACTCTGCAGGATGAGAGTTGAGCAATCCATGAATTCAACAATGGACAATCAACACTTTTCCAATGTCTAGCTATAAGACGCTTTGCATGTATTAGACAGAGGTTCACCAGCCTACTTTCATGAGTTCTAAGGGCTAAAGTTTCTGGAATTAGACCTAGAACACAGATCTCTGGGCACATTTGGATTTGTTTGTCTATAATATTAGAAATTGTGTTAATTAATCTTCTCCAAAATTCTTGCATATGTTCACATTTCCAAATACAGTGATACAAGGTACCTCTCTCGGTTCCACATTTTATACAGGTGTCTGGGATGTTGGGGTTGAATTTGTGAAGTTTGTCAGGAGTTATGTAGGTGCTCATCAGCCAGTTCTATTGAATTAATTTAAATCTGCTATTAATGGATATTGTTTGCGCCTGGGAGCAAGCTTTCTCCCATTCCTGCTCTGTAATACCTGTTTGGATGTCTTCTATTCATGCTAGTTTTCTGTAATTAAAGGACTCTCTAGTCATTTTAACCAGTTTTTTATATATCATTGAGATCTTCCCCTTACTATAAAGGTCTGATGTTGCTAGTTCTTCTAAAATACTTAAAGGAGGACAATGATATGACTGCATCTTAGAGCAAATAAAACCACGAATCTGAAAATATTTGAAGAAATTGGTTTGAAGGATTCCAAATTTTGTTTTAAGACTTTCAAAGGACATTAGAATATTATCTTTATAAAGGTCTGAAATCCTTTGCAATCCCAACTGCGCCCATTGCCTGAATCCGGGATCAGATTTACCTGGTTTAAATAATGCATTGCCCTAAATGGGGTTAAATTGTGATATCCCAGGTTGTTCTCCAAACATGTCTTGTGTTTCATACCAAACTCTAATTGTGTTTTTTAGAAATGGGTTAACTGTGTCCTTCTTAAGTTTCTTCAAAGAATCTGAATAGAGATACCTATCGAGAGTAAGTCCTCTGGCATTTTCTCTCTCTATCTGAACCCAAGGTAAATTGGAATGTTCAGAGAACCAGAAGAAAGCTGATCTAAGCTGGGCTACCCTAAAGTACCACAAGAGGTTAGGTTAGCCAAAATTTTAGAAAATAATTTTCCATCCTAATTAAGCAGAGAGATAGGACGAAAAGAACCCATGTCTTCTGGGTTTTTGTGTATCACTGTCATGAGCACTTCTGTTAGGGTGGGAGGAAGGACACCATCAGAGTGGGCTAGAGTGAACACTTTATGTAGATATGGGCAGAGAATTTTGTGAATTTTTATACAGTTCACCTGGAAGGTCATCAGGACCTGGGGCTTTATTGCTTTCAAGTGAAATGATGGCTTTTTAAAAACTTTTTCAATAGAGATTTCTGAGTTCAGCTGAGCTGATTCATTTTCATCTAACTGGGAGAGATTGCATTTATCCAAGAAATCCTGCATAGCTGTATAGTCTGTATTGTTTTTGGAAGTGTACAAATTTTTGTCAAATTGGAGAAATCGATCATTAATGTCCATGGGTTTCATCAGAATCTCACCTTTATCAGATTTAATTTTATGTATTGTGCAATCACTTTACTGTTTTCTGACTTGTCGGGCTAAAAGTCTGTGGCTTGTCATTAAATAAAAAAAAAAATTCTCTTTGGGAAATAAGAACGCCTTACTAAACCTTGAAGAGAGTTTTTTGTTATATTCATATTTTAAGACTGATATTTTTTTATTTAGTTCATTGGAAGGAGTTTGGGCATTCTCTTTGTCCAGAAGGTTGATTTGGTTGTGTAGTTCAAGTAATCTGGTTCTTTGAATGCCTCCCAGAGAATAGAAGGGGTGGTTTCTGAATTATCATTAGTATCAAAATAGAGGGCGATTTGAGCTTCTAAATAATCACAGAACTCTTTTACTGTTAGTAACAGAGGATTCAGCCTCCAGTTCATCCGTGGCTTCACCATGTTTTGAATATTCACAGTACACGTTAAAGGGCTGTGATCTGAGATCAGAATATTATGGTATGTCACATCTACGGCATATGGCATTAATTTGGCTTCTATGAGAAAGTAATCTATCCTGCTGTATGAATTATGCATTGCTGAGTAAAAGGAGCACACTCTGCCAGTCGGATTAGCGATTCTCCAAATGTCAGACAAATTAGTATTATTGATGAATGTATTCAGAAAGACATTCAAATTACTTCTCTCTATTCTGTGGGTGGAAGATCTATCTAAATACGGGTCTGTTTTGGTGTTTTGATGTGCAGGTTGAACGTATCTACCTCAGATTTGGTCAAATTGGATTCAATACGTCCAACTTGGTGACCTTACATGACATATGATCAGGATGGTGCAACGAGTTCTGAGGTTTTGTCATGAAACAAGTAATTGCTGTAACTCAATTGTACATTGTTGAATCTGCATCAATTTTTAACATGTAGAATAAGAAGACTGAGTTTTTAAATGTTTGAAAATGTCCTATAAATTATCTAACTAGTTAATTTTGTCTGTCTGCTTGACCTGGTTTGAAAGGGATGTGTTTGTTGTGTTCCATTCCATTGCCTTTCAGTGACCACCTCTTCTGTTTCTTTGTGTTTTGATGTAGAGAGAAGCCAAAGGTGGATTTAAAGTGAAACCTAAAAGTTGTATGTGGCCAAAGATCACCTGATTCCAACAAACATGGATGGAAGACCCACCTGTGACCAGTGTGGAAAGACTTTCACCAAAACAAGTCACCTAAAAAGACACCAACACAGCCACACTGGAGAAAGACCATATGAGTGTGACCAGTGTGGAAATACTTTCACCACAGCAAGTGCCCTTAAAATCCACCAACGCATCCACACTGGAGAAAAACCATATGAGTGTGACCAGTGTGGAAATGCTTTCATGAGAGCAAGTTACCTAAAAATCCACGAACGCATCCACACTGGAGAAAGACCATATGAGTGTGACCAGTGTGGAAATGCTTTCACCACAGCAAGTGACCTAAAAAAACACCAACGCATCCACAGTGGAGAAAAACCATATGAATGTGACCAGTGTGAAAAGGCTTTCACCAAAGCAAGTGAACTAAAAGTCCACCAACGCACCCACACTGGAGAAAGACCATATGTGTGTGGCCAGTGTGGAAATGCTTTCACCCAAGCAAGTAACCTAAAAATGCACCAACGCATCCACACTGGAGTAAAACCATATGAGTGTGACCAGTGTGGAAATGCTTTCACCTCAGCAAGTAACCTAAAAAAACACCAACGCATCCACACTGGAGAAAGACCATATGAGTGTGACCAGTGTGGAAAGAATTTCACCATGGCACGTGACCTTAAAGTCCACCAACGCATCCACACTGGAGAAAAACCATATAAATGTGACCAATGTGGAAAGAGTTTTGCCTTAATGACTGGGCTTAAATGTCACCAACGCATCCACACTGGAGAAAGACCATATGAATGTGACCAGTGTGGAAATACTTTCACCACAGCAAGTGCGCTTAAAATCCACCAACGCATCCACACTGGAGAAAAACCATATAAATGTGACCAGTGTGGAAAGACTTTCACCACAGGAAGAGCCCTTAAAATCCACCGACGCATCCACACTGGAGAAAGACCATATGTCTGTGACCAGTGTGGGAAGTTTTTCACCAGAGCAAGTCACCTAAAAACCCACCAACGCACCCACACTGGAGAAAGACCATATGAGTGTGACCATTGTGGGAAGTTTTTCACCAGAGCAAGTCACCTAAAAATCCACCAACGCATCCACACTGGAGAAAGACCTTATGAGTGTGTCCAGTGTGGAAAGACTTTCATCACAGCTAATCGCCTAAAAATCCACCAACGCATCCACACTGGAGAAAGGCCATATAACTGTGACCAGTGTGGGAAGTTTTTCACCCAAGCTAATCATCTAAAAACCCACCAGTGGGCCCACACTGGAGGAAAACCACACCAGCACAGATTTCTTGACAGATCTTTCATCACAGTTTCAAAATGTGCTAAACATGAACGTGTCAAACATTTCTACAAAGGACAAAAATTGAACAGTTGTGAAAAAATTAGTAAAACATTGGACTCTAGTGGAAAGAGTCAGTGTCATAACACACCTAAACAATTTGAATGTTTCCAGTGTGATGAAAGATTCTCATCCTCTGCCCTTCGCTATCATCAGCGCAGATGTGTATCATCAACGTCTGGACCAAAATGTCCCTCAGCATCAGATGATAAGAAGAAACACAGTGTGTGTGAACCAGCAGCACTCACTTCTGACAAGAACATCAGACTTAATAACCTCCAGATCAGACTTCACAGAATCCAGATGTGAAGACAAACATCAGACTGAAGGCTGTGTTTTGTTGTCCTCAGAGTACAGAAGTGTGTTCTAATGCACCACCTTCACAAAACAGTGATATTACTGAACCTCAACCTGCCGCGAGGTGAAAAGTTCAACTAGAGGAGGTCAACAAGGACCACCGAAGGAGACGTTACAATGAGTCAGTGCTCCATCTAGTGGTCCAATCTGGTACTGGTCTGGTCCAGCGGTAACCTTAACATCAAACTGGATTCGACATTTTTCCGCTGGTCTAACCCTGACCAGCAGAATGTGACTGATTTGATTGAAAATATGTTGAACTGCTGATGACTGTGGTAAAGAACCACCACTGGATGAATCAGAAAGCTCAGGACATCAGTGGAACTGGAACAAACATTTAGTCATGTTCTGTTGTTCAATGTTCTGCTTACAGGGTGGGGAAGCAAAATTTACAATGAACATTTAGTTGTTTTTTCTCAGCAGGCACTACGTCAATTGTTTTGAAACCAAACATATATTGATGTCATAATCATACCTAACACTATTATCCATACCTTTTCAGAAACGTTTGCCCATATGAGTAATCAGGAAAGCAAACATCAAAGAGTGTGTGATTTGCTGAATGCACTCGTCACACCAAAGGAGATTTCAAAATTAGTTGGAGTGTCCATAAAGACTGTTTATAATGGAAAGAAGAGAA